>NW_006921839.1:4507571-4572840 GCF_000298275.1 Orycteropus afer afer | reverse complement strand
TGAGCAATTGAAAGTCTGTTCTACATTTGGTCCCTGGCCTTGTTTTGACTGATGATATTGAGCTTCCCCACTGTCTCTTTCCACAGATGTAGCTGATTTGATTTCTGTGTATTCCATTTGGTAAGATCCACTTGTATAGTTGCCATTTATGTTCTTGAAAGAAGGTATTTGCATAGAAAAGGAACGCATAGGAAATAAAGACATAAGGAAAAGGTAATCACAGAGAGAAAGTGGGAAGAGAGCTGTTACATAATGGAGATTACAAACAATGTAATGAAACAAAATGTGAGGGGCAGGGAGGAGGTATTTGCAATGAATAAGTCATTGGTCTTGCAAATTTCTGTCATAAGATCTCCTGCATGTTTCCATCTCCAAGGCTATGTTATCCAACTACTTATCCTTCTTTGTTTCCAGCTTTTGCAATCCAATCACCAATAGTTATCAATGCATATTTATTACATGTTTGATCTATTTCAAACTGTAGAAGTTGGTAGAAATCTTCAGTGTCTTCATCTTTGACTTTAGTGGTTGATACATACATTTGAATAATAGTTATATTAACTGGTCTTCCTTGTAGATGCATGGATATTATCTTATCACTGACAATGTTATATTCCAGGATAGATCTTGAACTGTTCTTCTTGACAATGAATGCAATGCTATTCCTCTTCAATTTGTCATTCCCTGAATAGTAGACTATACGATTGTCTAATTCTGAACTATTATTGGTCCATTTTAGCTCAATAATGCCTACAATATTTATCTTCAAGTATTCCATTTCATTTTTAATGATTTCCAATGTTCCTAGATCGATACTTTGTACATACCATGTTCCAATTATTAATGGATATTTGCAACTGTTTTTTCCCCCTCATTTTGAGTCATGTTGCATCAGCAAGTGAAAGTCCCAAAAACTTTACTTCATCCACATCATTCACATCATTAAGGTGAATTCCACTTTGAGGAGGCAGCTATTCCCCAGTCATATTTTGAATGCCTTCCAACATTTAGGGCTCATTTTCAGACAATGATCCACTGCTATTCATAAGGTTTTTCACTGGCCAATTTTACTTCAAGGTAGATTGCCAAGTTCTTCTCGTCTGTCTTTGTCTGGAAGCTACACTGAAACCTGTGTACCATGGGTGACCCTGATGGTATTTGAAATACCAGTGACATAGCTTCCAGTATCATAGCAATAATGCACAAGCTACCACAGTACACCAAACTAACAGATGAGTGGTGACACACAAACTTACCCCTATGAAATAATTACTGAGAGACCATGGTCCTTCCTTATGTTGCCTGTACTGATCCTGACATTGTTCAACCTGAATTACTGAAGGAGTGTCAGTCTTCAGTCCAATATTCTAAAGAATGTCTTTCATAGCTTAGAGAAGACTTTGATGAAGGTAAATTAGACTCCCAAACTCTGCCTAACATTGCCCCAGGAGCATAAGTATATTGGAAAACATCGACCAAACTAACTGACATCAAGTTGATTCCAACTCACAGCGACCCTATAGAACAGAGCAGAATTGCCCCATAGTATTTCCAAGGCTGTAAATCTTTCTATTTATTTGTTTATTTATTTATTTATTTATTTTTATTTGTGCCCCACCCCTCCACAAGTTTGTGTTTGTATACTAATACCCATACCTGTGTGTGTAATCCTGATTGGAAATACGGTTATCTTTGTTATGTTAATGAGGCCATACTTGTATACAGTGTGTCCTAAACCTAATCATTTCTGAGTAATAAAAGTGCAGATTAGACACACAAGCAGAGCCAAGTGGGGGGAGACAGATGTTGTGTGAAGATCTCCAAGGAACTCAGGAATGTCTGGGCTACAGAAGCTGAAACAGACAAGCATCTTCCTCTAGAGCCAACAGAGGGAGCACTTTTGCTTATAGCCAGTGCCCTGAATTTACAAGGCTGTAAATCTTTACAGAAGCAGACTGCTTCATCTTTCTCCCACAGAGTGCCTGGTGGGTTCAAACTGCCAACAGTTTGGTTAGCAGCCAAATGCTTTAAGCACTGCACCACCAGAGCCCCGTGTATACTGGAAGACACATCAAACAAAAGGTTCATTAGAACCATACTTAAGGTACCATACTTAATCCTCCTCATCATTCCATGTGCAACTAATTTAGAGGGAACAAAACTTTGGATCCGTTTGTTACAGTTAAAAAAGACTGAAACTTCTCTTTGGAATAGCCGACCAACTGGCGGATTCAAGATTACATTTAAATGCCCTGGTGTCCAGAAGCAGATAATATCTTAGGCAGATGGCTGACCTCAACTCCTGGACCAGGTCTGAAAATGTACTTTTTTTTTTTTTTTTTCTTTTTTTAACTTTTGTTGCAGTCATGCCTCTACTAATATTTTCCTAGATTGGGCAGATGCTTATACTAACCATTTTAAAAGGCTTAGTTGTTGCATAGGTTGTATTGTCCCAACTTCAAGTCAGTCTGGCCTTCCACAACAGAGATTTAATTGGTTTGCTCTTGATCTATGGGTATAAAGACAGTGGAGAAATAGTTCATTACTACAGGAAATCACTATTACTAGATTTTCCACTGATAAATATCTTTTCAGATCAGAAAGAAAGCCAGGACATAGCATTTAGTCTTAACACAACCTTTATTTTACTAAATAAAATCATCCAAGAATAGCTAGCTAAAGAATCTTCCAAACTCAAAAAAAAAAAATACTCTTCATGTTGTAAGTCCATATCAACAACTATGGGGTAGATTCATCTGGTTAATTCCCTGAGCAGAGAGGCTAAGTCTAGTTGCTCCCCTTTTCTGTATACAATCTAACCACAATTGTATGGATAATTCAGTAAACCTATGGGATGGCTTTCAATGTCTGAAATTACATCAGTTATAACCTTATAAGTACTGATTTACCTTTGACTAGTTATGATGTGCAAGTGTTGGGTGGAAACTAATGGCACCTTTGGGCTATTTGGGACCAATATTTGGCCCTGGCTCCTACCAGCCTGGATTGGAAGATGCACTCTGGGTCTGAACTGAACTCAAGGATGTATTTTAACTGAACTCCCTTTATCAGACAATACACCCATACTAAGGGCTTGATGGTCTTGATCAGTGTTTCATTGGCTTTATCATCTATCAGCAATATTCACACCATAGGTAGGACATAAAGATGTTAAACTACCCTAAATTACAGTGCCCATGGGCTTCAAGAGATCAATATCAAAATAGCAATGATGAGAAAAGTAGCATTCTGAAATACAATGGCCCTTGATATTCTCACTGAAGCCCAAGGAGCTACCTGTGCCATAATAAAATCTGACAGCTGTGCCTATATTCCTGATAATAGTGCTAATACTTCACTTTTTGTTAATCATGTGTGTTAGTCTGGGTTCTCTAGAGACGCAAAACCAGTAAAGCTTATATATACATATAGAGAAAGAGAAATTTATCTTAGGAAAATGGCTCACACACTTATAGAAGCTGGCAAGTCCAAAGTTCTTGAATCAAATGTCAAGCTGTAGGCTTTTCCTGACTCACACAGCTGTAGGGGCTGACGAGCTCAAGGTTGGCAAGCAGTACTGGCTGTTGACTTCAACGAATAATGAATCCAAGATCTCCAGGCTGAGTGGTGGATTGTTCATTCACGGACAGTTGTGGGCAGCACAGCAGGATCCCGATCCATAGAAGAGTGCCTCTTTTCCAGGATGTCCATAAATATATTGGAAGCAGGCCATACACATAGAGAAATTCCCTTTCAATGGATTGGCTGCTCAAAACATATACATCTGATCCCATCATGGGAATAACCCACATTACAATTAATTAAACAACACAATTGTGGTCCAGCCAAGTTGACACACAGCTCCATCTATCACGTTGTGTAAGATATCTCATCTTAAGAAGCTTATTCCTTCCTAAACTGGTGCTATAACTAACTGGTTTCCCTTTTTGGGTTGATGGTAGAAAATATTGCTAAATTATTTTAGAAAGTATATATTCTTCATTTCTACTGTTGTAATCATAAAATGCTCTTTTTTCTTTAGTTCACCACATTTTATCCATGAAATGCTATACTTCAAGATCATCTGACCCTTCACATAAAGTCATGCTGGTTTCATAGGCTTTCACCAATGATCATGTTGTTTAATCTGCTCCTTTTTGTCTACCTGGGTATGTTTCATCTTGACCTCTATCATTCTGTTCCAACTGAGAAATGGTCATGAATATTGTGTTGTCCATTAGAATTTTCCTCATAAAAACTACTCACCCTTGGGAGGGGAGCTGCTGCATTGTAAATTTTGGTCAATGACATGAGACAAAGTATATGTGAACTGCTGTATGAAAAGTGAATTTACTCTGTAAATCTTCACCCAAATCCTAATACAAAAAACTACTCACCCTGTATATAAGGCCTATTAACTTGGCTAGGTGAAGAAAATAATTTTTAATGGCTAAAGTTCCTCAAAAAAGGAGCTCTGGTGGTTAAGGCATTTGTCTGCTAACCAAAAGACCAGTGGTCCAAACCCACCAGGTGCTCTGTGGAAAAAAAAGATGGGCAGTCTACTTCTTTAAAGATTTACAGCCTTGCAAACATGAGTATACAGGTGGATAGATGGATAGACAGGCTGAACTATTAGGTATGTCTATGAAGTGGGGAATGTATCCAAGAACATGTATAGAGTTGGAAGACAATGGTCCTATAAGTTTATGTGAATGATCAGAGTTCCCAGGTGTATAGGAGAGCTGACAAGGGGTAAGGTTGTGGTCACTGCTTGGTCACAGCCAGCTATCCAGAGAGACCAAGTAGTTGAACCTGTGGGCTTGGGACCATAGTCACAGGGGACATCAAGCTCGATTGGCATAACATACTATACAAAACATTGTTCCACCTCCTACTTTGGCAAGAAGTGATTGGGATCTTAAAAGCTAGCAAGCTGCCATCTGTCTCTCCTCGTTCAGAGCAAAAAAAGTATGAAGAAAACCAAAAATTCATGGAAATAATTAGTCCTAGCAACTGGTACACCATCTGATCTGCAGCCTATATGACTATGAGACCAGAACTAGATGGTGCCTGGCTACCACAGTCATCCACTTGGAAGAGGATCTATGTAGGAGATCCTTAATAGAAAGGGAGAACAATGTGGAACAAAACTCAAAATCATTTAGAGGGGAAAAAAAGGGGGGGACCAGGTTTGCCAGCCCGATGGAACCTGGTGGAACTGCTGAGACCATGGCCCCTAGCTGCCCTTCAGGTCTGGAATTGAACCCACATCTGTGGTTTCCAGCCAAACAAAAGTCAGGCATATGAGCTGAACATTTACCTGAGGTAGATACACTCCTTGGAGAGAACAATCATGGGAGAAAGAAGGGCTGCTTGTGCACAGGGAGACAGCTCAGGTGGCAGGAGTGCATGGAGGGATGGACACAGGGAAGACATAATTATGGTGAAGAAGTGGGAGGGGAGCTGTTGCATTGTGGTAAACTGTGGTCAATGTCATGAGACAAAGTGTATGTGAACTGCTATATGGAAAGTGAATTTGCTCCATAAATTTTCACCCAAATCACAATTTTTTTTTTTTAAAAAAAAAGAAAAGATTTACAGCCTTGGAAGAACAATGGGGGTCTCTATGAGTCAGAATTGACTCAATGGCAGTGAGTTTGGTTTTTCATTAAAACTCCTCAGGAAATAGACAAAGTCCTTGCAGAAGAAAAGCTACTCTATTGTGGTTAAACAGCACCCCTGAGCAAAAGGTGGAAAAGAAGATGGAAGGAATACACAGAGTCACTGTACCAAAAAGAATTGGTCAATGTGCAACCATTTCAGGACATAGTGTATGATCAAGAACCAATGGTATTGAAGGAAGAAGTCCAAGCTGCACTGAAGGAATTGATGAAAAACAAGGATCCAGAAATTGTTGGAATACCCACTTAGATGTTTTAAGAAATGGATGAAGCACTGGAGATGCTTACTTGTTTATCCCAAGAAATGTGGAAAAGAGCTATCTGTCCAACTGACTGGAAGAGATCAATATCTGTGCCCATTCCAAAGAAAGGTGGTCCAACAGAATGTGGAAATTATCTAACAATATCATTAGTATCACATTCACATAAAATTTTGCTGAAGATAATTCAAGAAAGGTTGCAGCAGCAAATTGACAGGGAACTTCCAGAGATTCGAGTCAAATTCAGAAGAGGATGTAAAATGAAGGATATCATTCCTGATGTCAAATGAATCTTGGTTGAAAGCAAAAAATATCAGAAAGATGTTTGCCTGTGTTTTATTGAATATTCAAAGTCATTTGACTGTATGGATCATAACGAATAATGATAACATTGTGAAGTATGGGTATTGGTGACCAAGAAAAAGACCCCAAAAAGAACATGATTGCAAGGCACATGTTCTAATTACAGTGGAGAGATGGCAAGGTCTCTCTCACTGTTAAATGCTTAATTGGCAAAACATCAAGTATTAAAAGTAGATGTTATTCCACTAGCCTATGTTTTTATTTTATTGGGATGTTTCATACTTTGGGTCACTGTGTCCTAGTAAACATTCATCATTTTACACTCCTTATTCCTAAGGAGACTTCTGTGATTGTTTTAATGACCACCTGTTGTCCTTGAGCACGTAGAGGAGTAAAACTTTTAACTTTGTAGAGAATAAGCTGATTGTATGGATTCCAAGACTAATGATGTAATCATGTACAAACATATAAATAAAGTGGAACAAAGACATCAGGGGTTGCTCTCGCAGAACATGCAGGGCATCTGCCTGCCCCCATTCCTTTTAAATAAAAAATGAAACCATTAATCCTTTCATGTCGCTTCATTTTGTGACCTGTGTAGTTTTGCCGGACTCGGCATATGGGAATTAGAGAACACTAACTGTGCTCATGAGAAACTTGTACATAGACTAAGAGGTAGTTATTCAAATAGAACAAAGGTATACTACATACATAGTTTATAACCAGAGAAGGTGTGTGTCAAGGTTATATCTTTTCACTACATTTATTCAATGTGCATGCTGAGCAAATAATCCAAGAAGCTGGACCATATGAAGAACAGTCATCAGAATTGGAGGAAGGCTCATTAACAATCTGTGATATGATGACACAACCTTGCTTGCTGAAAGTGAAAATGACTTGAAGCTCTTACTGATGAAGATCAAAGACTACAGTCTTTAGTATGGATAAATCTTCAACACAGTGGAAACAAAAATCCTCACAACTGGACCAATAAGCAATATCACCATAAATGGAGAAAAGTTTAAAGTCAGGGATTTCATTTTACTTGGATCCACAATCGACACCCACAGAAGCAGCAGTTAAGAAATCAGACACTGTATTGCACTGGACAAATCTGCTGCAAAAGATCTCTTTAAAGTGCTAAGAGGTAAAGATATCACTTTGAAGACTAAGGTGCATATAATTCAAGCCATGATATTTTCACTCATCTCATGTACACGTGAAAACTGGACAATGAATAAAGAAGACCAAAAAAGAGTTAATGTCTTTGAATTGTGGTATTGGCAAAGGCTGGCAGTTCAAACCCACTAGCTACTTCTTGGAAGAGAGGTTGGGCAATCTACTTTTGTAGTGGCACTGCCTCAGAAACCCAAGGAGGGGTCACTATGAGTCAGATCCTAATTGACTGCAGAGCGTGCATTTGCATGCATGCATGTGTGTGTGTCACATTGGCAAAGAACACTAAAAATGCCATGGACTTCCAGGAGAATGAACAAATCTGTCCTGAAGGAAGTGCAGCCTTCTTAGAAGTGAGAATGATTAAACTTCATCTCACCTATATTGGTCATGTTATCAGAAGAGACTATTCCCTGGAGACAGATATCATGTTTGGTAAAGTAGAGGGTTGACCACAAAGGGGAAGACTCTCAACAAGATAGATTGACACAGTGGCCACAGTGATGGGCTCAAACATAGCAAGGATTGTGAGGATGGCTTAGGCCTGGGCAGTGTTTCATTCTGTTGTACATAGGGTCCTTATGAGTTGGAGCCAACTCCATGGCATCTAACAATGACTTTTTTTTTTTAAATCATGATAAATATCTTTGGCTTCTTTTTTTTTTAATCTTGTTTTTTGGTTTCTGAATTTTTTTTTTTTAATGGTTTTGAATATTTAATTGTGTTTTGGGTGGAAGTTTACAGAACAAAATAGTTTCCCATTCAAAAATTTATACACATTTTGTTGCATGAAGTTAGTTGTAATCCCCTCAATGTAACAGCACTCCTTCCACTTCCTCCCTCAGTTCCTTGCTCCCATTTACCCACCTTTCCTGCCCTTTCTTGCCTTCTTAACTTTATTTTTGGGCAAAGGCTGCATTTTTAATCTTATGTGGTTTATTGTTCTGAGGACCACATTCATAATAACTGTTATTGTTCACTTTATAGGCCTATCTGTAGTTTGGCTACAAAATGTGATCACTGAGGGTGGAATCAGTTCCAGGTTTGAAGACCGTCTAAGGGCCATAGTCTTATGGGTTCCAAGAGTCTCTTATAAGACTAATATCTCTGGTCTTTTTTATGTCTACTGCTGTTGCTCCAGGAAAATCTTAAGTTTAAATTGGCCTGTTGGGTCAGTCTTTGCCCAGAGATCAGAGAAGTACAAAGTTTTGATCCCAACCCTAAAGAGGTGGTTTGAAAATGAGGAGCAGCAGAAAATTCTTGATAATATCCAGACAAAGATTCTGTATGAATCTCCAGACATCCTAAGTGGGACCAGACCCCTGGCACAGCACCATTTTCCCAGGGCCTGGGTTGACCTGCACAGAAATTCTACTTCAGGAAACAGTTGAGTTTCCTTTAGGCAGAACAATATGGCTTGGTTTTGGTGTAGGTTGTCTTTTCAAATTTGCCTGTTAGAGCACGTTGTTGTTGTTATGTGCCGTCAAGTCATCCCCGACTCATAGCAACCCCTCTTTGGGTTTCCAAGGTGGTATCACTATGGAAGTAGATTGCCCAACCTTCCTTCTGAGGAGTGGCTGGTGGGTTTGAACCACCAGCCTTTTGGTTAGCAGTCAAGTGCCTTAGGCACTATGCCACCAGAGCTCCTTGTTAGAACATGTTGTTGTTGTTATGTGCCGTCGAGTCAGCCCCGACACATAGCGACCCCTCCTTGTGTTGCCGAGGCAGTATCACTACGGAAGTAGATTGCCCAACCTTCCTTCCAAGGAGTGGCTGGTGGATTTGAACCACCAGCCTTTTGGTTAGCAGTCAAATGCCTTAGGCACTATGCTACCAGAGCTCCTTGTTAGAGCATAGTAACTGTTAAAAGGGCAAGAAGGCAGCATCTTCTGACCTCCCTTAACTTCACGAGAAGGAGACAGAATCACCATCAGCAGCCCGAGGCTTATTCCTAAAAGGTGAGACATGCCACCAGCCTCCAGGCTTTTTACCAACTCTGTCAGAGTTGGTGTCACCAGCAATCAATCCCTCCTACTTCTCTGCTGAGTTTGATAATTCATTGCAATGAAAACATAGAACTCACAGACAATACTCACAACTATAGGATTTATTAGAGAAGTAACAGGCTACAATCCAGGCTCAGGAACGCTCTCAAGATACAATTCTTCGATCAGGACGGTCTCCCCTTTCCTATGCCCTCAGGCTTGCCTCTCTGGCCCTTGGCCTCTCAGCCTGGCCTCTGCCCTGCTGGGGCAAGTGTTACAAACCTAGGTGCACCCACTCCACCAGCAAGTCTCTTGCCTAAAAGCACTCAGATTTCTTGCTCTGTGGGCCAAGTGAGTCCACTGCTCTCTCGTGCCTCTTGGTTCCTCTGCCAGACGTCTCACTGCAAAATGTCTCTCTGCTGGTCATCTCTTTGCAGGCATCTCTCTGCAGTGCATCTGTGTTAGACTGGGTTCTCTAGAGAAACAAAACCAGTGAAGCTCATATAGAGAGAAAGAGAAATTTATCTTAGGAAAATGGCTCACACCCTTATAGAAGCTGGCTAGTCAAAGTTCTTGGATCAAAAGTCAAGCTGGAAGCTTTTCCCGACTCTCGTAGCTGCAGGGGATGAGGGTTAAGTCCAAGATCTCCAGGCTGAATGGTGGATTGGTCACTCTTGGACAGTTGTATGCAGCACAACAGAATCCCGATCCACAGAACGGTGTTTCTTTTTCCAGGATGTCCATAAATATACTGGAAGCAGGTCACATCCCTTGAGAAACTTCCTTTCAATGGATTGGCTGCTCAAAACATATTCATCTGAGCCCATCATGGGAATAAACCACCTCACAACTGCTTAAACCATACAGAATTGTAGTCCAGCCAAGATGACACACAGCTCCAACTATCACAGCATCTTAATGTGTCTCTGCCAAGGAGGTCCACCACAGGGATCTCAGACCCAAGGACACACTCCACTCTACCTCTTCCACTCAACCTGTGTCTCTTCTCTCTTGATGGCAGTGAGAATTCCTCCCTTTTGTCTCTAGGAAGTTTCATTTTAAGCCAAGCAGAATGACAAAACTAACCAATCCTCACATTAGAGTTCCATATACATTTTTTGCATGGTCCCACCCCCACAAAATTTCCATGTACCTTATTTACATTACTCACAAGCTATCCAAACCCTTCATAAGCCATAAGCACTTTACATTTGCATAGTTCCACCCAATAGTCTGGTGGGAGTCAAAACGACCATGGCTAGAAAAGTCATCCAAGTAATTCACTGCACCACAGTAACTGTATCATCTTCAGAGACCTTATAGTGTAGGAAGAAACACTTTAAAGACTGTAACTCACAGGTCTTCACTGTTTGTTTTATTCCCTTTGGGACACTTGCTGTATTCATGATCCAATGAAAAGATTGAGAAAGAACAAAGTTGACTTTAAAAATGAAAATTGTTTTATGTCAGCTTCTGGCTCTAAAAAATATATTCTTTTTTTTTTTTTTTTAAGGTGGTAATTAAATTATTTCTACAATGTCTCAGGCTTATGTCAATGAGGTTTCTTTGGAAGGGTTGGTGGATTATGCTTGTTGTTATTTGTATTAATTGCTTATATACTTTATGTACAAGGCTCTGTACCTTTAACTTCTCAAATTGGGCCCTATGGAACCCACTAGGGCTCTATACAACAGAGTAGAAAAGCATTGTACTAGGCTATACTGTTTCTCTAGGATATTTCTATCCCTAATTTTCTTGATATGTTTGTGTTTGCCTGGCATATAAAATAACAAGAAGCTCTGGTAGCATAACGCCTAAGGCATTTGACTGCTAACCAGAAGGCTCCCAGTTCAAACCCACCAGCCACTCCTTGTAAGGAAGGTTGGGCAATCAAATTATAAATCTTTTTGTTTTCATTTTATAATGAAATATATCCCTTTTGTAAGGGATACATCACAATTAAATAATCATTAATAACAATAGCAGTTAACCTTTATTGAGCATTGACCATGATTCAGAAATTCCTCTTTGTAACTTGTAGATTCTTTTGTTTTGTTTATTAGAACTACCATCCATTCAATTACTTACTTTTTAATTATAACTTTACAGATGAGAACTTGTGGCAAAATAAAATTGAGTTTGAACTTAGAAGTTTTTTTAAACATTAACATATTTTTGAATTAATTAATAAACTGTGTCTTTTAAAAAGGGGATTTTGTCCTATTTATATTTTCTATCCCTGTCAATATACTGCAGGCATGACAGGAATAAAAAATATAAGTACGCTAACATCCTTTTGTAAAAGACACAGTTTATTAATTGACTAAAAAATATATTCGTGTTTTAAAACAGGGAACTTCCAGAAATTCAAGCTGAATTCAGAAAAGGATGCAAAACAAAGGATATACATCATTGCTGATGTCAGATGGGTCTTGGTTGAAAGCTAATAATACCAGAAAAGATGTTTACCTGTGTTTTATTGACTATGTAAAGGCGTTAGAATGTGTGGATTATAACAAATTATGGATAACATTGCAAAGAAAGGGAATTCCAGCATATTTAATTGTGCTTATGAGGAACCTGAGGAGCTCTGGTAGCATAGTTCCTAAGACACTTGACTGCTAACCAGAAGGCTTGCCGTTCAAACCCATCAGCCACTCCTCAGAAGGAAGGTTGGACAATCTACTTCCATAGTAATACTGCCTCAGAAACCCAAAGAATGGTCTCTATGAGTCGGGTCTGACTTGACGGCACATACACACATGAGGAACCTGCACAGAGCAAGGGGAAATTGCATTGTTTAAAATCAGGAAAGGTGTGTGTCAGGGTTGTATCCTTCACCATACTTATTCAATCTGTATGCTGAACAAATAACTTGAGAAGCTGGACCATACAAAGAAGAATCTGGCGTCTGGATTGGAGAAAGAATCACAAACCACCTACACAATGCAGATGATACAACCTTGCTTGCTGAAAGTGAAGAAGATTGAAGCACTTACTGGTGAAGATCAGAGACTAAGTCTTCCGTGTAGATTACATGCACCTCAACATAAAGAAAACAAAAAATTCTTACAACTAGACCAATAAGCAATACCACAATAAGTGGAGAAAAGATGAAATTGTCAAAGATTTCATTTTACTTGGATCCACAATCAACACTCATGGAAGTAGCAGTCAAGAAATCAGGTGTCACATTGCACCAGACAAATTTGCTGCAAAAGAGCTCTTTAAAAGTGTGAAAAAGCAATGATGTCACTTTGAAGACTGAAGTGCGCCTAATCCAAGCCATGGTATTTTCAAACACCTCATATGCATATGGAAGCTGGACATTTGACAAAGAACACTGAAAATACCATGGACTGCCAGAAGAATGAACAAATTTGTCCTGGAGAAAGTGCAGCCAGAACAGTGCAGCTTCTTAGAAGTGAGAATGACCAGACTTCCACCTATCTTGGTCATGTTGTATGAAGGGACTATACCCTGGAGAAGGATATCATGCTTGGTAAAGTAGAGGGTTAGCCAAAAAGGGGAAGACCCTCAACAAGATGGATTGACACAGTGGCTGCAATGATGGGTTCAAACATAGCAACAATTGTGAAGATGGTACAGGGTGAGGCAATTTCATTCTGTTGTACATAGGATCTCTAGGAGTCAGAATCAACTGGACGCCTTAGGCACTACGCCACCAGAGCTCCCACAATAAGCATAAGCTTGATCAAAAGGGGGAAATATAAATAGAAAACTTTCAAATGGTGACATTAGTGTCATATCTAAGAATGGGGGGGAGTCAACAAGCATTTCTAGGAAGCAAAAGGTCAGAATGTAAACCATTTGCTCATGGGAAGAATGTGTCAAGTTGTAAATAATTTGTTCCTGAGGAAAAAATGTTCACTACTGCAATCATGTATAGCCCAACTGGATGGTGCCACTCACTTAAAAAATTTAGGTGAATGGTAACTTACTAGATGGTAACTCACTCCCTCCTAGCCAAGAGACCAAAATTTATTTCCATTTCAAAGTACTTCAAGCTGAAGTTGATCTTATCTGTAATCAATCATTAACCTCCTACCTTTCCTTTGTTCTCTCTATATAAAGCCCTCTCTCTAATTGAAAAATGGAGTGCTTTGTATTTTTAACAAGGGCTCAATAAAATTTCTTTCCTTTCACTCCTAGTAGAGTACAAGATTTTCTTCTTTGACAAATATGTTTCAATACAAACTTAAAATTATTAAATACATTTATGTGTTTGACTTCCAGGAGAGTTTGCACCTAAAACACTGAGGTTACCTTCAGAAAAGCAGATGGATTAATTCAGAGAGGAAAGAATAATGATTGTGATGATGGAGGAGTAAGTTATGAAAAATGATTAAAGATAAAGATTAGGTCTGGTATTGCTAAGTAATGGCCGAGGGAGGGCTAATAATTGACTACAAAACTCTGACAAGAGAAATACTGAACAGGCAGGAAAAATTATTTAATCAAGTTTAGGACAGGATATCTAGAAAAGAATAAGTAAGGAAAGGAAAATTTACTATGAATTGAAGAGAAAACTTCCTTATGGGAAAAATTCTGACAAGAAAAATCTTCTAAGAAAAGTGATGAAAACTCATTCCTAGAGATATTTAAAATAAGGTTGGATAGAAACTAAGAAAATATTTATGACAGAGAACCAAAGTGTTTTGATTCATCTCTGATTTTGTAATTGCCTTGGGGAAAAAAATAGGTCACTCGGTTTTGGTGGATGATTAAAAGGTGGCTCAGGCAACTGTGTGTTTCATCAGTTCTGAGTTGTCCCACTTCAATTCTAGGCACAAAACTCACCTAAGCACAATCTTTGTGGCTGACCTGTTGTATGTAGCTGGGATTGTACAAGGACACATGATTATCATATATGTCATGGTGGCCATGTGGGTGTGTTTGTGGAGGAAGCAGCGTATCAACTGACTACATATTGCTGAACCAAAATTTGGATACCAGTCAACCAACTCCTAAATCATAGAACACTATCACTCAAAAAGAATCATTTCCTTTGAAGATGATGATTACCTTTACTTCTTGGATATGAACCATGTACCAAAGGGAAGCCTTGAATTGTGCAAATGGTTAACTTTTGGCTGCTAACCAATAGGTTGGTAGTAGTTCGAGTCCACTCAGAGTCACCTTGGAGAAAGGCCTCGTGGTCCATTTCTGAAAAATCAGCCGTTGAAAGCCCTGTGGAGCACAGTTCTACTCTGACACACCAAGTGTCATCAGAATCAGAATCTATTCGAAAGCAATGTTTTGTTTTCTTTTTTTTCACCTGTACCATGTATCAAACACTGCAGTATGTGTTTCATCTATGTAATCTTATATTCTCAACCTTAGAGCTGACTATTATTGTCTAAAATTTAAAAATGAGGAAATTGAGGCTTAAAGAGATTAAGTCCTATACCAAGATCACATGGTTAGTAAGAAATAAAATCAGGATGCCAATCCAGTTGTATGTGTTTCTCATGTCCATGCTGCATACATTCACACACTACAATCACAGTAGACAAGAGGTTAAGGAACTTCTGCAAGATTAGACAGTCGACTTTCACAGCCAAGACTAGAAGTATTCTTGGTCTCTCTCCTTAAGCCAAATGAGTTCTCACCCCTTGTGCTTCTCCTTGGGCACCTGCTCCAACTTCCTTACCCTATCTTCCTTGTGATAAGAAGAAGAAAGAAAACTATATTTTTGTGATTTCAATTGGGTATGTTGTTGTTAGTTGCTGTTGAATCTATTCTGATGCATGGTGACCCCTTGTGTGCAGAGTAGAATTTCTTCATAGGGTTTTCAGATTGCCAAGCTCATCTTCCAAGGTACCTCTGCGTGGGTTGGAACCACCAAACTTCTGGTTACTAAGTGGAGTGCTTAAACATTTCCATCACCAAGGGACTCCTCATCTGGAAACAGGAGGAAGAAATGTATATGTACACACATATACACATACATACATACATACATACATATATGTTGCTGTTATGTGCTGTGGAGTTGGACCTGACTCATAGCGACTCCTCCTTGGGTTTCCAGGGCGATATCACTATGAAAGTAGATTGCCCAACCTTCTTTCTGAGGAGTATCTGGTGGGTTTGAACTGCCAGTCTTCTGGTTAGCAGTCAAGTGCCTTGGCACTACACTACCAGAGCTTACCTCTCTCTCTCTCTCTCTCTCTCTCTCTCTATATATATATATATATGTGTGTGTGTGTGTGTGTGTGTGTGTGTGTGTAAATTTAGCTTTTTGATTCTTTAGGCAATTTTATTCAATTCCTAAATTCACTGTATTATTCAACTGAACTATTTAATATTCTACTTTTCAAAATTCTCTGAATCAGAAAAGTAGCTTAATTCTTATATAATAAAGTAAGACTCATTGTACATGTAGCTCACATATATATTTTGCAGACTCATAATCTAAAATTGGTTGAATAATTAAAATAAGAATAATAATGCATCTGTAAGATGCTTCACTTTTGCATTTCCATACTTATGTTTGTAATATTGCTTCATTATGACTTACAAAACAAAGAAAATCTGTAAGGACATAAAATTGGTAGCATAAAATTTATAAGCTGTGAATCTATTAATGCCATTATTTACTTCTGCTTTTATTTTTCTCTTAATAAGTTGCATTCTTTCTGATGCATATTCCTTAATCTAATAAGAATTATTAATACAGAAATGTTCTGAAATGAATGCATCAAATAACTTTGAGCAATCAGGAACTAAACAGACAGCAATAAGACTGAAGATTTCTATCACCTAGAAACTTTCAGACTATCCCACCACATACAGTCTTACCTTTCTTTTTTGTACTATCTTTCTACATATGAAGCTAATTATGTCTGGAAGAGGCATCCATTCCTCCCTCCAAATCCTAAGAAAGATAGTAACTAAAGCAAAATATTGTGAGACCAATTAGTTTTTGGTAGTATTTAATGTGTTGAAAGGAGCTCTGGTAGCATAGTGGCTAAAGCACTTGACTGCTAACCAGAAGGCTGACGGTTCAAACCCACCAGCCACTCCTCGGAAGGAAGGTTGAGCAATCCTACTTCTGTAGTGATTCTGCCTCGGAAACCCAAGGAGGGGTCGCTATGAGTCGGGGCCGACTCGACGGCACATAACAACAACAACAACAACAAATGTGTTGAAAGAGGAAATAGAACGAGCTGGGGAGAATGGGGGGGAGGATATATTGCTTTTATACTTTTTATGCTGCTATATTCTTTGGTTCACAGCTAGAAACAAACTGAAATGGACTCGTGGATGGTGTGGGTGAAAAATGTCTGCTAGACAAAACAGCTTTTATTATTCAAAATGGTTTTCTTCTCTGCTATGCTGTAGTCAAAATCCACTGACTCAGTGGTCCTCAACAGCATTGGCCACTGGAAGAAATCAGGGAGGGTGGCTTACAGTTGAGCCCTATCCTGAGGAACTGAATGTGATACAGACCTAAATATTTAAAATTAGAATCAGATGAGAGCAGAGTTTGTATCTTTTGTTGTTGTTGTTTCTAGCAGCATTTTATAATTCTGGAATGGGCTCTCAGAGCAATAACCCACTGCAAAAAGACAAGGAGGCCACATGTTCTGATCTCCTCTAATCCCACAAGAGGAAGACAGAGTCATCATCAATAACCCAAGGCCTATTCCTGCCAGGCCAGACATGCTGCCTACCTCCAGCCCTTTCTCCAACCGTTCCTCCCAAAGTACCCACCACCTCTCTCCGGTTCGCTAATTCGCTGCAGTGGCCACAGAGCTCACAGATTGTGGGGTTTATTAGGGAAGCACCACAGGCTACAATTCAAGTTCAGGAAAAATGCTCAGCCTCTCTCTCAGCCCACTGTCCCTCAGCCAACAGTCTCTCACAGTCTCTTTCCCAGCAGTGCTGGTCCCTCAGTGTCTCACTCAGCAATGCGTGTCTCTTGCATCTCTTTCCCAGCAGCACGTGTCTCTTTCAGGAGCATGGGTCTCTTTTGGCAGCACATCTTCCTCAACCAGCAGTCAGAGAGATTCTGCCTCTAGGAGGCCTCCTTTTGAGCTTGGCAGAGTGGCCAAACTAGCCAATCATAGCATCAGAACTCTAAGCACCTGAGAGAGAACCTCCTATAACATTGTATTGTGCCACACCCAACAGAAATAACCCAGGTGGATAACATTTACAATCAGGAGCTCCTCAGTGGCTCATTCCACCATTGAATTTACAATGACTTATGGGTAGAAAAGCCATACTAAGTAATTTACTACACTGCACCCACACACTAAAAGTGTTTGGAGGCCAGATACCTGACTTCTCTTCCTTAGGGCTTTGGTCAGATGGGAGAGAGACTCCAAACTCAATTTCTAAAAATTAAGTCTGAGATGCTGAATTCTAGACTCGATGGCTTTCTTTCTCATTTTTATGTATATTCTCACTTTTTCTCATTACTTGAAAAAATGATGGGAAGATTACCTCCCTTTTGGTAAGATGAAATGTAAAAGCCAATAATTTCCCCAGGATTATTGACCTATTTCATTATTCTGTTACTTTAGTGCAATGTAAGACACAGTAATCAACTGGCATATATAGCCAAAAATATTATATGTTATATTCTTAAAGAACAAAATTAGATTTTTCAAAATTAGATAATTCACTCTATATATCTAGAGTTTCCATAAATTCTCCCCATGTCTTCTGCTCTGATAATTAAGTTGACTAAATTGTGAAAATTATACTCTTTTGATAAAATGCTTAATGCCTAGCTTTTTTTCAATATGGTAATCAAAATAAATAAAATTTAAATTGTATCTTAAAACTCTTTAGTAGTCTGTGAAATAGAGTCTAGATCAGTAATTTTTTTGCAATCATGTTGAATTTAAGAAACACAAACAAAAGTGAAATACAAGTTCACCTAATTCATTCCTTAACTTTTCCTTCCCATAAATTTTCAAATCATTTTTATGTTTGATATTTCTTACTGGTAATCCATTTCTTAAAATGTGTATTTTCAGAATAATATGGAAAGTAAAATTGTATCATGTCTACATGAAAATCCATTAGTCCACTGGTCTTGGGGGATAGTGTTATTTTAGGTTAAAAAGGTTTCTAAACTTTGAAGATAGAAATTTTGGAGAAGTTGGAAGAGAATTTCAAACTTACATTCTTGAGTCCTTGATTCCTAATCAACCTATAAGGTGACAAAGATTACAAAATAACACGTCTTTTGTTATAGAGCTAGTGATCCTACTATTAAGTGGTAAGAAAATTGAACCCACAGAGAAATTACTGGGCCAAAGAATTGTATAGATAAGCGTCTGGAGGAGCATTTCCTTCATTTTATGTCTAGTGATTTTTTTAAAAACCTCACAATGCTCCTTCTAGAATTCAAATAGATTTGAGAACTACTTCTTACTTCATTTTAGATATATTTTTTACCATTTTTTCAAAATCTGTTTGAACTAGTTCTTGAGGTTTTCTATTGTCCTCTTCTTGCTGGCCAACTCTAAAGAAAATGCCAAGTGCCTAGCAATGGGAGAAAGAAAGTACAGAATGGGCCTTGGAAAACTGACACGGAAAGCCTCCAACTTGGGATATTTAAGGGCTGATTGCATTCACCATGAATATATAAGTGAACAAAGTGATTACCTTCAAGCGTTTCTAAGGGTTACTTCCAGCTTTTGTACAAAAAAAAAAAAATTCTAACTTAACTACATTCTATTAATTCCAATTTTTCTCCCAGTAAAAACAAAAATATTTGGTTACATTCAGAGCTAAAACTTGTTTGACCACTTCTACTCTGGCCCAAATTCCTGCTGGTTGGAGATGAAAGTGAAGGAAAGGTCACAGAAGTACGGCCCATGCAGATGAACCCATAGGAACAGTCTTTCTGTAAATACAAGTTATGCCCATCTAATTTTGGGAAATGGATTCTCTTTCCAAATATTGTTTGTGAGAAAGTATTGGACTGTGAAAAGATCTGATGGGACCCAATGCTCCTCTGCTGAAAGTTGAGTGCTCTGCAAAGGGCTGGGAAAATGCCCTGCGGCTGGATCAACGAAACATGACCACTGTGAAGTGCTGGCTACATGAGAACAACTTGTTCTAGAGAAAGCTTGATTTTCATCACAGTTTTTGTTCACAACATTTTAGACCAAGTTCTCCTAATCCCCATGTCAGTAAATTATATTTACAATGACCACTTTACAATAAACAATCCTATTAACAAATAGGTCTCCATCTCTATTCACAGTCTAATCATTCTTTTCCCATTGCATCTTTTCTTCACATTTTATAAAGGAAACTAAAAGGATACAATGACATGAACCAAACGCATATTGAAGAATTAATTTATATATATGTGTGTGTGTGTGTGTGTGTGTGTTTTAAACTCTTAATATGAGAATACACAAGTAATGGTGGAAATGGTTAATATACTTGGCATATACTTGGCTGCTAAGGAAAATGTTGGTAGCTCGAGTCCACCAGCAATGCCTCAGAAAACAGGCTTGGCTATCTGTTTCCAAAACATTATCCATTGAAAACTCTATGGAGCACAGTTCGACTCTGACATACATGGGATCACCACAAGTCACAGTTGACTTTATGGCAACTGGTTGATTTAACAACTACAAATAATAATATTGTTGTTGTTAGTTGCTGTCAAGTTGGCTCTGACTCATGGTGTCCTTATGTGTAATAGAAGGGCACATTGCTCAGTCCTGTGCCATCCTCATGGTGTTTGAGTCCCCTGTTGTGGCTCTTACACTGATTCATCTCATTGAGGATTTCTCTCAGTTTCACTGACACTCTGCTTTACCAAACATGATGTTCTTTTTTAGGGACAGGTCTTTCCTGCAGGAGCTCTGGTGGCACAGTTCCTAAAACATTTGACTGCTAACCAGAAGGCTGGTGGTTCAAACCCAGCAGCCACTCTGTGTTAGGAAGATAGGGCAATCTACTTCGGTAAAAATTTACCACCTTGGAAACACAATGGGGGTCGTTATGAGTCAGAATGGATTTTGTGGCAGTGGAATACAGGTCTTTCCTGATGACATCTCTAAAGTAAGCAAGCTGAAGTCTCACAAGTCCTCACTTCTAAGGGATATTCTGTTTTTATTCCTTGTAGGACTGATTTGTTCATTCTTTTAGCAGTCCATAATATATTAAATATTCTTCACCAACATCATACTTCAAAGTTATCAATTCTTTTTCTGCCTTCCTTTTTCATTATTCAACAATTGCATGCATATGAGACCATGAAAAAACCCATGGCTCTAAGACTATGGCCCCTAGTTTACCCTTCAGGCTGGGAACTGAGCTCACTCCCATGGCTTTAGTCAGGAAGCACTAAAGTGTATTATTTCTGCCTTGGTTCTGTTAAGAAGCTCATATTTTATTTATTCATTAAATGAATGTTTATTGAACATGCAATTTACACTGGATTTTGTTCTAGATGCTGGATGATGAACAATAAAGAGCTTATATTGTAGTGGACATACAGAAAATCAATGAATACATTTTATTAAAATTCCAGGTACTAATAAATGTTATGAAGACACGTAAAGTAGGATGTGGAGATAGAAAACGATGGGATGGGGTGAGTGGCAAAGAGGAGTCCTTGTAGGGTGATATGTGGCCTTTCTGAGGAAAGAATGCTTCACTCAAATCAATGAAGGAGCAACCATCACCAGTACTGGGAGAAAGCATTTCAGGCACAGGAAACATCAAGGATAAAGCCCTGAGATGGGAACAACCTTGACTCTGGGAAGAATCAACTAGAACAAAGAGAGGGAGAAAAGTTCTAGAAAAGTCAGGGGCCAGATCAGGAACATAAATAACTTGGAAAAGACTTCTGAGTGTTGTTTATAATGTGATGTAAAACCACTGGAGCAAAGAAATCACATGAGTGAACTGACTTTTTTAAGTTCTCTGGCCACTGGGTGGAGAGAGCCATAGCCTGGTTGTGTTATTGTTTCACCTGAGTTCACTCTAGCCTGGTCACTGCACCTTGCCTGAAACATAACTGCTGGGAATTTTCAACTTTCAACCTACATACCATAGACCTTGTCTTAATTTCCTGGGGCTGCTAATACTAAGGACCACATAGTGGGTGGCTTTAAAGAACAATAATCTATTGTCTCAGAGTTCTTAAGGGTAGATGCCCAAATTCAGGGTGTCTGCAGGCCCTTGCCTCTTTGTCCATTCTAGGGGAAGATTATTCCTTATCTCGTCTAGGTTCTGGCTTTCCTTGGTGTTTAGATGCATCTTCTTTATAGGATGTCTGTCTTCCTACATGTGGTTCTTTTCTACCTTTTCATGTCTTTTCTACCTTTTTATAAGACACTACTCAGAAGGGATTAAGACTCGCCCTACTCTGGTTTGACCTCATTACTTTAATACCTTCAGAGAAAATCCTTACTTCCAAACAAGGGCACATTCACAGGTACAGGGGTTATGACTTCTACATATCTTTTTCATTCATAACAGACCTATACTGTTGAATACAATATCTACTAGACATGTGGCTACTGAGCACTTGAAATACAGTTAGTCTGAAATGTGCTGTAACTGTAAAACACATAACAGATTTTGAAAACTTAATCCAAAGAAAAAAAGAATTAAAATATCTCATTAATAATTTTATATTGATTGCATGTTCAAATAATGATATTTTGAATATGTTGGGTTAAATTAAATCTATTATCAGAATTAATTCCATCTGTTTCTTTTTACTTTTTATACTGGCTCTTAGAAAGTGAATAATTACCTATGTTACTTGCATTTGTTTGGCAGTGTTGTTATAAAGTCTTCACACACTTGCAGAGAAGCCTGGGGAAAAAAAATTACCTTAAGAATTTCCTAAGTGTTAACATGGAGAAGAAAAGAAAGCAGGTGGTTGCAGACTATAAGAACCCCAATAAAAGGACTATGCCCCACAATCAGCTGAGAATGGCCCAGAAATAACACTTTTGTATGAAGAGTAAATGATTTTATGGCCAAATAGAGCATTTGCTACAGTGCATTGTTCACCAAAGAGGAATCGTTGAAATTGAATCAGTGGTTCATTCATTGCTGGGCGGTAGTGGAGTCTGATGGAAAACAGGAACTGTTTGCTCACTGCCAGCCTAGTGAAGACTTAAATGAGTGTCAAGTAACCAGGAAAATGAAACAGTGATATTTTCTGTAAAACGTCCATTAACCTTTCTCAGCAAGGCATCATGCTATAACAGAAATATTTTGCTGAAACGATTTATTTTAAAAGTTACAAACCTAGTTATTTAAAAAAATCATGGAAATGGAACTGAAACATGACAGCAGCTTTGGTAACATTTGAAGGGCTGGGCACGTCTTCACATGCCATTGGATTCTGCATCAATGTGTGTGGACAGACAAAATGTAGAGACTAAGGCTTTGGGCTGGAATGTGACACGAAAATGAAGTGGCTTCCAAAACCTCTAGTTAGAGTTGGGACATGCTCAGACAGTAACATCCTGCTCATACAAAAATTATATTATATTCCATTTCTTTGTTCCAAAATCAATAGAGCCATGTAGTGATGAAATTGTGCAGTGAGCCATTCACACCCTCATTTGGTAGAAGACAGCACGGTCTTCTTGAAGGGAAGTAGAAAAAGTCCAGTGGAGAGAGAGAGTGCTTGGGAAATTCACATTAATTTATTATTGTTATGGCAGGACCATTCAGGCCAGTGGCATGTTTCAGAGACATGAATCTTCAGTAAGATTGCATATCTTTGTGCGTCTGTTTTAAAATTTCTGTGTAGCCACTTCTTTCAGGACTATATTTTTCTAAAACAAGACTTCTCCTTGATTAAAATTAACTTTGCCTATCTTGAAGCTACTGTCCTTGTTGCAACCAAGAGTATTTTCCTATGTCTGCCTTTTTTTGTATGTGAATTCCAGGAGCAAGTGGAACCAAATCCAATGAAGATCTTTGTATACTCATTGTTATACGTGTACATGTATGTATACATCCATACATACACACCCAAATATAAAGCATATATAAAGAATTATAAAGAGAAATCTCTGCTATAATTGCCTCAAGAAAACATACATTACTCTAAGCAATTTATTGTTTAGGCATGATTGGACATAAAACAGAACAATGATAGGTGGTTACACAAGTTGCATGAGATCAGGTGACACTTAACACTGGCAAGGGCTAGAATGTAATAATCTGAATTTAAGTCAAGCTCTGATTTAGAAATTTCATGCTAGATGTATGTCTCAGAACATTTATGTCCAGTATAAGATACCTTAACCATCTGGACTTGGTGCAATTTCCAGCACAATCTATTCTCGTGAGAAAATATTAGATCCATGTGCCTAACTCCTCACTGCAAGTCATGTCCAAGGGTAAAAACTGCTGCTGAAACAAAGAATCACCCTGTGCTGACCTTCTCCCTGTGGCTTTGTTGATGAACCTGTCTGTTATGCAGCCTGTTGCTTTGGGGAGCCAAAGTCCAAGATGGAGGAAACAGACAGCATCTCCTGTGTGGCAGAGCAGTGTGTCCCATAAATGCACAAGTCTGGGTCACAGTGTCACACTGTTGATTATTTACAGAGAAGTGATGTCTCCTCACCAGGGTGGAGGGGGAAGGCCAGCAGAACACAAAAATAAAAGATCAAATTCATTGCCATCAAATTTTTTCTGACTCATGGTGACCCCACATGTTCCAGAATAAAACTGTTCCATAAAGTTTTCTTGTCTCTAATCTTTGTGGAAGCTGATTACCAGGGCTTTCTTTCGCAGTACCCCTGGGAGGATTGGAACCACCAACCTTTGGGTTAGTAGTCCAGTGCGAGCTGTTTATACCACCGAAGAACCTCAGCAAAGACATTTTGCACCTACTTTTCCTTCATGAAAATTTATTTTTCAGCTCCTAGTAGAGTGTAGAGATACTGCCTGAGAAACCCAAGAAGGAGTTGTTATGAGTTGGAAAACGACTCGAAGGCAGTGAGAGTGGAGTATACACATAGTAGGTATTCAGCACTCAGTGAATATTTCCTTCTGAGTAATTTTAGTCTTCTGCCCCTGGAAGATCCCACACTTAACTGTGATATGTAATGAGCTTTATATGCTTCACGAGAAGCTGATACCTGTACAAAGTTCTTGTCACTCCTATCACTCAAAATGTGAACCCCTTTGCAAAGTTTCCCTTTCTTCATTTACACACATGTACAAGCACAAGTAATTTCACATGTGTTTGTAAATTTCTAGATTAGAACATTAACATTCAGAAAACATCTATGAGAGGAGTGAAGACTTTGTGAGGATTCAGGACTCAACAATAAAATATTTCTCAGCTGTCAAACAAATAATTTACACCTTGGAGGATGGGAACAGGGGCAGAAACAAGATTTGGATTTTAAATAAAGCAACTACACAAAACCAGAGTACAGTTTCAAACAGGAAAATCCGTGGGAAGTTGGAGTTTTTGGGTTTCCTCACAGGCTTCTGGTATAAAACACAGGTAGTGGAGAGCAGATATTGGGTACTTGGGGAAACTCAAGGTTAGGAAAGCCTACATTTGCTTTAAACTGCTGTTTCCTAAAGCTTAGGAGGAGGAACAACAGTGGAACTCTGCCAAGGGAGGAGGGAGAAGGAGGGGGAGAGATATATTACATTAAGAGCCATCATCTTTGACCTGAAATCAGTGCCTTTACCTCCCCAAAAACAGTAGTATGTTTTTATCCCACTACAGGCAACTTTTACAAATTTACCTCTAGATTTATGAGCAGTCCGAGCTTTGGCAAGTTTCTTTATTTAGAGGGGGCAAAATGGAAATGTCCTAAACTCCTGACCCCTACAAAGTCTGTAAAATTTGCTTTCAACAAAATATCTACATTTTATTAAATACAGATTATTTAACAGTAAATATTAGATAATTTGATCTTAAAATATGGACCTAAGTTCCAAACATAAATAAATAAAATAAGTAAATATGCATACACGTACAATAAATATACATAGAGACACATATTCTACCATCAAGGCAGTAGCCTACTGTTAAAATATGCAGTGGTCGAAACACTGAGCATTCACTTGCTTTCTCTCCCTCTTCCTGTCTCTCTCCCTGCCTGCCTGCCTTCTTTCCTCCCTCTTATTGTCAACCATTTATTTATTCTACAATCATCAGATCCCTAATACCCTTTGCATAACCATTGTCAGTTGATCCTTTCAAACCAGGCACACACACATTGCATTCTATTTTTATATCCCAAAAATCTGCCCAAAGTTGGGCAAAGTTGGGCTCAAGACCGGGGGTCCATTTTCTGCGCTTGGATGTCCCAGCACCTGCCAGCTGTGCGTCCGCTGAATTGAGGACATCGTGTTTTCAATTTCCTTCAATAAAGCAATGAATCTGGCAATTTGCTGGCCTGCTTCAGCTAAACAGAAAGGACAATTTGAGAAAGATCATAGTTCAGGCTCAGTCAGACGGAAACGATTGAAAACAGAGAGCTGGCCGCTCTGTGTCCCCAATGCAGCTTGCTGTCTCGGCTTGACTGACAAACTGACTTTTTTGAGGTGCTCATGCCCATTTCAGTCAGAGTTTATTGAAGGTGATTTTGATCTTCTCCATGAGGCCACAGCAGTGGCCATGCCATCTGTCACCTTGATTGCATCGTGGATTCTCTGGAGAGAGCGCGATGGCTCCTGATCATTTACAGATTGTGCTGCTTTCGCCTCCATAAGGACCACATGCACAGAGCCAGATGGTGAACATACACGCTTATTATAAGTCTTTATCTCCGTGCAGGAAGGAGAGGAACCATTAGGTCTCCCTCAGGAGCTCTGCTCCTCTCTACCATCATGCTGCTCCTCAGCAAATACAGTCTTCTTCAGCTGTCATCAGCCTACCTCTGAAAATTAAAAAAATAAACAATAATTCCATCAGCCGAGTCTGGGAAACCAAGCTGGCGCAGCAAAGCAATCCCCTTGCCTTGCCTTCCTTTCTTTTCTTGAACCCCCCACTTGCCTGACTGTCAGCACCAGGAGAAACAAGTTTGTTTGCAAATGCATCATTAATGTGTTGATTTTTTAAGAGATTAGGAGGGGTTGGTGCTTGGAAATAAAGGGACATGATCCTATTTTTTTGTTCCTAGGATTATGCCTTCCATTACATTGGCCTCATTCTTGGCCATTTAAAGATTTTGAGCTCACGTCACATATTTTTAAATTCTGCCTTGTTTTTCAGAAAATCTCAGGATGGGACCACCTGTGTATCAGCGCCCGAGGCTTCAAGGAGGAACTTGGATGTTGGTGGCTGTGAACAAGAATGGAAAACATCAAGTGCTGGGGAACTATTAAAAAGTGCTATTTGAAGTGTCTATCAGGAGAAAGACATCATGGAGGAAAATGGAAATAGGTCTGTGGAACACTAACTGAAGAAAACATGAGTATCTCCTCCTGTAAATAAAAGCCATGGTGAAGGTGTCTGACCTCTAACATCACAAAGGAGGAGAATTGAAATTAATAGATCAAAGTTTATTCCTATGAGGTGAATGGAAGTCAGACATACCTCCTCTCTCCAACCAGTTTGGACACCAGCCATCCCTCCCACAGCACTGTGAACTTCTCTACTGGGTTCAATAATTCATTGCAATGACCACATAGAACTCACAGACCACACTCAACAATTATGCTGCTTATTAAGGAAATAACAGGTTACAATTCAGGATCAGAATTGACTAGGGATACAGTTTTTCAATCAGGACAGCTGCTTCTCAGCCCCACAGGCAGGCCTCTCTCTGGTCCTTGACCACTCCCCCTCACCACTACCCTGCTCAGGCAAGGGTTACAAAGTTCCTAGCTCCATGGGTCCACAAGCCCCACTGTAGTAGTCTTGTGCTGGTCTCCTGGTTTCTGCCCCATACTGTCATTCTTGCCACAATCTCTCTTGCCACCATCTCACACCGTCTTCCATGTTACAGCTCTTCCTTCTTTTTCTCCATGTCTCCCTTTAGCCTATGGTAGTTAAGGTTATGTGTCAACTTGCTGGGCCTCATTTTGAGTAGCTGGGCAGCTGGATGTAGTATTCCCCATGATGAGACTGGTAATCTTCCTTATAGTTTAGGTAAATGTGGCATGAATTTCTCTACCCATGACACACCAAGACTATGACTTCTCAAGCATCATTTATCAAGGGCTCTATTCTTCCAGAAGCATCAGCCATTTCTGGGAAAGCAGAATAAAGCTCCACCAGAGGAGATGTGACTACATGACTGAGAAATGATGTCGAGAACACACACACAAATACACATGAATAGGCTCCTTACATACCATGATTCTTTAAAAACTAAAATAATCCAAATCACTTCCTAAAGACAAATCCAAAGGTTATTCTACATGTTTTCTTTATACTCCATGGTGGAATCTCCTGTGAGCAGCTGAGTAGCTGCCTTAGGGATGTGGTCTGCTCCCAGTATGTAAGGAGAAGCTTTAGGCATGGTCTGTAGCTTTTGGCATGTTTGAATCCTGCATGTAGCCGAGTCGTTCTCCAGGAACCTGCCATGTTGTCTGCTGATCTTGCGACTCTTAAAGGACTTGAATCAATGGCCTGCCATGTGGTTTGGCAATATTGGGACTGTACTTTTTTACTTTTTGACCTTGGGTTTGTCAGCCTCAGCAGCCAGCAGCTGCCTGAGTGAAGAAAGCCTCCAGCTTCAGAGGGCTGGGAGCAAGAGGCAGAGCTGAAGCCCAAGGCCGAGGGGCTTTCACCCAGTTCCTAGAGCCTGGTACTTTGATCTCAGACTTAAAGCATCCAAAACTATAAGACAATAAACTACTGTTTGTTCAAGCCACCCATTTGTGTATTTTCACAAAGTGATCAAAACAAAGCCTAATGATCAATCCTCTCCTTTGGGTTCCATATACCTTACTTGCATAATCCCACCCCCACAAGGGTTCCATGCACCTTGTTTGCATTAGCAGCAAGATGTCCAATCCCTTTGATGGGCCATAAGCACCTTATTTGCGTAGTCCCAACCAATATTTTGTAGGAGTTGCAAAGACCATGATTAGAAGAGCCATATTAAGTAATTCACTTCATTGGTATCTCCCAACTTACCACCCACTTTCACTCACCTTGAAGGATTCAGAAAGACATCTGAAAAAATCCCAAATGGAACTCAGCATGTGCAAAACCAAATATGGCAAAAGTAAATACCCATAAATTGTAAAGATAGTGGCTCTTTTTTTTTTGGGGGGGGGGGATGCAAAGTGCTTACATCTTAAATGCACATTTTGATTGATATCTACAAATAAATACCCCACCCAGATCAACATATAAGACATTTCTGGCACTTTAAATAAATAAATACACATAAAAAGTCTCACTGAGAAGCCCACTTCCTCTATCTCCACTACTCAGTGCTCCAAAGAAAAAATACATCCAAAATTGGAAGTTTTTTCCCTCTAGTTTTCACACAGAATGGGTGAGGGAGGGGGTTCCAAGATGTTATGGCTATGTAGGAAAGACTCCATTAATTATTAATAACCGTGAAGTCTAACCTTCTGGGCTCATTCTTTTAAAATAATTACCAAGTTAACCCAATGGTTGTAATGACCCAAATCCAGTATCTTTACTCAGAGACTACATCCAAGTGTTTCCAGAGTCTGCTGAGACAGTCACATACTTCCTTATAGTTTAGGTAAATATAGCATGAATTTCTCTACCCATGACACACCAAGACTATGACCTCTTAAGCATCATTTCTGAAGGGCTCTACTCTTCCAGAAGCATCAGCCATTACTGGGAAAATAAAATTTTAAAAAAAGCTCCTCCAGAGGAGTTGTGAATACGTGACTGGGAAAGACTCCGAGAACCACACACAAATGCACATGAATGGGCTCCTTACATACCATGATTCCTCAAAAAACTAAAACAATCCAAATCACTTCCAAAAGACAAATCTAAAGGTTATTCTGCATGTTTTCTTTATTCATTAGGGATCTTTCCAATGGAACTTTGAGTACAAGCTAATTATATTTTGAACTGATTCCTTCTTTGTTATAAACCTCATTTAACTCATCATGTTGCCTAATGGAACTGCTTTGTTTAACTTTTTGATGAAACAGTATAACTGCTTTAAACAGACTGAAAGTCACTATCAAACATTTTTAGAGAAAGTCATCTAATGTGGTTTTAATCCAAAGTCACTGTGTTTTCAGAAATAAGGTTTATGGCAAGCTCCTACTCTCAAACCAGCTTTCTTTTTTTTTACTTTCAGACTTTCTGTAATGTGTGTCGATAACACTGTGTGGGGTGTGGATGTGTGCAGGCCGTACACATAACTGATAGACTTGTGTGCTATTATACTTGAGGTATTGTGTAAATGATATTTAAAGACACAAACAAGAAAACATAGTCATGCTCATCTAAAGTAATTACTAGTCCCTGTGTATTAGCCTAAAATGTGTTCTACCTAAGCACACAGATTTTTAAAATATCAGCATTCTCCCCAGTGCCTATAATTTTTCCACCCAGCACAGCTAGGAATCAGTTTGGGATTAGCTCTACCTAGTTAAACAGATGATCCTGACTTCTGTCTTATCGCACTGTTCTGTTCCTTTAGAGCAAAAGCCATTTATAGGGATGCACATTGAAAACCAAATCACTAAATACAGCTCACTCTTTCAAGAAGGATGGAAGATAATCAGAAATTATATAGTACATTTGATAAAAATAAAAATGTGACTTTATAAAACAAAAAAATATTACCAAGACTCGGGGTAAGGGGAGGGAAACTGGGCTTGATTATGTAGGAGCTCTTGTGGTGTAGTGTTAGTGAAATCGCTAAATTTTAGGATTGCCTCCTGATGGCTACATCTGAAATGTTGAGCATCTTTATTTCCTATTCAGGTGTTGTTTCTTCTGGGGAAGGGGGGTGAGGGGTTGGTAAGATTACAAGCTCTTTGCAGTGCCTCTGGCCATGACCGTGGTTTGTGGATAATACAGAGGGTGTAGAATCTGGCTGGAGCTGAATGGCAGCTTTTCCATTTCCATTGGCCATGTATTTGTGCAGGTCACATACTTTCTCCCAGTATTACATTCTCTCTCAGCCAATGAGCAAAACAGAACCAATCTCTCATGTGTGTTGTGAGGATAAAGTGGGCTGGCAGTTCAAACCCACCAGCCACTCTTTAGAAGGAAAATTGGGCAATCTACTTCTGTAGTGACATCGCCTCGGAAACCCAAGGCAGGGGGGTCACTTTGAGTCGGATCTGACTGGATGGCAGTGAGTGTTTTTATGTGAAAATATCTCACCTATATTTGTTATGTACAAAGCCCTTAAAGCACGTTTAAAATGAAGTTAAACCAGAAAATGAAAAAGTCACTGTTGAAAGATTATGCTGTAAATGAGTATAAAATGTAATCATTAAGATTATTAGGTTTAAATGTAGTAATCAGAATTGTAAAGCAATCAGAATTTTAAACTCATATTTCATGGTAAGGAAGTTGGAGTCCCTGGGTATTTCAAACAATTAAAGAACTTGACTGCTAACAGAAAAGTTGCAAGTTTGAGTCTACCCAAAGGTATGTTGGAAGAAAGGCCTGGTGATCTACTCATGAAAAATCAGCCCTTGACAACCCTGTGGACCACGGTTCTACTCTGATGAACACGGGATCACCAGTAGCTGCAGCTGATCAGATAGATTGATGACAACTGGTTTTTATTTCAGTTGGTATGATGATTAAAAACACATATTTGTTTTAACTCTAGGCTTCACCGTCTGCCGTGTGACCTTTAACATGATACTTAAATTCTCTGTGTTTCAGTTTCGTCACCTGAAAACTGGGGGTGATCATAAGAAACCTACTTCATAAAATTGTTGTCAGGATTAGATGAGATAATATTTGTAAAATTCCTTGTAAATTATAACCTGTTGCCATCAATGGATTCCAACTCTTAATTAACGACCCTATAGGACTGTATAGAACTGCCTCAGGGTTTCTAAGAATGTAAATCTTCACAGAAGCAGACTGATTCATCCCCACCCCCACCCCAGGCCCCGGCAGAGTGGCTGGTAGATTTGAATTGCTGACCTTTCGGTACAAGTACTATAAAAGTTAGCTAGCAATCAGTGCTCTAAGAGCTGTGAAATAATAGCTCATGATTTCATTCTTTACTAACTTTTGGCTGTAGTATAGCAATAATATCTTAAACCAAGAAAATCTGCAGATTGGGAAAAAAAATATTTGGCAATAACATATCTGATAAGGGACTTATCTCTAAAATTTATAGAAAATTTCAACACCTCAACATCAAAAGGCCAACAATCCAGTTGAAAAATGTGGAAAGAATATGAACAGATGCTTCGCCAAAAAGGATATTCAGACAGCCAACAAACACATGAAGAAATGCTCATGATCATTAGCCATTACAGAGAGGCAAATCAAAACAATGATGAAATTTCATGTCACTCTAGCAATAATAGCAAAGTTCAACAGGACAGAAAACAAATGCTGGTAAGGGTGTAGAGAGATTAGAACTCTCATACACTGCTGGTGGGACTGTAAAATAATACAACCACTGTGGAAAATGGTATGGCATTTCCTTGTTGTTGTTGTTGTTATGTGCCGTCGAGTCGCACCCAACTCCTAGCAACCCCTCCTTGGGTTTCCAAGGCAGTATCACTATGGAAGTAGATTGCCCCATCTTCCTTCCGAGGAGTGGCTGGTGGGTTTGAACCGCCAGACTTCTGGTTAGCGGTCAAGTGCCTTTAGCCACTATGCTACCAGAGCTCAAAATAGAAATATTATTTGATTCAGCAATCTCATTCCCAACAATATATCCTAAAGAGGTAAGATTCAGGATATGAATAGATAAATGCACACCCACGTTCATTCCAGCACTATTTACAATAGCAAAGAGAAGGAAACAACCTAAGTGCCCCTCCACAGATGAATACATAACCAAACTATGGTGCACACACAATAGAAAACTATGCAACATTAAAAAATAATGGAGAATCACTAAATTACCTCACAACATGGGTGAACTTGGAGGACATGATGCTGAGTGAAATAACTCAATCACAGGAGGACAAATATTGTATGAGTCCATTATTATAAAAAGTCAAGGAAAGGTTTACATAGGGATGGAAATTTTCTTTGTTGGTTACCAGGGATGGGATAGAAGGGGAAAGGAGGGAAAATAGATAGGTAATTAAGAGACAGGGTTGATACAGGTTAAGGGATTTAATAAATAAATAAATACAAAGCCCAGGATGCTGACCAGAATTCATTGTTCACTTTCATTTATTGTTTCTGATTTTCAGTGTTACTAAGTTGGAACTACTGTTTGGACAGTTGGTCCCAATCCTGGTTTAATATGCCTGAAGTATAAAAGATCTTAGCTGCCCCCTATTTCTACAGAAAAATGAGTTTATTAGAATAATTGTAGAATAAAATGTCAGCTTCTAATAGAATTGGAAAAGCAATAATTCACATAATAATAATAAACAGTAAATCTAATTTTTCAGTATATTTTTTTATTCTTGCACTGTAATTTTAGTAATATTTGACAAATTTCATTGCTGCAAACCATATTTATAAACTGACTAAGGTTTACCACATCACATACATATACACAAGTACACATTATTCGTCCAAACCCATTACGACTGGGAAAACCTCTAAAGTATAACAGGAAATGAGGTGGCGTTTATTTTGGACAAAAGTTAGAAGATTTGGACGCTGGTCCTGACTCTGTCACTTAACCTTGGGTAAAGCATTTACTGTCTCCGAATCGTTCTTGATCTGTAAAATGGTTATGATGATGCTTTTTTTATTCCGTGAGTTTGCTGTCAGGATCAAGTCTGTGAAATAACTTTGAAAAATATAAAGCCTAAATATCAGGTATTGATATTATATATTAAAGACAGAATCATGATAAGACAAATGCTAATGAATATTCCAAACAGATAAATGAAAATTACATAATAATTGTGAAGCTGTTGGAAATATGTTAGATTCTAGTTGTAAAGCAAGAACATCAAAATCCATTGAGTTCTGAACTACAAGGTCCATGGGGAGATAGATCTCAATTCTGCTCCAGGGGATTTCTGGGGCTCCTGGATCAAATTATTCTGATTAATAGAGTAGAGGAATAAAGGCTCACACTTTAATTTTGCTTCTTTCTGTCTTTGTGAATATTTTCAGTATTACAATGTCTATCCACCTCCCAAATAGCATAAGACCCAAATAAAAGTAAATCCAACAAAATCTGCTTAACTAGGGCTGCTTTAAAATAAGAGTTCATACAATGGGACAGTTGGTCCCAATCCTGGTTTAATATGCCTGACGTACAAAAGATCTTAGCTGCCCCCTATTTCTGCAGAAAAATGAGTTTATTAGAATAATTGTAGGATAAAATGTCAGCTTCTAATAGAAATGGAAAAGCAATAATGCACATAATAATAATAAACAGTAAATCTAATTTTTCAGTATATGTTTTTATTCTTGCACTTTAATTTGAGTAATAGTCAAATTCCCAGGATTTCTTCATATGAATTTTCAAATGGAAATAATTATTTCTCATTAAGAATTCCACAGATTCTTTGAAAGAATGGTATGACAACAAAAAAGCAGTTCTAAAAATAAATTCAAATAATCTATAATGAACAAAAGAGTTCAAATCTAAGTAGCATTAGACAACATAGTTACATAGACTTTTATTTCTTTTTGTCATTAGATAAGATAGCCATTTAAGCTAATTGAGCATGATTTCAAAACAAATATCTTTAAATAATAGCAACATAATGTGTGGGGGAAAAAACTGTTTTTGTGTTGTATCTGCTCACGCAGAATTTAACTGGCAGGCAGTGATCAGACATCTCATCTTGTGAATGGCATTAGATATCTTGTTCAAAATCTCTGATTAATCTGATTAAGCTAGTGAGTGAATAATCCTTTAATCCTCTCAAGAATACAGTTTATGTCTGTTGAGTGTCAAATTTCAGACTGGTAAGCTGTAAATACGGAAATTTAAGTGAAAGGAAGGAGAAAAATGCAACCACCCAAAGTCAAACTGTGTCATTGCTTTCCCAGATTCTGCCTTTTGTGGGTGACCTTCGCTGCTGAAATGGGAATGAAGAACATTAGGAAAAATGATAAATCATCCTCTGGTAGTGGCTCGGCGACAGCAAGAGTATCAGTCACCAAGGACCAATCTGCTAGCATGTGCTTCCCTTTTCCCAACCAGTTTAATTATAAATTAATGGATCCTGCCTCTTGCTTCTCATTTCATTCTGGAGCAAGAAATGTTAACACCAGATATTATTTATTTTATAGTTGGAAAACTAGCTCAGAAGCTGACAACTGCTGAATATTTTGTTGAATCACAAAAGCAAGAAAATGAGCATCCTTCCATTAAGGTCTCAGTCAGAGGGCAACACTTTGGAAACTGATGCTGCATTTAGAGTACCAGGGAGCTTTGGCCTAGTTGAGTGAATTGAGGGATGTTGATTCAGCTTTATCATCATGCACCAAATTTAAATAATGATGAAATAAGGTAGGATGTGTGCAGGAGGAGGGGGAGGTGGTTAGTTTGCTGCTTAAGGAAAATAAAAAGTTAATATACGTGCATGTATGTATGTTTGCTTGTCTTTTTGTTTGTTTTGTTTTAACCAACTGACTTGTTTGCTTAGTGCATTTGACCACTTACTTTTAACTCAAATATAAAAATATTATCCCAAACAGCAGTTTATAATGTCTGTAGTCCAAAATGTTCTGTGAATTTGTTTGCCTGAAATAGTTCTTATGTCAGTTGTTGATGGGAATTACTCCTTTCTTGTACAGATCCTGACTATAAATATCTTCTAGAAGGGCAAAACTGCTAGAAAGTATTAATTTGCCATTCAACTACTCTACCTTTATGTATTTAACATGAGTCAGGGGGATCTTTTTTAATTAAAATACCATCCCTTAAAAGCAAAAAGTCTGTTGTTGTTGTTGTGTTGTTATGTGCCATCGTGTCGGACCGATTCATAGCAACCCCTCCTTGGGTTTCCGAGGCAGTATCACTATGGAAGTAGATCGCCCAACCTTCCTTCTGGTGAGTTTGAACCTCCAGCCTTCTGGTTAGCAAGGGCCTTAGGCACTATACTACCAGAGTTCCCCAAAAATCTGTATTATCCCCTAATTCTTCACCATGTAAGGAAACAAGGTGAAGGAAGAATGTCTCTTCCAGCCCTAAATGTAGTTCCAGAATCCATGCTACAGTCTAGGAAGAGGAAGTAAAGGCAGCAGTCACATCATTCTGCTTTTGGAAGTTTGTTGTTGTTGTTGTTGTTTGCCATCGAGTCAGCCCCCGACTCATAGCGACCCCTCCTTGGGTTTCCGAGGCAGTATCACTACGGAAGTAGGAATGCCCAACCTTCCTTCCGAGGAGTGGCTGGTGGGTTTGAACCACCAGCCTTCTGGTTAGCAGTCAAGTGCCTTAGGCACTATGAAGTTTGGGCTGTGTCATAACATGCTCCTGGAGTTTGCCAGTGGTGCCTAGAGGAACTGCACCATTAGTAGCCAGAAAGAAAAAGAAGTCATAGAGAAAACCCTTTCCGACTCTCTAGTTTTCCCTGAACAGAAGTTTGCCTTATTGGAATGCACAAAGCGGGAGGGGGTGGCCGGCAACTGGACAACTAGCCACACACTGGATCTCTCCAACCTCAAGTTATTCAGCTATTGAATAAAGCTTTCTGCAATGAGAACTTCAGCATCTTCCTCCAATTTGCACACATTTGACACAATCCAGTGTTTTTGGTTATTTTTTAATCAGGTCGGCAAATGTTTCCCATCTCTGGCCCATGTGTCCGGCTTCCAGCTATTTCTTTCTATCCACACAGTGGTAATGGCTTATGCAATTATGACTTGGTACATGATCTGTGCTCCCTGTGGGTATTTAGACTCTTATTCTCTTTAACCTTATCCACCTTTGCCAGTGAATTTTCACCTGGCATCCTCTGCTGGTGGTCAGCTGACAACAACTTTGAAGTACATGACTGCTGCCCATGGCCCTAAGGACCACAGACCAGAAGCTCTGTGTTACGGCTTCCGGACAGAGAATGACTGAAAGCTAAGATGGGGCAGGGAGTGGGATTGGAAGGCTTCCTGCACTCTTCTAAAGCTTTACATAACTGGCCAGGGAAATTAAGAAGTAGTTTGTAGACACCTCCACACATAAGTTTTTGGGTGGAGGGGTGAGTGTATGCAGGTGGATTCCATATTGGTACACAATGCAATGACCTCGTTTTACTTTTTTCAAGGAGTAAGGGCTCTCTTAAGACCTCAAACAGTGATATTTACCAACCACATAAGGTCATTTCTGAAATTACTTTTACAACCAATCTACACATGAATAAATATGTAAGACAGCTTAAAGATGTCCTATATGTCCAACTTTTCCAAACTGCTACACCACTTCATCATCTCTAACATCAGTTCCTCCTCCTCCTCTCAGTCCTCTCCCTTCTGTCTTAGGGGTCTGTGTCTCACTATAACATCTCATAGAACTCACTAACTGACAAGGAAATGGCTCACATGGTGGTGGAGGCTTGGAGTCTGGCAAGTCCCAAATCTGTGGATAGACCTAGAGGATCCTCCTCACTCTCCTAGTTGCAGGGGCTGGTGAACCCAAATCGACAAGTCAGATGACCAGCTATCTCAAGTCCAGAGGTGAGATGATTACAAAGGAAATGCAGGATCAGAGCAAGAAAGCACTTTCCCAGAACATTCACATACAGACCCTAAAGGAAACTAAGGGTGGTGAGTTGAGACACACTCCACCAAGGCAGGACTCAAGATACATCCCACCCTAAACAGGTATATAGACTAAGATTTATATCACAAAATGGAGGACTAAGGCTGGAAGGGCCATATTAAACAATTTACTGCATTATAATGTGTATATAAATTGCACCATTTGCAATGTAACTTTTCTTATTGCATTCTTATTGTCATTATTCTTATTTTAGACTCTGTTTTCACCTTCACATACTCACTATTACTCATACAAAATAGCAGATATACTCTTTCACCTTGACGTTATACAAGTCAATATACCTCTTTTTTTTTCTTTTTTTTGCCATTCATTTATTTACTCATTCATTCAAAAATCTTTACTGAAAGTTTATTAAGGGCATATAAAGATGCTATTATTTAAAATAATGCAGGAATCCCCTTGGTATGTTCCATGTAGAGTCCATCAAACCACCCAAAGCATCATGGATGTTATATTAAGATCTTGCCAAAGAACAACATGAGGTCCTAAAGATTCAAAATGACGTTACAAATACATACTTGGTGAGGATGATAGCAGTCATAGCCACTCCTCTCCCTTACTATGGCAGAGCCCACTCATCTGGTTTTAGGTTCACTTCTTCCTTGTGAGAACCTTTTAAATTCTTTCTGATTCTAAACCCAAATATGCTGATATAATCTGAGCCCTTGGTGAGAAAAAAAGGAGATGTTAAGGTTTGAAAAGCGGCAGAAGTACAAAATAGACCTTTAAAAAAATCTTAAGACTTTGACATCTATTTTCAGTGATTTCCAGGGCCAAGTTGGAATCCAGACTATGAGGTTTACATCAGATCTATAATTTAAAGTCTCAATCAGTCTCTGTCTTCTTCAATCCCTTAACTCTAGGCAATGGAGTTTAGAAAACAGGTTCAGACCCATCCAGACCCTGACTTGTTGTAGCCAAGAAAGACTCTATCACCAAGATCAGCTTCACCAGCAAGTGATGTCCAGTTTGGTAAAGTCGTCTTGTTCATAAATATGGGATTTGGGATGAGCCTTGAGTCCTCAAATGGCCTTTAAATCACAGATCTTCTCTAAGACCACCCACGTTTGCTCAGATCAAATAACCAGGCCAATCGCAATTCCAGTATCCAGATACTCTGAGCCCTACTCAACTTGGGTGGAGCTCCAAATCCTGCCAGTCTCTTACCAGTCCTGAACCCTATACCCTATTTTTTATACTTCCAGATAGCGATGGCTCCTTGGGTTTCTCTCTTTTGTCTGTTTTTTTTGTTTGTTTGTTTGTTTTGTTTTTGTTTTTTAGTCAACTACTAGGAGCTCTGGTGGCACAGTACCTAACACATTTGACTGCTAACCAGAAGGGTGGTAGTTCAAACCCACCAGCCACTGGTGGGCAATCTACTTCCATAGTGATACCGCCTCAGAAGCCCAAGAAGGGGTCGCTATGAGTGGGATCCAACTTGATGGCAGTGAGTTTGACTACTAGATCTTCCTTTGAAAAAAGAAAGACTTCCCAGGAGACAGCCATCCGCATGACATCAAGAACAGCCATTATCAGGTGGCTAGTGAACAGCCACTCCTCGGAAGGAAGGTTGGGCAATCCTACTTCCGTAGTGATACTGCCTCGGAAACCCAAGGAGGGGTCGCTATGAGTCGGGGCCGACTCGACGGCACATAACAACAACAACAACAACAGTGGAACAGCTAGGAGCTCTGGTAGCATAGTGCCTAAGGCACTTGACTGCTAACCAGAAGGCTGGTGGTTCAAACCCACTAGCCACTCCTCAGAAGGAAGATGGGGCAATCTACTTCCATAGTGATACTGCCTTGGAAACCCAAGGAGGGGTCGCTATGAGTCGGGTCCAACTCGACGGCAAATAACAACACTACTGTAGTAACCAGCATGTGATCAAACATTTTAAAGAATAGAAGCTGAACTTTATCACCTAATTTTGCTTCCCAATTATATGTTTTTACCATGCCCTTTTGACATAAGAGTATACAAAAAAATTAAGGGAAGAATTAGACTGATGGAAAAATAGAAAGCTGGAAAATGTCAATATTATTGGATATGTGGAGGATATAGAAACTTTCATGCACCTGCTGATAGAAACCTAGACTGATGCCGACATTCTGGAAACAACCCTGTAAGGCTTAGCTAAATATTCCCTGTGACACAACAATCCACTTCCTGGATACAATTTTCAACAAAAATTTCACATTCTAAGGAACACGCTCCATGATGTTTATCACAGTGTTTTGTGTGGTAAGTGGGATGTGGTAGACAAGCTTATTGTCTGCAGTGCAATGAATTCTTTTAACATGGCCCTTCTTGCCACAATCCTTCATTTTGTGATGTGCTGTAAATTTATCGCTGTGGTTATGGTCTCATTTTGTGGTGAGTTGTCTATGCACTGATGAAGCAGGATTAGTGTAGAATATATGAATTCTGTCTTGCTGGAGGGTATGACTCAAGTCACCACTTTTAATTTCCTTAAGGATATATATGGGAATTTTTTGGTAAAGTTCACTCTGTTACTCTGGATCCTACACGTGATTTGTCAACACCTCACCCCCACCCCCACCTTGTTCTTGGAACTTGAAACAGCAGCCACATATCTGACCTGCTGATTTCAGTTCATTAGCCACTGCAACCATGTGAGTGAGAAGAATCCTCCATACTGAGGCTGAGCCACAGATTTGGGACTTGCCAGCCTCCGCCACTGACTGAGCCATTTCTTTGGTGGTCTGTGAGTTCTGTGAGACATCACAGTGAAATACGGAACCCTAAGACAAGAGGGGGCGTACCGAGGGGAGGAAGAGGAGTTGATGGTAGAGATGATGGAGTGGGACAACAGTTTGGAAAAGTTGGTCACATCTTTAACCTCTGTCTCATAGGGACCAGCCAGCCTTCTGCTAACCTTTCTAAAAGAAATTGTTTGAGCAGTGTCCATCATTAATTTATAGGTAAAACATAATAGATGCTGGTTATGAGTATTCTGCTGCAGTTAAGAAAAAAAGGATTGAACATTTGTACAGCTGCATGGATTGATCTTAGAAAGGGGTAGGATGAAATGATAAAAAGAAAATAGAATGAGCTATCTAGCATAATGATAATTATGTAAAGTACTTGAACTTTTTGACAAGAACACATGGAAATAGAAGGATATCATCAAACACATTAAAATGGCTTGTGGTTACAGAAGGGATAGGAATGGCAGTATGAAAAGGGATCAAATGATGATGGCGAGTTAGGCAGATATGTACATAGAGTGATAGATAGACTGTTGTTTTTGTCAGGTCGGACCAAACTCATAGTGACCCCTCCTTGGGTTTCCGAGGCGGTATCACTACAGAAGTGATACCTTCCTTCTGAGGAGTGGCTAGTGGGTTTGAATTGCACTAGATAGGCATAAGCAAGTCAATCAAGACAGAAGCCTATGCAGACCAACAATATGGTGTCTTAAACTAAGAAGTATAATCAACAACTTTTTGCATTTGTAATCAAGAAATAAAAGTGTCCAAGAAAGCTGATACATTTCTAGGATAATAAGACATTTTTGATGTGATACATACAAGATTGGGGTGAAAAACAAATTCAGAGTTGTAGTATTATTCAATCATCCTATCTGTGAAATTGGATTTGCCATGAACATCACATCACAAGTCTTTCCAATTATCAATCGATAGTTAAAAGTTAGAATAGGACCAGTCTACTTCTCCGCATTTTTGATAGAGGAGCCCTAAGCCACTGTTATATGGCAAGCTGAAGGGGGACCATCCAGTAGTACAATTGTTGTTGTTGTTGTTATGTGCCTTTGAACCATAAAATTACTGCAAAGTGCAGAATCTGACAGCCTGGTCTGCCAAACGTAGCAACTGGATGAATAACCATTTTGGAAAAATTCAGCTTCTGTGGACTAGGCAAGCCCAAGGCAGCCTTTATATACAGTCAATAGAGAACAGACTTCTCCATTCTCAGTCTTATTTCTAGTAATTCACATTCACCCCATGCACTGGAAGCTTCAAGACCACATTTGGTTGCCTTTGAAATCCATACTTCAGAAGAGTCTCTGTTAGGGAACTCACATGTGGATGGGAATTAATAGTCCAGGGCTGCATTATGGCAGCCTATACATGTTAGGAGTTCCTGGTTAGCACAAGTGGTTAAATGCTAGACTATTAGCCACAAGGTTGGCAGCACATTCAGAGGTACCTCTGAAGAAAGACCTGGTGATCTGCTTCTGAAAGGTCTGAGTCTTAAAAACTCAATGGAGCAGTTGTACTCTGCACACAGGTAGTCTCCATAAGTCAGAATTGACTCAAGGGCAACTAACAACAAGAAGACACATAGCTGTTGAGCACTTGAAATGTGGCTAACTCAAATTGAGATGTGAAGAACTTATATGAAAAAAAAAGAAGCTTAAGTATCTGTGGTAGTTAAATTTGTATGTCAACTTGGCTGGGCCTGGTTGAGTGGTTGGGCAGCTGGTGGTAGTTATTCCCCATGATGATACTGGCAATCAACTCCATGGTGGGATCTACCACAAGCAGCTAAATAGCTGCTGTGTTTGGTATATGGTCTGCTTCCTGTATCTAAGGAGAAGACTTGGGGATAGTCCCTAGCCTATGGCACGCTTAGACCCTGCATGTAGCCATGTCATTGTTCAATAGTCTGCTATACTCTGTCGACCTTGGGACTTACAATGGACTTGAATTAATGGCCTGCTGTGTGGTTTGGTAACACTGGGACTGTGCCATTTTATTTGTTGATCTTGGGCTTGTTAGCCTCAGCCTCCAATAGCTGCCTGAATAAAGAGATGCCTCTAACTTCGGTGGGCCAGGAGCAAGAGGCAGAGCTGCACCCCAAGGTTGAGGGGCTGCACCCCAAGGTTGAGGGGCCTCTAGAGCCTGGCACTTTGAACTTGGACTTAATGCCTCCAAACTGTAAGAGAATAAACTCCTGTTTGTTAAGGCCATCCCATCATCCCATTTGTGGTATATTCTTGTCACAGCGGCACTAGGTAACCAGAACAGTATCTCAATAACAATTTTATGTTGATTACACATCCAAGTGATCATATTTTGCAAATGTATTTAATAAAATATAGTATATTTAAAAATATACATTATAAAAACATTTTTTAAGTAGCTGCTAGAAAATTTAAAATTACCTCTGTACTTTCTTTATCTTTCTATTGGACTGTGCTAGCCTGGGGGCTTATGGGTTGATTTACACCTTCTCTTTTAGTTCATAATGTGAAGTAAAGCCTGACTGTTTGCAAAGCTGAAAGATGCTCTCTCCTAGATGTGGCTCTTCAACAGAAAACTCCAAATCATGTTGAGCCCTATAGCATTTCTCATCTATGGGATTCCCTCCGGAATCCTCTGCACTTTTCTATGTTCTTAATCTCACCTTTTAGTCCAAATAGAGCACCACCAAACCACAAGAGATCAAAAAGTCCACGTGGTTTGAGGTAGCCTGCAAATACTCCAAAGATAACTGAATTGCAGTAGGGTTGCTGAAGTCTGTTGTGCTAAGGTATCTTGTAGCATCCAGAAACTTTCTTCTGGGTTTCCATTTCCAGTCCTGGACTGAATTCTCGTTGACAATCTTAGATGGAAAAGAATGGAAAACAATTCAAACCCAAAGGTGTCACTTTCCACTGTGAAAAAGCAGTCAGAAATACTGACAGGAAATGGAATATTCATTCACCTCTTATTCTCCGAAGTCAAAGTTATATCAATTCAAGAATTTAAAAAACAATATACTTCTTTAAGTTATTAATATATGTATAGCTTTATATAATTAAAAAAGAATAGCTCATATAAAACAAATAATAAAATATTATCAAAGAACTTCATTAGCTTCAAGATAAGGTATATTTTCTAATTTTCTTATTGCCACATATATTTACCACTGCTCCTTTTTTCCCCCACCCCCTTCATTTGAACTGATCCCTGGAGTCAAACCCTAATTGTCAGGGGACTTGTAGTAAGTAATGGTCATTTGTGTTTCATAATTATCTTGAATCAACACAATTAGTTCCACATTCTGCTGTTTTCTTCCTAAGACATCTGTAAACATTTTTACACAATTCCAGCAAATAGCTTTTGGCCATAATTAAATTTTTTAATTAAAAAAAAAAAAAGTAAAGGAATTCAGAATGGCTATTTTAAATGTGGTTTACAGACCTTCTAAGAGGATAAGAAAATATTCTTCCAAATGCCAACCAAAAGACTTCTCTTTCAATTACCAACCACTGTTCCACAATTTAGAATGTGTTTGGTCACAGTTTTAACATGGTTAAAGCCACATAAGCCTGAAGGACATTTAATAAAAAAGGATGCACTTTATCTGATTTAATGATTTCATTTTATTCCTTTGATTTCTAATTATTCATTCTACAAAATGTATATTGAACACTAGCTATCTACAGGCACTAAATATGGTAGTCTCAAATTTTTCATGTGTGTCAAAATCACCCGGATTCTATCTTAGTGACTTAGTGATTCAATCGGTTAAAAATGGATCCCAGAGTGCGTCTGTAATCATTTCCCAAGATGATTCTGAAGTAGGTGGGACCCAAACCACCACTTTGAGAAACACTATGAAGATGCTACAAATTCCAACTCTGTCTTGAGCAAGGCGTGGCGTATAGTCTTCCCTTCCCTTAAAATAAGAGGTTATAATTTTGTATCACACACTAAATTTGCATAAAACTAAAACAATTCCAGTGCAATGGTCCTTTACTAGCCTGAAGGTTGGAGATAATGTTTAAAAAAGGGGTAGAAAGTTGGGTGTCATTTCTAGAAAGTGCATTTGGCATTTTGACATTTCTAAAAAGCCTTTCTTTAAGAATTGCTCCTAAAATAGTTTTTATTTTAAATAATAGTAAATTATTTTTAAAATAAATTCTTCAGGGTCAAGCAAATCCTCTATTGCCTGCTAAATTCTGCAGACAGAAACCGAGAATGGAGAATGCATTCTTCTCAAAGCACCTGTCTGAAAGCCTGTATGGCCATGTGGAGGGTGTGGCTATCAGGGCAGTTGCTCTGAACACACAGTCACTGAAGGTGTTTCACTCCAAGCATCGAGTACTTCTATCAATCCGTGCTCAGCTTTGTGCTTCATTTTGTTTTGTCTTATTGTTTTTTCTTTAGGATGAAGCTTGAAAATTCTTGACCCAGTATGATGACAAACTGACAAAAGAAATGTTTTGGTGTTCTAAAACCTAGAGATAGAGGTGGTATTCCTGCCCCATATTCTTTGGTCGTAAGGAGGGAGAGACTGGAGCCTCCTCACAGAGCTAAAGGCAGAAGGCCGTGTCATTGAGTCTAGTCCTTGTGACATTAAATTTTGAACTGAAAGTTCCTTCTGTACTTGTCATCCCTAGTTTAAATGAGTCCTCACCAGAAGAAAGATGAAAATCAGAAAAAGCTTGAAAAACTAAGAGTAGGATGCCCTACTCTTGCCATGGTGAAGACAATTATCAACCTACCTTAGGAACAGAAGTCATGGTCTCAGTCTTGTCAGGATCTATTTTCTCACTATAGCTCTAGTATCCTGCCTTAAGTTACTATATATATGTATATATATATTTTAATTTTTCTCAAGTTAGTATTCAGTAATGAAAGATAATTTTCCTACCCACACTTAGCAATTGTGAGAACATTTAGCCACTTTAAAGTCAGGTGGTGGCACTGTAAGGGAAAGAATGAGGTAGTTAAAATTTTGAAGAATATGTCAATTGGTAAAATTAGATAAAAAGTTGCGCTGTGTTCTGCCCTACATTTGGACTATCACAAGTGAGGCAAACTTTTCCAGGCAAACTGCTGAGGACTGCCAATTTAACAAGCTGTTCCATGCTGCAAGGGACATATTTATGGACATACTTTCAACAAGACGTACCTAGTGCTACCAAGCTGTGCTGTACTAAAGAGCAGAAAGAATCAGGAAGATAGATTCTAAAATAAATAAATAAATAAAGGGTTTCACACATGGGTCCTATTAAATCAGATCAAGTATTCTGCAATTTACAGACAAAAATATTTAAAATAATGACAGGGTTTTTGCATGATCTAAGGAGAAAACACCCAGGAAATGTAAAAAAGGAGATTGACACAGCATGTTTAGCTCAGGCTGTCGTACAACAAGGCTCTTGAAGAGAGAGAAAAAAAGCCAAACTACATTGTGAATTTTTTAAATTTTTAATCAGTTGGGTCAACATGACTCTAACACTATTTAAAATCTAGTCTTATCTCATGAATTTTTTTTTAAATGGGAATATTATTGTTCAAAAAATCTTTTAAGAAAAGTTGATTTTAATCTCTAACCTTTTGATAGGAGCTCTGGTGGCACAGTGCCTAAAGCATTTGACTGCTAACCAGAAGGCTGGAGGTTCAAACCCACCAGCCACTCCTCAAAAGGAAGATGGGGCAATCTACTTCTGTAAAGATTTACCACCTTAGAAACTCAATGGGGGTCAGTATGAGTTGGAATTGACTTGTTGGTAGTGGGTTTGGTTTTTGTTTCTGTTTTTTTTTTTTTAATCTTTTGACAGGTGCTCTGGTGGTGCAGTGGCTAAGGCATTCAGGTGCTAATCAAAAGTCAGCAGTTGTCTGCAGGAGAAAGACAAGGCAGTCTACTTCCATAAAGATTTACAGCCTTGGAAACCCTGTTGGGTTGCTATGAGTCAGAATCGACTCAATGGCAGTGGGTTTGGTTTTTTGGTTTTAATCTTTTGACACAATAGCTACAACAATGGGCTCAAACATATCAAGGATCATGAAGATGATACATACAATACCAGGCAAAGGTTAGTTTTGCTCTACATAAGCTCACCAGAATCGGAGGCGATATCATGGCAAATAACAATAATCTTTCGATGATCTTCAAGTCACCTGAATTCACTAATAGTACTGCTACTTATTTATTATGAGAAATCATTGGGTGAGCTCTAGAATAATGTTTCCTATTCTTTATAGTATATTGCATAATACTGGTGAGTCAAGACTGTTTTCTATTTAAACCAATTGCCATATGTCAGCTCTCAATCCTGGTGATGCCATGTGTCAGAGTAGAACTGTGCTCCATAGAGTTTTTCAATGGCTGTAACTTTTTGGAAGTAGATCACTATGCCTTTCTTCCAGCACATCTCTGGGCAGACCTGAGTGACTGTATTAACCATTTTCACAACCCAGGGACTCCTTTCTATTCAAAACTTGCTACCAATTCTATTTTGGGGAGGGAGACATCAAGTCAACTTGGAGCTTATGTTCTTTGTTTGGAGAAACAGAACAGCTAGGGAAAGTTACAGATAGATAGATAGAGAGATAGATGATAGATAGATATATATATGTATGTGTATATTTTATATAATAAAATATATATGTATACTATATATTTAAAAAAAAAAAAACTCACTGCCATTGAGTAGATTGCAACTCATAGCAACCCCCATTGGGTTTCCAAGGCTGTAAATCTTTACAGAAGCAGATTGCTCCATCTCCCTTCCATGGAGCAGCTGGTGGGTTTGAACTGCCAACCTCTGATTAACAGCCAAATGCCTTATTTACTATACCACCAGAGCTCCTTATATATTATATAACATATAATAAAAATTTTTGATTTGACAAAAACCTGGAATGTAGCAATTTTCATTATTAGAGTTAGGTGATCTCCCTCAACATTAGTAATTTCATCTATCAATTTAATTAGTAATTTACTTCCATAAATTTATTTGACTATTGAAATTCTAAGAAGGAAGAGAAATTGTATCAAGAACATTGTACCTCCATGGTCAATTTCAGTATGTTGTTGTTGTTGTTGTTATGTGCAGTTGAGTCAGACCTGACTCATAGCGACCCCTCCTTGGGTTTCCGAGGCAGTATCACTGCGGAAGTAGATTGCCCCATCTTCCTTCCGAGGAGTGACTGGTGGGTTTGAACCGCCAACCTTCTGGTTAGCAGTCAAGTGCCTTAGCCACTATGCTACCAGAGTTCCCATATTGCCATTTTTTTTTCTTTTTTTTGATGATCATGAGTATCAGCAAACTTTTCTACAAAGTTGTTGTTGTTGTTGTTGTTATGTGCCGTCGAGTTGGCCCCAACTCATAGCGACCCCTCCTTGGGTTTCCGAGGCAGTATCACTACGGAAGTAGGAATGCCCAACCTTCCTTCCGAGGAGTGGCTGGTGGGTTTGAACCACCAGCCTTCTGGTTAGCAGTCAAGTGCTTTAGCTACAAAGTGCCAAATATTAAATGTTTTATGTGGGTCACATAGTCTCTGCCATAACTGCTCAATTCTACCACTTGAAAAGCAGCCACAGATAATATGTAAGTGAACGAATGTGTGGCTGTATTCCAATAAACCTTAATTTACAAAAACAGGTATGGGCTGCATGTGACCATCACATTATAGTTTGACTGTTCCTAGGCTAGGCTGAATCCAACAGGAACAGTCTGCAGGAGAGACAGAAGGACCCCACTGAAGAAAGTCACAATAAGGAAAGGAGAATCTGAATTCTTGCAGAGGTGAACTGGTCTAAGCCCCAAAGTGGCCAAGGCTCAATTCCCTTCTGATGTTCACTCTGGAACCACTGTGTGCCCAGGACAGGGCTATAGACGCTGTGAGCTCTAACCCTGGAGGTTGAGGCCTCTTTGGGCATGGAGCACTCCCAGATCACGGGTCCTCTTCCCTTTCCCAACAGCTGTCGCCACAGCAGCCTGACACAGCAGCCCATTAACTGGCAGGACCTTAGATCCTGAACTTCTGAGTTCTGCTGCTCTTCAATGGCCTGACTGACTTTTATTTTCTTCCTCTACAAGGTGATATAATCTATGAGGACTGATCAGTTTGGACTGAGCAATTTCCTTAGGTACTTGGCCTTAACATGGGATAACACAGATAAGGGGAAAATTTAATGAAAATGCAGCTATTGTAATTTAAAATCAAAATAAATGTGACCTCATTCTATGCCCTAACCTAATGAGGTAGGCATACTGACCATAGTTATCAAACTAATGCTCTGTCAAAATGTCTCCCTTTAATTTTTATAAAGTGCGCAAATTCCTGAGATCTATGGATTAGCTTCTCTCCTAAGACTAAGGCTGTGACACAATCATTTAAAATAGCTATTTACATGGAGATGCAAGAAAGTCAATGGATTAAAAAGTCAAGATGAGTTAGAAGAATGCTGGTCTCTGGAGAATCTAGTTGGACTCAGGCTACGTCCATTCTAGAAACATTCCAGGCAATGAAGCAAATCAAGATTTCATCTCACACTAAAAATAGTTTTGGGTCCTTTGGTGATTCATATTTATATACCCTTTAGACTGTGCAAATGTTATATTCACTCATTGTCTTATTTTATCCTGAAAACAATGTGTGAGGTAGGTGGAGAAAGTTTTCCTTTCTTCCCCCACTGTATTTTCAGATATTTAAGGCCAAAAACATTTCCTGATTTGCTCGAGGTTCCACAGGAGCAAGTCTCCACTCTATACTAGGTGTCCACACCAGATCTGCTTATTCCTCACCCCTTGTTCCCCCACCTAGTTGTCCCAGTGCTCTTACTGGTACAGCCTATTGACCACTTCCCTCTTCATCAAAGGAGACTGGAAATGGGCTACAATCTACTAACTTAAATGCTCACTGTCACTATCTCTGTGTCCAGATGAGCTACCAGATGCTATGAACATCTCTTAACTTCGTAACCACCTCATACTGATTCTTGCTCAGTTCTGAATAAGATAGAAGGAATCATACAAGAGCAAATGCAGGACACAGAGTTTGCACCTAGCAGATACATGGATTTCAGGGGGAGCAGTGCGTGCAATTGTTCGTCACAAGAACTCAGAGCCAGCTTATGTGGAGATGAATTCAGGCTCTTCCACTTATTGTTGTCACACTTTTGGGAAGTTTTTTTACCTTCTCTGAGCCTCAGTTCCCTCTTTTATAGGGTAACAACCCCATCAGCTTCAAGGATATTCAGTAAGAATTAAATGAATTCGTATTATTAAGTGCTTAAAACAGTGCCTGTTATTGTTGTTGTTACATGCCTTCGAGTCAGACCTGACTCATAGCGACCCCTCCTTGGGTTTCCGAGGCAGTATCACTATGGAAGCAGATTGCCCCATCTTCCTTCCCAGGAGTGGCTGGTGGGTTTGAACCACCAGCCTTCTGGTTAGCAGTCAAGTGCCTTAGGCACTATGCTACAGTGCCTAGTACACCATAAGTGCTAGACAGGTGTAAGAGACACAGGATGATCTCAAGAAAGGAAGTCTTGAGCAGAAATCACAGAAGAGAATCTAATTGGGCTACTAAAATCTGAACCAAGAACAAGTCATCTAAACTCCCAGGGTTTCCATTTTTTTCACCTATTAATGTGGGATAACCCTATCTATTCAAATTCTTGTAGAGACTTCAATGAAGAAGTGATAGTGCTTTGTAATGTGATGATCAAATTGTAAAGTATTTTGGTGATTACTGTCTTTGTAAGTGGACTTCTATCACACTGCAATTTTAGGGATGTGGAGATTAAATAATAGAAACATCATCATCCATCCCATCTCTGGCAATCAAAATTGTAGGCTTATAGAGCCCTCACTCTGTATTCTACCACCCATCTGTCAATTTATCATATTGTTGTGGCTTACATGTAGATATAATGCTGGAAGTTATGCCACCATTATTTTAAGTACTAACAGGATCAACCATGGTAGACAGGTTTCAGCAGCACTTCCAGAATAAGACAGACTATAAAAGCCTAGCAAGCTACTTTTGAATTTTGTTGTCGTTGTTGTTATGTGCCGTTGAGTCAGACCTGACTCATAGTGACCCCTCCTTGGGTTTCCATGGCAGTATCACTACAGAAGTAGATTACCCAAACTTCCTTTTGAGGAGTGGCTGGTGGGTTTGAACCACCAGCCTTCTGGTTAGCAGTCAAATGCCTTAGGCACTATGCTACCAGAGCTTCTTTTGAATATTACTCAATGAAAACTATGAATCACAACAGAATATTACCTGATATAATGCTGGAAGATGAGGTTCTAAGTTGGAGCTGACTTGATGGCAACTAACAATATTTTGTGCTCAGCCCAGTGAGTCACATATATTATTTCAGTCAATCTTTATGGAAAAGCCTTATAAGAATTTAGCAATTTATAACTTGACATAAGACTAGCTCTGTTTACAGATGAGGAATCTAAAGCTCAGAGAGGTTAAATAACGTGTCCCATGACACCAGACAGCAAATATTGAGGATGAGATTCAATGCAGATCCCTCAGATGCCAAAGGACATGTGTCTAGCCAACCACTGCATATTTCTTCCCACCAGAAAGACTTCTTCTCACTCTGAAAAAAATATACTACTTTGCCTATATTATTAGGAATACTACTACCTTGTATTAATGTTTGTTTTCTTTCTGTTGAAATTTATCTGCTAATATATGTATTTGCAAACACACCCCAGGAGCCAGCCAAATACCTGGAAGAAAGACAAGTAAGATGGCATAGTGGGAAGAGCAAATTCACAGCTTCTCTGAGCTTTAGCTGCCTTACCTGAGCATGAAGGTGAGAATCCCTACCTCACAGAATTATTGTGAGATTCCTTTAAGAGAACAAAGTTTAAATTACTCTGAAAACAAGGATATTCAGGTGGCCAACAAACACATGAAGAAGTGTTCACTATCATTAGCCACTCAAGAGATGCAAATCAAAACAGAAATGAAATACCATGCTACCCTAGCACTAGTAGCAATGTTCAACAAGACAGAAAATAACAAATGTGCCTAAGGCACTTGACTGCTAACCAGAAGGCTGGTGGTTCAAACCCACCAGCCACTCCTCAGAAAGAAGATGGGGCAATGTGATACTGCCTTGGAAATCCAAGGAGGGGTCACTATGAGTCGGGTCTGACTCGATGGCAGGTAACAACAACAACAGTGAGGATGTGGAGAGACTGGGACTCTCATACACTGCCGGTGGGACTGTCAAATGATACAACCACTGTGAAAAGCAGTGTGGCAATTCCTTAAAAAGTTGGAATTAGAAATACCATTTGACCTAGCCATTCCATTGTTGTTGTTGTTGTTGTTGTTATGTGCCGTCAAGTCGGACCTGACTCATAGCGACCCCTCCTTGGGTTTCTGAGACACTATCACTACGGAAGTAGATTGCCCCATCTTCCTTCCGAGGAGTGGTTGGTGGGTTTGAACCACCAGCCTTCTGGTTAGCAGTCAAGTGTCTTAGGCACTAAGCTACCAGAGCTCCCAGCCGTTCCATTACTAGGTATATATCCTAAAGAAGTGAGAGCCAGGACAAGAACAGATATATCCACATCCATGTTCATCGCAGAATTACTTACAATATCAAAAAGATAGAAACAACTTATGTGCCCATCAACAGAAGAATGGATAACCAAACTATGGTACATACACACAATGGAATACTATGCAACTTTAAAGAACAATGTAGAATCTGCAAGACACCATATAATGTGGATGAACTTAGAGGACATTATGCTAAGTGAAAATAAGTCAGTCATAGAAAGAAAAATATTGTATTAGTCCATCATTGTAAAAAGTCAAGGAAAGGCTTCTATATGGAAGGAAATTTTCTTTGTTGGTTACCAGGGGTTGGAGGGTAGAGGAGAGAACACTGCTAGATAGAAAGATTTGGATGAAGTAGTGATTTTGGATGAAGAGAAGGGCAATGTACCAAATGTGAGTGATCAACAGAGTGGCATTGAGGAAGAGGAAGACATAGGGAAGTGCATAGGAGATACAGACAACAAAGATGAACCCTTTTGCACATACAGTACTGCGTTGTCAGTGATGTCAATCATTGATCTACAGGTGGATAGATGGGAGGACAAGCTGAACTATTAGATATGTCTATGCAGGTGAGAGTGTGCCCAAGACCATGTATAGGATTGGCACACAAAGTTTCTACAAGTGCATTTGTATGTTCTGTAAGAATTCCCAGGTATATAGTAGAGCTGACAAGGGATAAAGTTGTAGTCACTTCTTGGCCACAGCCAGCTACCCAGAGGGACCAAGTAATTGGACCTGTGGGCTCGGGACCATGGTCACAGGGGACATCAAGCTCAATTAACATAGCATACTACACAAAAACATTATTCCACATCCTACTTTGGTAAGTAGCAACTGGGATCTTAAAAGCTTGCAAGTAGCAATCTTGATGCAATGATGAGTCTCTCCTCATCCAGAACAAAGAAGAATGAAGAAAACCAAAGACACATGGAAACAATTAGTCCAAGCAACTGGTGCACCATGCAATCCTCAGCCTATACAACTGTGGAACTAGAAGAACTATATGGTATCTGGCTACCATGTCAACCACTCAGAGGAGGGACCTATGTAGAAGATCCTGGATAGAGTGAGAGAACAATGTGGAACAAAACTCAAAATCATAAAAAAAATAAAAGAGTCTAGGTTTGCTGGTCTGACAGAGCCTAGAAGAACCCCTGAGACTATGGCCTCTAGCTGCCCTTCAGGTCTGGAATTGAACCCACTCCTGTGGTTTCCAGCCAAACAAAAGAGAGGCATATGAGCTGAACATGTACATTAGGAAGATACACTCCTTGGAGAGATCAGTCATGGGAGAATAGAAAGGCTGTGTATGCACAGGGAGACAGCTGAGGGCAGGAGTGCATGGGAGGGAAGGACACAGGGAAGAGGTAACTATGGGGAGGAAACAGGAGGAGAGCTGTTGCATTGTGGAAAATTACAATCAATGTCATGAGACAAAATGTATGTGAGCTACTGTATGCAAAGTGAATTTGCTCTATAAACTTTCACCCGAATCACAATAAAAATTTTAAAAAATAAAAATTGCTCTGAAAACAACTGAGTACTAGCAATCGTGAGATACATGGACACAATTCAAGTTTAGTAAGCTGTTTTGAAGTCAGAGCAGTTAGTGGGTGTATTAGTCTTTCAGGGCTGTCCTAACAAAATACAACAAAGTAGGTGGCTTTAAAGAACAGAAATGTGTTGTCTCACAGTTCTGGAGGCTAGGCATTTGAATTCAGGACACAGATAGGGCCATGATCTCTCTGCCAAATCTAAGGAAGATCTTTTATTGTATCTTACAGCTTCTGGTAGCCCCAGGCATTCCCTGACATTCCTTGGCTTGTAGTTGTTGCTATTAGGTGCCCACAAGTCAGCTCCAGGTCACTTGGCTTGTAGATGCTTTGTCAAATGGCCCTCTTCCCCTGAGTGTTTTTATGTGCCTATTCTCCTGTTTCATAAGGATGGCACTTGTAATAGGGGAAGAGAGACCCACAATTCAAATATGTTTAATAGAGACTCTTTTATTAAGCCTTGGAATGGACAAAGACAATCATCAAAAATGAGGGAACCCATCAGCATGTACACAGTACAGAAAACTGAATGAAGTCTGCTCAGTCATGGCCATCAGGCTAATTACATATGATTGAAAACAAAGGGAATCATCACAAAATCATGATTGGTGGCAGATGGATTCATCACTGTTGCAGGTGGGACTACAGAAGTGAGGAAAGGCTATGATTGGGATACATACATAACTGAAAACAGAAAAGGATTACAGGATTGGTTCTGGGCCTTGACTACCTGGCTAGGTGGTAGTCTGGATATGACTCATGACCATGCAGCCTGAGTCATAGCCACAAAAAACAAAACAAAACAAAACAAAAAACACCTCACTGCAATCGAGTTGTTAAGGAAGTAGATCACCCAGTCTTCCTTCCATGGAGTGGCTGGTGGGTTTGAACCACTGCCCCAGTTAGCAGTCCAGTGCCTTATCCACTACACCACCAGAGCTCTCTACAAAACAATACCAGGACCCCAACCTTTAAATTAGAAAAGGACACACTTAGGCAAGTTCTCTAGTTCTTTGTGTGAGCATAATCTACACTCTTCTTGAATGCAAACTGCCCTTCCCTAGGTTTGGTCTGGAACTTGTATATGCATAGCCATAATGTTGATTTAAAGGTCAGAAAGAACTCAAATTGCATCTGAAACTTATGTCAAGCCTCTGAATGGAGTTATGGCTCCTACTGTAGGCCACGGCCTTCCACAAACACAAGTGCTTTAGAATTTAAGCTCTAATACACACTCAGATAAGGAACTCGGGTGGCGTAGTAGGTAAGACATTTGGCTTCTAACCAGGTCAGTGGTTCAAACCCACCAGCCACTCTGTGGAAGGAAGATGAAGCAATCTACTTCTACAAAGATGTACAGCTATGGAAACCCAATGTGGATTGGAATCCACTCGATGGCAGTGCGTTTGTTTTTTGGTTTGTACACACTCCTATTGGACTAGGACCCATCCTAATCATGTTGCCTTAACTGATAACATCTTCAAAGACCTTGTTTCTTAACAAGGAAGAAACAAGGTCATGTTTACAAGTACTGCGGGTCAGTATATCTTTTGGGGACACAATTCAATTCTTTAACAGAGGTACAGATGGATTCCTAACCAAGAAGAGAGGGTATGAGCCTAGCAAGAAGAAAAGCCAGGATGAACTGCTGAATTTCCTTGGAAAGTGGACTTTTAAGGAAAGTAGTTAGCAAATTAATAGTGAATAAAGACAAAATGTGCAGAAGACAGACTAAGAAGTACAGGGAGAAGGGTTTACTTGCTATCAGTCCTGTAGTTGAAAATTATCTGTCTACTCTTCTTTTCCCATGCCTATCTGTAGATCTCAGAGCCCTGCTCACCTGCCAATGTTCCCAAGGGTATCAAGGTTGATGATCTATGTGGTAGGACTTATGAATGCTCTGGAAGGTCTTGGAAAAGTGCTATCCATAGGTGAGGCATGTCTTTTATTGTTCTTATTCCAGAGACTCTCAATGGCATCCTCAGGGTGAAAGCCCAGCTCAGACTCACCCCTCACCAGGTCTTCCACAACACCAGGGGCATTCACCAGAGCCATGTGTTCTGCATGTTGAGGCTCTAAAAATTGGCCCAGGTGAGCTCTCCTCTGAGAGACTGACTTTAGCCATCAATTGTTAATGAAGTTTTCACCAGGCATACCAAGGGAGCCTTAAATTGAGAGAACAGCTTGTTTCCTTGACAGCAGAAAATGAACAGTATTTTTTTTTTTCAATTTTTGTTGTCTGAAAAGAATTCGATAGAAATAATGCCTAAAAACACAAGGAAAAGTGTTTGCCCCGCCCCCCACCCCCCCACCCCCCTTTGAGGAGCTTGCCTACAGTAAGGAGACTGACTTGAGGGGGGGAGCAGTGTTTCTGGAATGTGGGCAATGAACATAAAGACCCTCTCTGAATGGGGCACAACTTGCAACTCCAAAATTGCCCTTCCCAAGAGTCAAGGACGTCTTTGCAGCCTTAGGACCAGCAGGTGGCTTGGGAAGCAAGAAGGCAATACCTCGAAACAAAAAACAAACAAAACACTGCGGAGAGGGGCAAGTCCTTTTGCAAAGCTAACTAAGGCACAGGCCTCTGCCGAAAACAGCCTGATTTTTACTTGCCTTTGGATTTCAGTGCGGCCACCGAGAGCAGCACCCCCATGGCCCCCAGCGCTCCTGCCCAGGGGCTTCCTCCGGGCGGGGATTTCTAAAGCTGAGTAAGGGGTCTGCGGCTGCCCCAACCCCCGCAGCTGGGAACCCCTAGCGTTCTCCACTGTGCCCAGCCCATCGAATATTAATGAGCCATTGTTACAGAGGACTTGCCAGGGGTGGCTGGGATAGACTAGCTTACTCTGTAGAGAGGAGGTAGAGGGGGAGGGGAATGCTGGGAAAGAAGCGAAGATGCAGCTTTTAAGTTCCAATGGCTTATTCTGCATGAGAAACACGGGGGGCTTGAGAATTGGTGGTAGGTAGTCCTCCCTCACTTATCTTTAATATCTGCTCAGCAAAAAGTCAGGATTAAAACCATCGGCCCCTGGGGCATCTTAAAAAAAAATCCTTACTTCTCTGTGTCCTTATGTACAAGGGTAAAGACCAGCTTTCTACATCCCAGTCGCAAGTGCTGTAGGGAGGACGAGCTGTGGGACGCCCAGCCGGAGCCTCTGTCCTCTCTGCCTGTTCCCGATTCTATGGCCCGAGGCGATGGTTTGCATTTTTAGGGCAACAGCCGGCTACCGGCAAGCAGAAGACCTCTCGTCAGGCTTCATTACTGCACACAAAATGACACGAGCGAGCCTGTGGTCACAAGCGCGCTTATGGTGTGCTGCGAAGCCAGCGCATCTCTCTCCAACACGAACCCCCCTTGCCTGGGCTGATTGGACCACCACAACAAAACAAGCAAACAAACAAACACACACAAAAAAATGCTGTCCGGTCAATTATGACTCCTCGAGCCTATAGGGCAGAGTAGAACTGTTCCGTTGAGTTCCCAAGGCTGTAAATCCTTAGCGAAACAGACTGCCACATCTTTTTCTCGCGGTGTGCCTAGCATGTTCCAATCACCGACCTTTCTTCCAGTTAGCAGCCAAGAGCTTTAACCACTGGGTCAACGGGACTGCCCCAAACCTGAGATTTGCTAATGTATCCAATGTTCTAACTGGGACGCCTTGGTCAGGCTGGAAACCCTGGCCTCACAGATGCTTTCTTTCTGTTTGATCTGTAAATTTCAAAGAAAACCTAGTGTGCTCCATCAACTAACAAGTTCAGAACAACCCTTTCTCTTCTTTCCTTCCTATTTATATGCTTCTGAAACTTGGTCTCCATGTGTGCACCACGTCCTGATCTAAAAACAGTTGCTCAGGAGTCACTCAGAGTCTGAGTAGATCTGTGTGCCATAGAGGTTTCAACGGCTGATTATTATTATTATTAAAGTAGTTGGCCAAGTCTTAGTTCCCAGGTGCCTCTGAGTAGACTGGAAAGTTCAACCTTTTGATTAACAATGAGCTAACTAACCATTTACACTACCCAGGAACCCCATCTCCTAATGTGGACAGGATGGTACATATATATATATGGCATTGAGAGCACACGTAGCTGGGGATACAGGCCCTGTCTTTCTAAAGCCATTTACATCTTTTAATTCACCCCTCAGTCTGTCCTAAATCATACTGACCATGTTACAAAGAAATCCCACAGACACCAGCTCTGGTTATCACCATCAAACCCTATGAACTAAGAATGAAGTCCACTCAGTGTAAGAAGTAAGAAGCAATGTTTGCATCAGCCAGAAAAGTGGTCATGATGGTTTGTTCAATACTGGTGTGTCAAGCATACTAACTGGGTAAGGATATGTAAGTATAAGATTACGGAACAAATGCATTTTGAAGCAATTATTTCAGTAGAAAACATTTAAGGGTAGGTAGCCAGGTAGATTGAACTTGACCTTGAAGCTCTTACCTTTTCTGAAGTAAACTTTCCTGAAGCCACTGGGACTTAAAATATGAAGAAGACTATTACATGACTTCAACATCTAGATCTTTAAAGAGAGACGCCAGGGGAGATGTGATGGTTGAGACATAAAAGCAAACCAGAATGTATGACCGTGCATTTCTAAGTGGGGGATGAGGTGTGAAAGGAAAATTGATGTATTTGATAGCTACCCCCCCTTACCTGTTATATTAGTTAGGTTAGGGCACAGCTGCTGTAACAAAGAGACTCCAAACATGGAGGCTTAAATACATTCAAATTATGGTGTTGGCAATGAATATTGAGTATAGTATGGACTATCAAAAGAATAAACAAATCAGTTTTTTTTTTAAAATGTTCTGATGGCTTTATTTCTTCTACATTTTATAAATTTTATTTATTTTAATTTTTTTATTGTGCTTTAGGTGCAAGTTTACAGAGCAGAGTTTGTTATACATTCAACATTATGTGTACATTTAGTTTCATTCTCCATTTACCATGCCCATCCCTAACCTAGTCTCTAGTCTCTACCCCTCCCTGCCCAGTAATCCCTCCCTTCCCGTGCCCCTCATAGTTATGCACTTCTGGGTGTCCTGCATTTCCTCCAGGCGAATGCTGTCCCTCTGGTGCCCCTTGGTCGATTGCTCCAAGGGATGTATTTCCACAGAGTATGTGGGTGTGTCACCCTGGGTTGAGTGGTCTGCATGTACATCTTGTTTACTATTGGGCTGAGAACCAGCCCCTGGGAGTGAGTTCTATTCCAGAATGTATCCCAGGGCCATAATATTGGGGGTCTCACTAGACTCCACCTGACCAGCAATTCTGGTCATTATTGTTTTGGGATTTTGTTCCACGATTTTCCTCCCACTCTATCCAGGATCTCCAGATTTGATCTTTTCCTGAGTAGTTGGCATTGGTAGCCAGGCACCATCTAGTTCTTCTGGTCTCAAGGGCCATTGTGTCCTAGGGCTGATTGCTTCCAAATGCCCTTGATTTTTTTTTTTTTTTTTGCACTCTTCTTTGCTTCTGATGATAGGAGACTATTAGCTGCATCTTAGATAGTCACTTGAAAGCTTTTAAGACCCCAGTCACTACTCACCAATGTAGGATGAAGAACAACACTTTTATGTATTTGCTGTGCCAATTGAGTCTGCTATCCCCCAGTACTATGGTCCTGAGTCGGTAGATCCACTGGATCTCTCTACCATAGTGTCTGGGTGTGTGTGAGGGATTACTCTATGTCTGTCTTCTGTTGTTTCTGTAAAGATTACAGGTATTTTGTATCACTGGTATCTGTGCAAGATTAGACTCTACTGAATCTATCTTTGGTCTAGAGTATAATCCTGTTCACTGACCCCCATCTGATCCTCTCAGATGTTTATGTGTTTATCTGTAGCCTGGTGTTTGGTGTTAATGGTAATGCAGTATTGTGGATATACTGATGGGTATTAGGATCTGTCATCTATATCTTATGTGCACAATTCAGTGTCCTCCCTTTTCCTAATGTTATCATGGTGGTCACTGACTCTTTCTATACATCCCTCCCCTTACTCACATCAGTGTGTGGGACCCAAGTAGCCCGAAATTAATCCTTCCCCTTCCCTCCCCACCTGGGTAACCTACAAAGTGAGTTCCCTTTCTTAAGCAACTGCTTCTTTGTCCTTTTACAGTTATGGGCTCATACAGTATTTGTCCCTCTGCGATTGACTTATTTCACTCAGCATAATGTCTTCCAGGCTCATCCATGTTATAAGATGATTCATGTATCCTTCATTGTTCTTTAATGTAGCGTAGTATTCCATTGTGTGAATGTACCATAATTTGGTTATCCACTCATCCGTTGATGGGCATTTAAGTTGTTTCCATCTCTTTGCTATAGTGAATCGTGCTGTGATGAACATAGGTGTGCATATGTCTATTCATGCTCTGCCTCTCAACTCTTTAGGATATATTCCTAGTAATGGAATTGCTGGGTCAAATAGTATTTCTAATTTCAGTTTTTTTTAAGGAAACACCATACCATATGCCACAATGGTTGTATCATTTTACTATCCCACCAGCAGTTCCAATCTCTCCGCAGCCTCGCCAGCTTTTGTTATTTTCTGTCCTGTTGAACTTTGCTATTATTGCTGGGATGAGATGATATCTTATCGTTGTTTTGATTTCCATCCCTCTAATGACTTATGATCACAAGCAATTTCTCATGTGTTTGTTGGCCACCAGCATATAGGTTTTAGGGAAGTGTCTGTTCCAGTTTTTTGCCCATTTTTGAATTGGGTTGTTTGTCTTTCTGGTGTTGAGGTATTGAAGTTATCTATAGATTTTGGAGAAAAGTTCTTTATCAGATATGTCAAAGGTAAATATTTTCTCCCAATCTGTAGGTTCTCTTTTTATCCTTTTGATGAAGTCTTTCGATGTGCATAAGAATTTAATTTTTAAAAGGTCCCAGTCATCTAGCTCCTCTTCTACTTCTTGTGAATTCTGTACTATGTTTGATGGTCTATTTATGCCATAAATTAGGGCTCCTAGATTTGCCCCTATTTTATCTTTGATGAATTTTATAGTTTGGGGTTTTACATTTCAGTCTTTGATCCAGCTTGAGTTTGTTTTTGTGTATGGGGTGAGGTATGGGTCTTGTTTCATTTTTCTACAGGTGAATATCCAGTTTTGCCAGTGCCATTTGTTAAAGAGGCTGTCTCTTCCCCATTTAATGGATTTTGGACCTTTGTCAAAGATCAGGTGTCCATAGATGGATGGGTCTATTTCTGGACTTTCGATTCTGTTCTATTGGTCTATCTGTCTATCGTTGTATCAATACCATGCTGTTTTGACTACTGTGGCTGTATAGTAGTTCTTAAGATTTGGGAGTGTAAGAAATCCCACTTTGTTCTTCTTCTTCAGAAGTGCTCTGCTTATCCAAGGTCTCTTTCCTTTCTATATGAAGTTAGTAATCGGTTTTTCCATGTCCTTAAATATTTTGTTGGTATCTGGATCAAGATTGCATTAAATGATTGGATTGCTTTAGATAGTATTAACATTTTCACAATATTCAGTCTACCTATCCATGAACAACGCAGGTTCTTCCATTTATGTGGAGCCCTTGTTGTCTCTTGCAGGAGTGTTTTATAGTTTTCTTTGTATAGATCTTTTGTGCCTCCGGTGAGGTTTATTCCTAGATATTTTATCTTTTTAGTAGCTATTGTAAATGGTATTGTTTCCCTTATTTCTTTATCAGAGGTGTCTTTGTTGGTGTAGAGGAATCCAACTGATTTTTGTATGTTGACCTTGTATCCTGCCACTTCGCTGAACCTCTCTATTAGTTCCAGTAGTTTTTTTTGTTTTGTTTTTGTTGAGTCCCTTGGGTTTTCTATGTACAAGATCATATCGTCAGCAAATAGGGATAGATTTACTTCCTCTTTGCCAATTTCTATGCCATTTATTTCTCTTTCTTGCCTTATTGCCCTGTCCAGGACTTCCAACACAATGTTAAATAGAAGTGGTGATAGAGGATATCCCTGTCTGATTCCCATTCATAAGGAGAATGCCTTGAGTCTTTCTTCATTAATAATGATGTTGACCACTGACTTTGCATATAAGCCTTTTATTATATTAAGGAATTTCCCTTCTATCCCTATTTTTCTGAGCTTTCTGAACAGGAGCGGGTGGTGGATTTTATCAAATACCTTTTGTGCATTGATTGATATAATCATGTGGTTCTTTTGTTTATGTGGTGGATTACATTGATTGTTTTACTGATGTTGAACCATCGTTGCATACCTGGTATGAATCCCACGTGGTCAGTATGTATTTTATTTATTTATTTGGATATATTGTTGGATTCTGTTGGCTAGGATTTTGTTGAAGACTTTTGCATCTGTGTTCAAGAGGGATATTGGTCTGTAGTTTTCCTTTTTGGTGATGTCTTTCCCTGGTTTTGGTATTAATGTTATGCTTGCTTCATAAAATGAGTTTGGGAGTATTCCATCTTTTTCTATGTATGCTTGAGTAGTATAGGTGTTAACTCTTCCCTAAATATTTGGTAAAATTCTCTAGTGAAGCCATCAGGGCCAGGGCTTTTCTTTGTGGGGAGCATTTTTTACAACCTGTTCAATTTCTTCTTTTGTTATAGGTTTGTCCAAGTATTCTATTTCTAAGTGGAATAGCTTAGGTAGCTCTTGTGATTCTAGAAACTTGTCCATCTCTTCTAGGTTCTCAAATCTGTTGGAGTACAGTTTTTCATAATATTCTGTCAGTATCTTTTTTATTTCAGTTGGTTCTGTTGTGATGACACCATTTTCATTTACTATTCTTGTAATTTGCATTTTCTCTTTCTTTTGTTAGATTTGCCAATGCTTTATTGATTTTGAAGAATCAGCTTTTTGTTTTGTTGATTTTCTCTATGTTTTTTTTTTTTTTCTGTTTCATTTATTTCTGCTCTGACCTTATTATTTCCTTACTTCTAGATACTGTAGGATTCTTTTGTTGTTCTTTTTCTAGTTGTTGGAGTTGATGAGTTAGAGTGTTGATTTTGTTGCTTTCCTCTTTTCTGATGTATTCATTTATTGCTATAAACTGCCCTCTGAATACGGCTTTTGCTGTGTCCCACAGGTTTTCGTATGATGTATCTTCATTCTTTGTTTCTAGAAATTTTTTTTATTTCACTTTTTATTTCTTCTATACCCAGTAATTTTTGAGCAGTGAATTGTTCAACTTCCACATCTTTGATGTTTTTTCCTTGATCTTTCTATTTTTAATTTCTAACTTTATAGCATTGTGATCCAAGAAGAAGCTTTGTTGTATTTCAATGTTTTTTTTTTTTTTTTTTAATTTATTGGGGCTTGTTTTATGTCCTAACATATGATCTATTCTGGAGAAGGATCCATGTGCACTGGAGAAGAATATGAATTGTGCTTTTTTTTTGGTGGAATGCTCTGTATAAGTCTATGAGGTTGAGTTGGTTGATTGTGTTGTTGAGTTCTTCTGTATCTTTGCTGAATTTTTTTTCTAGTTGATTTGTTGCTCCTTGAAAGTGGTGTGTTAAAGTCTTCTACTACTATTGTAGAGTTGTCTATTGTCCCTTTTAATTCAATTAATATTTGTTTCACATATTTTGGAGCACTTTCATTGGGTGCATAAATATTTATTATCATAATGTCTTCTTTTGCAATTGACTTTTTCAATATCATATAGTGTCCTTCTTTGTCCATTATGTTGTTTTTCACCTTAAAGTCTATTTTATCAGAAATTCATATTGCCACTCCTGCTCTTTTTTTTTTGGTTACCATTGGCTTGGTATATTTTTTTTCTATCCCTTAACTCTTAATTTGTTTTTATCTTTGTGTCTAAGGTGGGTCTCTTGTAGGCAGCATAGCAATGGGTCTTCTTATCCAGTCTGCCACTCTCTCTTGATTGGTACATTTAGTCCATTCACATTGAGTGTAATTAGTGATTGGAATGAATTGATTGCTATCATTCTATTTTGTTTTTTGTTGTGTTGTTGGAGTATCCTTGGTCCATATATTTTTCTGTTCTGAGTTCATTTTGTTGTCAAGTGCTTCTTCTCTTTTCTTCTTTATTGTTGGTTTTGTGCTTATTAAACCCATATGTTTTCCTTCCTTCTGGATTTGCTTAGGGGGATTATTAATTTTCTCTGTGCTTATATTGGGGTGAATTCTTGTCTCTATATTTTTAGAACAGTCTGTTCTATGAAGACATTGTCTCTTATTTTCCTCTCCATTTGGAAGTTTAAACCTAGAAATTTTATTTCCTCTATTTGGTTAGTGTTGTGTTGTCGTGTGTAGATGGGTTCCTTGATTTTTAGTGTATAATGTTTTATGGTCTTAGGATGTCTATTTCCAATTTGGTTTTAGTGTTGAAGTCATGTATCCTGGTTTTGTTATTCCTTGTTGTGGGTTCTCTATTGGAAGGAAGTCCTTAAACATTTCTTGTAGGTTTGGTCTGGTTTTCACAAAATCCCTTAATTTTTGCTTGCCTAAAAAGCCTTGATTTCACCCTCATATTTGATGGACAATTTGGCTGGATATAGGATTCTTGGTTGGAAGTCCTTTTCCTTCAGTGTTTTATATATACCATCCCCTTGCCTTCTTGCCTGCATGGTTTCTGCTGAGTAATCAGAACTCAGCCTAACTATTTGATTGTTATAAGTAATATTTCTTTTGTCCTGAGCAGCTCGAAAAATTTTTTCTTTGTCTTTGGTTTTGGACAGTTTGATTATGATATGCCTAGGTGTTTTCCTCTTGGGATCTATCCTGTATGGGGTTCTATGAGCTTCTTGGACAAATATATTTTATTCCTTCATGATATGGGGGAAGTTTTCTGTTAGTAGGTCTTCCACAATTTTCTCAGTGTTTTTTTTCTCGTTTTCTTGTTCTGGAATTCCAATGAGGTATATATTGTTTCTTTTCATGTCATACCATATAACTCTTAGGTTCTCTTCATTTCTCTTAAAGCTTTGTTCTGATTTTTCTTCTTATAGGCTGGTGTCCACGGATTTGTCTTCTAGTTAGGAAATGTGTTCTTCAGCCTGTTCTATCCTATTCTTTTGTGCTTCCACTATATTGTGTAGTTCTGTAATTTTGGTATTCATCTTCTGGATCTCTAACTGCTGTTTTTGTATGAGTTCTGATTGTGTTAATCTTCTAATTTTGTTCTTGAATGGTTTTCCTGAGCTGTTCCAGGAAACTGTCTGTGTCCTCCTTGCTTCTGTTTGAGGTACCTTAAGCTCTTGTAGAGCTTTATAAACATACCTTCTAAATTCCTTCTCGGATAATTCTATTGCCTCCTCTCCTCCATGTTTAATGAGACTTTTGTTTGGGATTTTACTTCTAATGTCTTATCCTGTTTTTTGTTTGTTTGTTTGATTGATTTGAGGTGGCCTGTTGTTTCCTAGACATTTTGAAGTTGTCTTAAGCTGTTACTTATGTTTTGTCTTGGTTTTATGATTTAATATTTTGAAAGGTAGAGCTGGTGTATTTTATTTATTTATTTATATTTTATTTTTTTATTTTTTGGGGCTATTAATTCAGGTGTGCTGGCTGCTCTGCAGTTTTCTTTGTGATGATAGAATTACTGTGTGGAATGTGGATGCAGATCTGATTGTCATAAAGGGAGTTTAGGATTTGAGCCTGCAGGTGTTATGGTGGCTGAATGTGGTTTTTCTATTGGTTGAGGCAAGGTAGAGGCAGAGGAAGGTGGAGGAAAATAGAATGAAGTAAAGCTCCAAGGTGCCAGGAGCGGTTTCTAGCTCTTTAAGTGGGCTGCTAATGATGACGTTCTACTGTTACTCGCTGGTCCACAGCTCAAGTTCAGCAGAGACTCCAATTGTTAGGGGGCCGCCACTTTCCACCAGGTTCAGACAGCCACAAAAATCCCACTGTCCAGGCCCCTCTGTGCTAAAATGCTGAATTAGGACAACTGTCCTGATCCGTGAGGGGATTTCGTCCCAGGGCCTGCCCACTTGCAGCTTTATTCTCCTCTCTGTTCCTGTGCTTTGGGGGTACCTGGGGCCAGAGGAATCTCAGCTCCCTCCCAGTGGTCCCAAGTTTACCAATAAAAGCCAGGTCCTGAAGGTAGATCCATGGAGTGGTCACAAGTTCTCTGGTGTGGTGCATTCTCTCCACTGCCCCAGGGAGGTCTTCTATGCCCTTTTTGTCTGGCGGTGGGCACTCTGCAGGACAGGTTCACCTGTTCTTTTTTTTTTTTTCTTTCCAGGTAATTG
>NW_006921839.1:4505092-4507471 GCF_000298275.1 Orycteropus afer afer | reverse complement strand
TTCTTGCTTGTTCTTTTTTTTTTTTTTTTTTCCCCTCCAGGTAATTACACTGCCCCTTTCTCCTTTCTAATCCTACTCCCCCGAGTTTGGCATACTCTGACTTAATGAGATGTTCAGAGCACCCGAATCCCCATTTCAAACTGCTGCACCTAGTTTTCAGGCACTAAGATGTAGAGGGAACTAGTGTGTGCACTACAGGAGAGATGCCATTTTCAGAGTCCTCTGAACAAATCAGTCTTGGAGGGTGTAGTCAGAATACGTTTCAGAAGCAAAGATGACAAAACTTCATCTCATTTACTTTGGATACATCATCAAAAGGAAACAATCATTGGAGAAGGACATCATGCTAGGTAAAAAAGGAGAGCGAAAAAAATGAGACCTTCAATGAGATGAATTGACACAGTAGCTGCAACAATGGGCTCAAACATAGCAACAATTGTGAGAATGGCACAGGACTGGGCAGCATTTTGTTCTGTTGTACATAAGGTCACTGTGAGTCAGAGCCAACACAATGGTCCTAACAACAACAACAACAGATACAAAAGAAGCTTTTTTTTCTCTTGCTTAGCAGTCCTGAGGTAGGTGGTACAAATTGGCAGAGCAGGCTTGCTTTCTGAAGTTATTCAGGGGCTTAAATTCCTTCTATCTCATTGATTCACCAAAATCATGGCAGTAACTCTGAAAGTTGAATGCAGAGGCTGGCTTTTTTTTTTTCTTTAAAAGGTTATATAACAAATAATTTAGTCATTGCAGGCCACATATTTTTGTTTTTGTGTGCCGTCGAGTTGGCCCCAACTCATAGTGACCCCACCTTGGGTTTCCGAGGCAGTATCACTACGGAAGTAGATCGCCCAACCTTCCTTCCGAGGAGTGGCTGGCAGGCCACATACAGTCACATTTTTATCTTTGCTTTTGTTATTGTTTGGCAACCATTCAAAAATGTGAAAACCATTCTTAGCTTACCAAACCCAAACCTACTGCCATCAAGTTGATTCCGACTCATAGCAACCCCAGAGAGTTTCCAAGGCTGTAAATCATTACGGAAGCAGACTACCTTCTTTCTCCTGCAAAGAGGCTAGTGGGTTCAAACCACTGACCTTTTGGTTAGCAGCCCAATGCCTTAACCACAGTGCCACCAGAGCGTCTTATTCTTACTTTAAGGGCTATACAAAAACAGGTCCTCCAGTGATAGTGGATTTAATCCATGGGACATTGTTTGCCAAACTCTGCTTTAGTGAATCAGAACCACTTGAAGGGCTTTCTGGACTTCACTTTCAGAATTCCTGATTCAATAAGTCTGACTGTGACCCCCAAAATATGCATTTCTAAGTTTTTATGTGATGCTATGTGGAAACCACACTTTGAGAATCACCTCCCTATGGTTATAGGTCCCAGGGTGGTGCAAATGGTTTGAACCTACCCAGTGGTACCACAGAAGAAAGGCCTGGCAATCTATTTGCATAAAGATTACAGCCAAGAAAACCCTATGGAGCAATTCTCCTCCATAACACATGGGGTTGTCATGACTGAGAATTGACTCAAAAGCAACCGGTTGTTTTGGTTTGCCTTATAGTATTGCCTTTGTCATCAAGAACAAAGTGGAATTTACACACATGTTCTAGCATATAAGAAAAAAAGAAGTCAAGAGAGATTTTCTTTAAGTAGATAACCGTATCATTCACTCACATCTCATTGGACTGATCTTGGCCAAAACTGGTTGCAAAGGAGTTGGGAAATGTAGATTGCAAACGAATGTTCATGAGCCCACATACTATTCAAGAGATTTTGTTATTAAAAGGAAGAAGGAAAGAATTCACTTTGTGAAACCATTAGCTGATTAGCAGGCTGAGAAAGAAATAAACCAGTGGAGGGTCTTACACACTTCATCAGACTGGCTTCAGGAGGACTACTGTGGGTTATTGACTACCTCCCTGTTACATTCACAGACAAAAAAGAAACTCACAGCCTACTGCAGAACCAAGTATACCAACTATAGCAGACAGCTGCCCACAAGGGATAATTTAAGCTTCTTATTACTAAATAAATATCCGTTATCTGCCTTTCATAATGCTAAGTGTCTACAAGTTCCAATTTATTCCTTTAGGGCCTTCAGACTTTTTAGTCTTGATAAGTTCCTAGCAACTGATCAACCATCTATGGTTAAAAATAGTAATAAAGATAAATTTCTGTCATATCATTGTTGTTGTTCTTGTTGTTACATGCCGTCGAGTCAGACCCAACCCATAGCGACCCCTCCTTGGGTTTCCAAGGCAATATCCCTATGGAAGTAGATTGCCCCATCTTCCTTCCGAGGAGTGGCTGGTGGGTTTGAACCGCCAGCCTTCTGGTTAGCAGTCAAGTGCCTTAGCCACTATGCTA
>NW_006921839.1:4498926-4504554 GCF_000298275.1 Orycteropus afer afer | reverse complement strand
TTTACGCACATTTGATCTCACTCCCTGATTACAGTCCCCAACCACAAAAAACTCTCCTTCCTGTGACCCTTCACCCCCATGCCCTTCTTATCTATGCATTCCTGTCTGTCCAGCTTTCCCTCTATGTGAATGCTTTCTTTCTGATGTCTCATGGCTGATTGATCGAAGGGGTGCATCTGCCTAGCGTAGGTCAGTGCCTCTCCCTGGGGTAGATATTCTGCTTGTGAGTCTTCCCACTTTTGGGCTGAGAGCCAACACATGGAAGTGAGTCCATTTCTAGGCCCAAAGGATATCCAGAGCCATAGTCTCAGGGGTTCCACCTGTCTCTATCCAACCAGTACTTCTGGTCATTTTTGTGTTTTTGAATTTGATTCTACATTTTTCCTCCCACTCTATCCAGGATCTCAAATTTTGATTCCTCCAAGTGGTTGGCGTTGGTAGCGGCACCAACTAGTTCTCCTGGTCTTCGGGTCCTCAAAGCTGAGATCCTTGTGGTCCATAATATCTTTGGACAAATAGTTTCCAAACGATTTAGCTTTTCTTCACTCTTCTTTGCTCCAGACAAGAGAAGATCAATAGTTGCATCTTAGATGGCCGCTTGAAAGCTTTTAAGACCCCAGTCACTACTCATCAAAATAGAATGTAGAACAAGATTTTTATATACTACGTTGTGCCAATTGAGCATGATGTCCCCAAGAGTATGGTCCTAAGCCCTCAGGCCCAGTGATTCTCTCCCTCAAGGTGTTTGGTTTGTCTGAGAAGCTACTCCAACCTTGTTGCCTGTTACTTTTGTAACATATGTGGATAATTTTGTAGCACAAGTACATATTTAAGATTATCTTCAGCCAAATCTATCTTTGGTCTTGGGTATATTCCTGTTTGCCTACCCCCACCTGATCATCTCACTTGTCTATGCATTTACCCATTGCCTGGTGTTTGGTGCCACTGGTAATGAAGTATTATGCATATCATAGTATTTGTCCCTGTTCTCTGTATTTTTTTTACATGTTTCTGTGTCCTCCTTTTCCCCATTGTCACCCATGCTGGCCACAGACTCTTTCCATACTGCCCCTCTCCTCACTTAAATCAACATGTGACCCCCAAAACTAGTCCGAAATTTTCCCTTCTCTCCCCTCCCAACCCTTGTAACCAAAAAAGTGAATTTCCTTCCATGCGTAAACCTTCCCTTGACTTTTTACAGTAATGGACTCATACAATATTTGTCCTTCTGTGATTGACTTATTTTACTCAGCATAATGTCTTCCAAATTCACCCACATTGTGACATGATTCGTGTATTCTTCATTATTCTTTAATGTTGCGTCATATTGCATGAATGTACATAGTTTGGTTATCCATTCATCTGTTGATGGGCATTTAGGTTTCCATCTCATTGTGCTGCAATGAACATGTGTGTACATATGTTTCTTCATATCTTGCCTCTCACCTCTTAGGATATATTTCTAGTAATGGTATTACTGGATCAAATCATATTTCTATTTTCAATTTTTTAAGGAAATGCCATAATATTTTCCACAGTGGCTGTACCATTTTATAGTCCCACCAGCAGTGTATGAGAGTTCCAATCTCTCCATGCCCTCACCAGCATTTGTTATTTTCTCTCTTGTTGAACTTTGCTATTATTGCTGGGGTGAGAGGCTATCTCATTTGTTTTGATTTACATCTTTCTAATGGTTAATGATTGTGAGCATTTCCTCATATGTTTGTTGGCTGCCCGTATATCTTCTTTAATGAAGTGTCTGTCATGTCTTTGCCCATTTTTGAATTAGATTATTTGTCTTTTTGGTGTTGAGGTGTTGAAGTTTTCTATAAATTTTAGAGATAAATCCCTTAACCGACATATCATAGTCAAATTTATTCCCAATCTGTGGTTTCTCTTTTTACCTTTTTGAAGAAGTCTTTCAATGCACAAAGGAATTTAATTTTAAAAAGGTCAAAGTCATCTAATTTCTCTTCTGCTGCTTGCATATTTTGGGTTATGCTTCATAGTCTATTTATGCTGTAAATCGGGGCCCCTAGATTTGCCCCTATTTTATCTTTGATGAACTTTTTGGTTTTGTGTTTTACAATTAAGTCTTTGATCCAGCTTGAGTTCATTTTTGTGTATGGGGAGAGTTTTGGGTCTTGTTTCATTTTTCTGCAAGTGGATATCCAATTTTGCCAGTACCATTTGTTAAAGAGGCTATATCTCCCCCATTTAACGGGCTTTGGTCCTTTGTCAGAGATCAACTCTCCATAGCTGTATATTTCTGGGTTTTCAATTCTGTTCCATTGGCCTATTTGTCTATCATTGTACCAATACCATGCTGTGTTAACCACTGTGGCTGTATAGTAGGTTTTGAGATTGGGGAGTGTGAGACCTCCTATTCTTTTTTCTTCTTTAGCAGTGCTTTGCTTAATTGAGTTCTCTTTCATTTCCATATGAAGTTAGTGATTGGTTTTCCCATGGCCTTAAAAAATGTTAATGGGATCTGGATCAGGATTGTCTTAAATGTATACATTGCTTTGGGTAACATTGACATTTTTACAATATTCAGTCTGCCTATCCATGAGCATGACATGTTCTTCTTCCATTTATGTAGATCTCTTGTAGTTTCTAGTAGCTGTGTTTTGTAGCTTTCTTTGTATAGATGTTTTGTGTCCCTGTTGTTGTTGTTGTTGTTGCTATGTGCCGTCGAGTCAAACCCTACTCATAGCGACCCCTCCTTGGGTTTACGAGGCAGTATCACTACAGAAGCAGGATTGCCCAACCTTCCTTCCGAGGAGTGGCTGGTGGATTTGAACCGCCAGCCGTCTGGTTAGCAGGCAAGTGTCTTAGCCACTATGCTACCAGAGTTTGTGTCCCTAGTAAGATTTATTCCTAAGTATTTTATCTTTTTCTAGCTATTGTAAATGGTATTGTTTTCCTTATTTCCTTTTCAGAGGTCTCTTTTTTGGTGTAGAGGTATCCAACTGATTTCTCTATGTTGACCTTGTATCCTGCCACTTAGCTGAACCTTTCTATTAGTTCCAGTAATTTTTTTGCTGAGTCTCTTGCATTTCCTATGAACAGGATCATGTCATCTGCAAATAGAGATAGCTTTACTTCTTCTTGCCAATTTGTATGCATTTTATTTCTCTTTCTTGCTTTATTGCCCTGGCTATGACTTACAATACAATGTTGAATAGAAATGGTGATAGAGGGCACCCTTGTTTCGTTTTCATTCACAAGGGGAAATTTTTAGTCTTTCGCCATTGACAATAATGTTGCTGTTGGTTTGTGTATATGCCCTATATTATGTTGAGGATTTTACCTTCTATCTTTATTTTACTGAGCGTTTTGTACAGGAATCGGTGTTGAATTTTATCAAATGCCTTTTCTGCATTAATTGATGTCATCATATGGTTCTTTTCTTTTGTTTTATTTATGTGATCAATTACACTCGATTCTTTTTCTGATGTTGAACAATCCATGCATACCAGGTATGAACCCCACTTGGTCAGGATGTATTTTTTTTTTTGGATATGTTGCTGGACTCTGTTAGCTAGGATTTTGTTGAAGATTTTTGCATCTATATTCATGAGGGATATTGGTCTGTAGTTCTTCTTTATAGTGGTGTCTTTCCCTGGTTTTGGTATTAGGGTTATGCTTGCTTCATAGAATGAATTTTGGAATATTCCATTATTTTCTATGTTCTGGAATAGTTTGAGGAGTCTGTGTGTCAGTTCTTCCCTGAACATTACATAGAATTCTCCAGTGAAGCCATCTGGGCCAGGACTTTTCTTTGTGGGGAGTTTTTTATGATCTGGCCAATTTCTTCTTTTGTTATGGGTCTGTTCAATATTCTGTCTCAGAGTTGGTTAGTTTAGGCAGGTCTTGTGTTTCTAGAAATTTGTCCATCTCTTCTAGATTCTCAAATCTATTAGAGTATAGTTCTTCATAATATTTTGTTATTATTTTTCTTATTTCAGTTGGTTCTGTAGTGATCTCACCCATTTCATTTATTATTTGTGTTATTTGCATCTTCTCTTTCTTTTCCTTGGTTAAATTTGCCAGTGATTTGTCAATTTTGTTAATCATTTTGAAGAACCAGCTTCTTGTCTTGTTGATCTTCTTTATTTTGTTGTTGTTGTTGTTGTTTAATGCTTCATTTATTTCTGCTCTGATCTTTATTATTTCCTAACTTCTAGATAGTTAGGTTTCTTTTTTTTGCACTTTTGCTAGTTTTTTTGAGTTGTTGACTTAAAATGTTGATTTTGAATCTTTCTTCTTTTCTGATATGTGCATTTATTGCTATAAATTGACCTCTGAGTACTGCTTTTGCTGTCTCCCCAAGGTTTGGTAAGCTATATTTTCATTCTCTTTTGTTTCTAGGAATATTTTTATTTCACACTTTACTTCTGTTACCCAGTAGTTTTTGAGCAGTGTGTTATTCGCATGCATTGCCCTCAAGTCAGATCCAACTCATAGCGACACCTTGGGTTTCCAAGGCTGTATCACTACGGAAGTAGATTGCCCAAACTTCCTTCCGAGGAGTGGCTGGTGGGTTTGAACCGCCAGCCTTCTGTTTAGTAGTCAAATGTTCAGGCACTACTCCACCAGAGCTCCCAGTGTGTTATTCAGTTTCCATATTTTTTACTTTTTTCCCTCGGTCGTTCTGTTATTGATTTCTAATTTTATAACATTGTGATCCAAGAAGGTGCTTTGTAATATTTCAATGTTTTTAAAATTTATTAAGGCTTATTTTGTGGCCTAACATATGGTCTATTCTGAGAATGATCTATGTGCACAGGAGAAGAATGTGTATTGTACTTTTGTTGTGTAGAGTGCTCTGTATATGTTTATGAGGTCAAGTGGGTTGATTTGTTGTTGAGTTCTGTATCTTGAGATTTTTTTTCTGGTTGTTTTGTTCTTCCTCAAAAGTCGTGTGTTAAAGTCTTCTACTACTATTGTAGAATTGTCTACTTTTCCTTTCAATTCAGTTAATATTTGCTTTATGTATTTTGGAGTTCTTTCATTGAATGCATAGATATTTATTATGGTAATGTCTTCTTGGTCAATTGGCTTTTTTAACATAATATAATGTCCTTCTTTGTCCCTTATGATGGTTTTCACCTTGAAGTCTTTGTTATCAGAAAGTAATATGCCACTCTTGCTCTTTTTTGGTTGCCATTGACTTGATATATTTTTTTCCATCCCTAGATTTTTAATTTATCTTATATCTAAGGTGGGTCTCTTGTAGGCAGCATATCGATGGGTCTTCTTTTCTTATCCAGTTTCCCACTCTCTTTCTTTTGATTGGTGTATTTAGTCCATTCACATTGTGTATAAATAGTGATAGATGAAAATTTGAAAATGAAGAATATTGTTGCTTATAGGTAGGCATATAGGAGCTCTGGTAGCATAATGCCTAAGGCACTTGACTGCTAACCAGAAAACTGGCGGTTCAAACCCACCAGCCACTCCTTGGAAGGAAGATGGGGCAATCTACTTCCATAGTGATACAGCCTCGGAAACCCAAAGAGGGGTCGCAAATAACAACAACAATGCTGGATTATGGCCAGAAAGAACCCAAATGGCATCTGAAACTTATGGCACACCTCAAAAAGGGAGTTGGGCTTCCACTCT
>NW_006921839.1:4497138-4498826 GCF_000298275.1 Orycteropus afer afer | reverse complement strand
GCCACTCCTTGGAAGGAAGATGGGGCAATCTACTTCCATAGTGATACTGCCTCAGAAACCCAAGGAGGGGTCACTATGAGTTGGGTCCGACTCGATGGTACATAACAACAACAACAACATGAATTGATTGCTGTCATTCTATTGTGTTTTTTGTTGTGTTGTTGGTGATTTCTTTGTTCTAAATATTTTTCTGTGCTGAGTTAATTTTGTTATCAAGTGTTTTTTCTCTTTTCTTCATCATCATTAGTTCATCATTGTGCTTACTTAGCCCTTGTTATTTTCTTCTTTCTTAGTTTGGTTAGAAGGATTGTTAGTTTTTTTTCTTTTTTTGGTTACCCTGAAGTAGATTCTTATCTCCCTAAATTTGACAACAGTCTGCTCTATTAAAACATTGTACTGTCTTTCTTTCCATTTGGAATTTTTGTAATCAAAACTTTTATTCCCTCTATTTGCTTTGTAACCAGAAGGTTTGCTGTTCTAACCCACCAGCCACTCTTCAGAAGGAAGACTGGGGAATCTAGTTCCATAGAGACACTGCCTCAGAAACCTAAGGTTATGAGTCAGATCTGACTGGACAACAATGAGTTTGTTTTTTTTGGAGTTATTTGCTTTGTTGCTGTTGTTATTTGCAGATTGACTCCCCTATTTCTCTATGTACATTTTTTTGTGAGCTTATTTTGACAATCTTTTTCTGGTTTGGTTTTAGGTGGTGGTGTCAAGTGTTTTGATTTTAATTTGTTGTTCCCTGTTATGGGTTTTCTTTTTTTGTTGTTGTTGGAAGAACACCTTTAGTATTTCTTGTAGGGTTGCTCTGATTTTCACAAATTCCCTTCATTTCTGTTTGTCTGGGAATGTTCTTGATTTCACCTTCATCTTTGAGGAACAGGTTGGTTGGATATATAATTATTTGTTGGCAATTCTTTTCCTTCAAGGTTTTGTATATTGCACCCCATTGCCTTTTTGCCTGCATGGTTTCTGCTGAGAAATCAGTGCTTAGTCTTATTGGTATCCCGTTATAGGTGACATTTTGTTTTTCCTGAGCTGATCCCAAGATTCTTTTTTTGTCTTTGGTTTTGGAAAGTTTGATTATGATATATCTTGGTGACTTTCTCTTGGGATCTATCCTGTATGGAGTTTGTTGAGCTTCTTGGATGAATAGCTTCTCTTCTTTCATGATATGGGGGAAATTTTCTATTAGCAAGTCTTCAACAATTTTCTCAATGTTTTTTTTTTTTTTTTCTTTTTCTCTTGCTCTAGGATTCCATTCAGCTATATATTGTTTTCTTTTCATATCATCCCGTATAACTCTTAGGTTTTCTTCATTTCTCTTAAATCTTTGTTCTGATTTTTCCTCATATAAGTTGGCATCAAGGGATTTGTCTTCTAGCTGGGGAATGTGTTTTTCAGACAGTTCTAATCTACTCTTTTGTCCCTCCAATGTGTTGTCTATCTCTGTAATCTTAGAGCTCATCTTTTGAATTTCTAATTGCTGTTTTGTATGAGTTCTAATTGTGTATTTATTTTGTTCTTAAGTGACTTTCCCGAATTCTTCCAGGGTTCTGTCTGTCTTCTTGTTGCTTCTGTTTATGGTTTCCTGGAGCTCTTGTAGGGATATATATGTATATAACCATATATGGATATATATATATATATATATACACACATACATATATATACATACATATATA
>NW_006921839.1:4482152-4496126 GCF_000298275.1 Orycteropus afer afer | reverse complement strand
AACTCTCTGCAGTCAAGTCAGATCCGACTCATAGTGGTCCTTCCTTGGGTTTCTGAGGCGGTATCACTATGGAAGTAGATTGTGCAATCTTCCTTCCCAGGAGTAGCTGGTGGGTTTGAACCACCAGCCTTCTGGTTAGCAGTCAAATGCCTTAGGTATTGTGCCACCAGAGCTCCCAGAACAAAAATAGATGACAGGAACTAGGGAAAAAGAAAAGAGTGTAAGAAAAGGATAGAAAGCAAAAGTAAGCAGGTGAGAAGGATGAAGGTTTGGTAAAAATGAAAGAAAACAAGGATCAGTGGAGCAAGTGACCAGGTATAAAGGAAGAAAAATTGAGCAAGAGAATAGTTGGAAAAATGAAAGGAGGATAAATTATCTGAGGAGGGGTCCTTCCAGTTATATTCAGCCAGTGGCGCTGGGAACTAGTCCTTGTGGCAGAATCTGCTCATTCACTGAAGCCCTCACAGAAGAAAGGGGATGGATTCAAGAAGCGATTCCCAGGAGACAAAGACAGAGACTGTTTTCTGTGCCTTGTGTGAGATAATTCATTCAGCCTTGCAGGCATGGAAAGAGAGCCATGGCCCTTGGCTTCATTTGGAGCAGTCTGCAGATGATAGCGCCCAGCCTTCAGTCAAAGCCCCACAGTTAAAACCTGACAGCCACCATAAAGGACAAAGGGCTGCCTGCCCTCCTCCCTGCAGATCCAAAACTCATGAAATCCCAGGTCAAGTTCCACTCTGCTATAAAGACTTGCTAGAGTTGGACTCGAGCCTACTGACATGTGTCCAATTTGGGGTTCTGTTTATTTGGCGAGAATTTCTCTACCCTTTCCCCACTCTCCCTTCCAGACTGCAGCAGCTTAAGCTAAGGGGGCCCTGTTCCATTTCCCAGTACGATCTTCATTCCCACCTGTGACCCCAGCTCACCTTGAAAAACTCCCAGTATGACTATTCTGAGTCTTTAGTACTGTACCTGTGGATTACATGATATTTTTTCCCCTTGTCAACCTCCTTTGTATTTCTAATGACTTCTCTTCAGCTCTACAGGCTGGGCTTTTTTTTTTAACTTTTTGCCAATCACTTAACCTATTCCCTTTCACCACTTTCACTGGATCAAATATTTTATCTTCTCATTAGCTATTCATAACTTCAGAATCATTATTTGCATCTGCTTTACCTAGTTTCTCAAAATCTCCATTGATAGAAGGACTTAGTGCATGGTCTGTTAGTAGGATGCCATCTTCCCCCCGTTGACAAAATTTTGTTTGGGATGATGATACACAATTTTACAAGGGTGTAAAGAAAAAGGAACAAAAATTCTGTGGGAATACATTTGTAGTTTGGCTATATTCATCAAAATCTTTAACCATATATTGCAGTGAACAGACAGTGTGGTCTCTACAACCTCCTCTTCCTGATGTTCATGCCTGTATGTCATCCCCTTCCCTGACTATGGAGCAACCTATGGGGAAGCCTATGACTTGTGCCTAACCAACAGGCTGGAGCAAAGGAGATAGGATGTATGTGACAAAGTGTGATTACATGATGTTGTTGTTATTTGCCGTTGAGTCGGCCCTGACTCATAGCGACCCCTCCTTGTGTTTCCGAGGCAGTATCACTACGGAAGTAGGATTGCCCAACCTTCCTTCCGAGGAGTGGCTGGTGGGTTTGAACCTCCAGCCTTCTGGTTAGCAGTCAAGTGCCTTAGGCACTATGCTACCATAAAATTGTAATGCCCTGTCTTGCTGGAGCATCTCTTTCACTTGCTGACTTAGAAGAGGCATATTGCCATAATGTGGACTGCTTATGTCGGAGGACCCATGTGGCAAATAACGTCAGGTTATCACTAGGAACTAAGGGTACCCTCTAGACCATAACGAGAAATACAATGAGGCTTCTGTTCTACAACAGCAAGGAAATGAATTCTGCCAAGTGTGTGAATTTGGAAGTGGATCTTTGTCAGTACAGACTCAAATGAGAGCACAGCCTAACTGACAGCTAGATTGTCATTGTGGAGAGGTCCTGGATTTCTGACGTACAGAAACTCAAATAATAAAAGTGTGTTGTTTTAAGCCATTAAAGCTTTGGTAACTTGTTATACAGCAATGTTGTTTTTGTTAGGTGCCATCAAGTCGGCTCCAACTCCTAGCGACCCTATGTACAACAGATTGAAGCACTGCGTGTCCTGTGCCATCCTCACAATTGTTACTATGCTTAAGCCCATTGTTGCAGCCATTCTGTCAATCCGTCTCTTTGATGGTCTGCTCCTTTTTCTCTGATCCTCCACTTTTCCAAGCATAATATCCTTCTCCAGGGACTGGTCCCTTCTGATAACATAACTAAAGTAGAGGAGATGGAGTCTGGCCATTTTCACTTCTAAGGAGCATTCTGGCTACACTTTTCCCAGGACACATTTGTTCAGTCTTCTGGCAGTCCATGCTATTTTCATTATTTTTCACCAACATCACAATTCAAAGGCATGAATTCTCCTTCATTATTCCTTATTCATTGTCCAGGTTTCACATGCGTATGAAGCGATTGAAAATACTATGGCTTGAGTTACATGCACCTTAGTTTTCAGAATGACATCTTTGTTAAACTTCAGTGAGGTTTTTTTTTTTTTTTTTTCTCAATGCAAGAGGACCTCTGATTTATTGACTGCTGCTTCTGTGGGTGTTGACTGTAGATCAAAGTAAAATGAAATCTTTGACAACTTCAAACTTTTCTCCATTTATCATGGTGTTGCTTATTGGTCCAGTTATGAGGAATTTTGTCATCTTGATGTTGAGGCATAATTCATACTGAAGACTGCAGTCTTTGACTTTCATCAGTAAATAAATGTTGCAAGTTGTCTTCACTTTGGGCAAGCAAGGTTGTGTCATCTACATATCATAGGTTGTTCATGAATCTTCCTCCCAATTCTGATGCCACATTCTTCTTCATATAGTCCAGCTTCTTAGATTATTTGCTTAGCATACAGATTGAATAAGAATGGTGAAAGGATACAACCCTGATGCATGCCCTTCCTGATTTGAAACCATGCAATATTCACTTGTTTAGTTCTAACAACTGCCTCTTGGTATATGTACAGGTTCCTCATTAGCACAATAAAGTGTTCTGGAATTCCCATTCTTCACAGTGTTATCCATAATTGATTATAATCCACATAGTTAAATGTCTTTGCACTGTCAACCAAACACAGATAAACATCTTCCTGGTATTCTTTGCTTTTAGCTAAGATCCATCTGATATCATCAATCTCTTGTTCCATGTCCTCTTCTGAATCCAGCTAGCATTTCTGGAAGTTCCCTGTCAATATACTGCTGCAACCACTTTTGAATTATCTTCAGCAAACTTGTACTTGTGTGTGATATCAGTAATATTGTTTAATAATTTCCACAGTGCAGCAATAGATACTAGTATATATTATCCATTCACCCAAAAATTCTACTTCTAAGAACTTGTCTAACAAAAATTAGCCACAAGGACATACATCACAGTATCTTTTAAGAGTTATGAAAAATTAGAAACAACCAATATATGCAAAAGTAGAGAATTCACTCGATTATGAAAAATCCACACAAAGGAATAGTATCCAGTTAACAAAAATCATGATGGTAGCATATACATATTTATAAAGAAAAAGTGTTTTAAATATAACAAGTGAAAAAAGTAGTTTCTAAAAGTTTGCATAAATTCCCATTTTAATTTTTAAAATATTTTGCATGTGAAAGATGGTGGAATAGGCAGAAAAGCTACACAGATCCTCTTCAACAAAGACAAGAGAAACTAACTGACAGAGATATGGAAGATAATCCTGGAGGCCTGAGCTATGAAGGAAGTGTACAGAAGTGGATTAGGCACCAACTAATAGTGGAAAACCTGAATGAAAACAGTGAGTATGGAGATGATCAGAGCTGTGGACTGTCAGCTACTCTGACTGGATCAACAGCCTGAATAATTCCAAGTGGTGTTGGGACCTAAGAATTGAACCTAAAGATCAGCTTTGGTTGCCAAAGGCTACAGGGACAACTGTGCTGGTGACTTATGACTAAGAAGGGAAACAGCAAAGAGAGAGACAACCTGAGCTGTAGACTTTTGGCTGTCCAGAGGGTGCAGCCATTTTGAATGTTTATAAGCAGTGACCATGTTGGATATTTAAAGTGGTCAAGGGTGCACCCATTTTGAATGCTTACAAGCACCAGCCATTTTGGATATTTAAAGTGACTGATGGCACAACCATTTTGAATGTTCATAAGTGGTGGCCATATTGGATTTTAAAGTGACAGCATTCTCATTGGATTCCGGGGTCCAAAGAATATGCCCTGTTTGCAAAGGATGGCAGGGGCATACAGGTGGCTGACAATGGGAAAGGAGACATGTGGTCAGTGTATAAGTGCTGCCAACTAGCAAACAGAGGAGCATAGTACCCTGCTTACATAGATAACATCCAAAGAAAACAAAAATCATGGGCAAGTCACTCCAACATACAATCACCAACTAAATATAAACACAAAAATATCACAATTTCTCAGAAACAACCAAGCATCACAGTCCAAATAAAGAAGCAAGAGAAACAAGAGACAAGGATACAGACCCAAAACATATCCCTGAGTAAGATGCAGCATTCAAACTCCCTGATAAGGAATTCAAAAGAATTATACTTAGGAATCTTCAATGGATTGAGAGACAGATCAAGGAAAACATTGACAAAATTGAGGAAAACACAGAGAAAACCCTAGAACAATTTCAAAAGACAATACAAGAACAAAATGACAAAATAAATGAAAAATTAGAAATAATACAAAATCTACAGATTGAAATGCTAACTTTTCAGAAATAGATAAAATGTTGAAAGAGCAAAGGAGTAGAATTGAATCAATGGAAGACAGAATTAGTGAAATTGAAGACAAATATCTCAATACTTCTTTGGAAAGGGATCAATCAGAAAAACAGATAAAAACAAAATGAAGAAAGCCTAAGGTTCATGTGTTGTTGTTGTTGTTAGGTGCCATCGAGTCATCTCTGACTCATAGTGCCCTATGCACAGAAGAATGAAACACCACCTGGTTCTGTGCCAGCTCTGTAATCACTGCTATACTTGAGCCCATTGCCACTGCCACTATGTCAATCCATCTCATTGAAGGCCTTCCCCTCTTTTGTCAACTCTCTCTCTACTAAGCATGACATCCTTCTCCAGGGAATGGTCCCTTCTGACAATATGACCAAAGTAAGACGAAGTCTGGTCATTCTCACTTCCAAGGAGCATTCTGGCCGCACTTCCTCCAGGACAGATTTGTTAGTTCTTTTAGCAGTCCATGGTACTTTTGGCATTCTTCACCAATACCTCAACTCAAAAGCATCAATTCTTCTTCAGTCTTTCTTATTTATTGTGCCACTCTCACATGCATATGAGGCAATTGAAAATACCATGGCTTGTGTCAGGTGCACCTTAGTCCTCAAGGAGCCATCTTTGTTCTTCAGCACTTGGAAGAGGTCCTTTGCAGCTGATTTGCCCAGTGCTATATGTCATCTGATGTCCTGAATGCTGCTTCCATTGGTGTTGATTGTAGACCCAAGCAATGTGAAGTCTTTGACAACCTCAATCTCTTCTCCATTTATCATGATGCTGCTTATAGGTCCAGTTATGAGGATTTTTGTTTCCTTTGTATTGAGAGGTAGTCAGCACTGCAGACTGTATTCTTCACCCTTCATCAGTAAGTGTTTCAAGTCATCCTCACTTTCAGCAAGCAAAGTGGTGTCATCAGCGTATCACAGGTTGTTAATGAGTCTTCCTCCAATCCTGATGCCATGTTCTTCTTCATATAGTCCAGCTTCTCAGATTATTTGCTCAGCATATAAATTGAATAAGTATGGTGAAAGGACACAAACCCTGATGCATTCCCTTTTTTATCTTAAACCATGCAGTGTCCCCTTATTCTGTTCAAATGACAGCCTCCTGGTCTATGTACAGGTTCCTAATGAGTACAATCAAGTGTTCTGGAATTCCCATTCTTCTCAATGTTATCTACAATTTGGTATGATCCACATAATCAAATGCTTTTACATAGTCAATAAAACACAAGTAAATATCTTTCTGGTATTCTTTGCTTTGAGTCAAGAGCCATCTGACATCAGCAATGGTATCTCTCATTCCATGTCCTCTTCTAAATCCAGCTTGCATTTCTGGAAGCTCTCTGTCAATATACTGCTGCAATCATGTGGGATACCATCAAAAGGAATAACCTATGTGTAATTGGAATTCCAGAACAGGAAAAGACAAATAACAAGAAGGAGACAAATAAAACCACAGGAAAAACTGTCAAAGATTTGTTGGAAGAGAATTTTCCTGGTATGATGAAAGATGAGAATATATCCATTCAAGAATTCCAACAAACCCCAAGCAGGATAGACCCCAAAAGAAAATCACCAAGACAAATCATTATCAAAATCACCAAAACCAAAGACAAAGAAATAATCCTAAGGGCAGCACAGGAAAAACAAAAAGTTACCTACAAGGGGCAACCAATAAGACTAAGCTAGGATTTCTTGACAGAAACCATGTAGGCAAAAAGACAATGAGATGCTGTATATAAAACCCTGAAAGAGAACAATTTCCAACCAAGAATTATATACTCAGCAAAATTGTCCCTCAAATATCATGATGAAATTAGGAGATTTCCAGATAAGCAGAAATTAAGGGAATTTTTTAAAACCAGACAAACTTTACAAGAGATGCTAAAGGGAGTCCTTTGGACAGGGAACCAACAATAGCAAACAACAACTGACCATTGGCACACATGATGACATAACCCAGAAACCAACCCAGTCATGGAAGTATCTAAAGTAAACAAGCATATAATATTATAAACAGGGAACCAGAGACATCAATTGAAAAATGAGGACAATTACAAAACAAAAAAAGGGAAAAAATTTTGTAGTTACAGAACTTCTAAGTGGTAGGGAAGTCAAGACAACTGCAAGATAGAATGGACTGTTCTAAACTTGGGAAGAAAATTATAAATCACAGGGTAACCTCAAAGAAAAATGTTAAACCTTCACATCAAAATAAGAGAGGATCAGCACAAATATTTAGCAAATAATTAAACAACAGCCATGAAGGAAGTGATGACACAATTCATAAACAAAATGAGCTCAACACAGAAAATCATATGGAACAAAGAAATCAGGAACACCATGAAAAAGCACATAACAAAATGACAGCCACAAATTCATATTTGTTGATAATTATATATCTGACAAGGGGCTGTTGTTGTTGTTGTTGTGTGCCGTTGAGTCAGTCCCGACTCATAGCTACCCCTCCTTGGGTTGCAAGGCAGTATCACTACAGAAGTAGATTGCCCAACCTTCCTTCCAAGGAGGGGCTGGTGGGTTTGAACCATCAGCCTTCTGGTTAGGAGTCAAGTGCCTTAGGCACTATGCTACCAGAGCTCCTATCTGACAAGAGACTTATCTCTAATATTTATAGAAAATTCCAATGCCTCAACAACAAAAAGAATAACAATCCAATTAAAAACGGGCAGAAGATATGAATAGACACTTCACCAAAGAGAGTATTCAGGCAGCCACCAAATATATGAAGAAATGCTCATGATCATTAGCCATCGAAGAGTTACAAATCAAAACAACAATGCGCTATCATCTCACCCCAGCACTAATGGCAAAGTTAAACAAGACAGAAAATAGCAAATGCTGGTGAGGACATGGAGAGATTAGGACTCTCATATACTGCTGGTCCGACTGCCAAATGATAAAACCACTGTGGAAAACAGTATGACAATTCCTTAAAAAGCTGGAATTAGAAATACCATTTGACCCAGAAATCCCATGACTAGGTATATATCCTAAAGAAGTGAGAGCGAGAAGAAGAACAGATATATGCACCCCCATGTTCATCACAGGAGCTCTGGTAGCATAGTGTCTAAGGCACTTGACTGCTAACTAGAAGGCTGGCGATTCAAACCCACAAGCCACTCCTGGGAAGGAAGGTTGGGCAATCCTAATTCTGTAATGATACTGCCTCAGAAACCCAAGGAGGGGTCGCTATGAGTTGGGGCCGACTTGACGGCATATAACAACAACAACAACATGTTCATCACAGCACTATTTACAATAGCAACAAGATGGAAACAACCTAGGTGTCCATCAACAGAAGAATGAATAACCAAATTATGGTATATGGAATACTACACAACTCTAAAGAGTAATGTAGAATCTGCAAAACACTGCATAACATGGATAAACTTGGAGGACACTATGCTGAGTGAAATAAGTCAATCACAAAAGGACAAATAGAGTAAGTTCATCATTGCAAAATCTCAAGGAAAGGTTTATATATGGAAAGGAACTTTCTTTGTTGGTTACCAAGGGTGGAAGGAGACTGGAGGGAACACTGAAAAAAAAAAATGCATTGACCCATGTCACTTTAGTTGTGTATAGCTCACTGTACATAAATTATATTTCAATAAAATGTATTTTAAAAAAAAGTTTTGCATGTATAGAATATAGTCCTTGGATTTACAGACCAAAGTATTAATAATAGTTATCTATGTGAGATATATAGATTGGGAGCTCTGGTAGCATAGTGCCTAAGGCATTTGACTGCTAACCAGAAGGCTGGCGGTTCAAACCCACCAGCCACTCCCTGGAAGGAAGGTTGGGCAATCCTACGTCCGTAGTGATACTGCCTCGGAAACCCAAGGAGGGGTCGCTATGAGTCAGGGCCGACTCGACGGCATATAACAACAACAACAACAACATGTGAGATAAGGTTATAGATTTTTTTTTTATTAAAAACATGCTTATATGTATTTTTTAAGTTTTCTATACTGAAGGATATTATCCTCGATAAAGTGGAGGGTCAGTGAAAAAGGGGAAGGCCTTTTTGACACAGTGGCTGCAATGATGGTCTCAGGCATAACAAGGATTGTGAGGCTGGTGCAGGACTGGGCAGTGTTTCATTCTGTTGTACATAGGGACGCTATGAGTTGGAGATGACTCGATGGCACCTAACAACAATAGCAACAACGTACTGAAGATTTAATTTGCTTGCAAAACTGTAACAACCTGAAAATCAATTTTAAATGCAAAATGGAGGGAAATAGAGAGACCTCGATTCGGTGCAAAAGAAAAGACATGACATCTTCTGCAGATCTAGAACCACATTCAAATCTGCCACTCACTCAAATCAAGAAATCATCCAGGGTCTAAATTCCTTTACCCTCAGGATAGAAATATTAACCACATCTATCCTACAGGAAGGAGCTCTGATAGCGTAATGTCTAAGGCACTTGACTGCTAACCAGAAGTCTGGAGGTTCAAACACACTAGCCACTCCTCGGAAGAACAGTTGGGCAATCTACTTCCATAGCGATACTGCCTCAAAACCCAAGGAAGGGTCGCTATGAGTCGGGCCCGACTCGATGGCACATAACAACCACAACATCCTGCAGGATAGTTGACTTACAAAGTAATATATTTAAAGTTGTTTGAAAACTCTGAAGTCCAATGTACATGTTAGTTGCTTTTATAGTTATTAAACATAAGATGCAAATGTCCTAATGATTGTTAAGCCACAGTAATGGAAACCATTTATTGAGTCTTTAAACTATACAAAGCATATGCTTAAACTTGAAATATGTTATTTTTCCCTTTAATCAGGAGAAAGGGTTATAGATTTATCCCCTGCGTTTGGAAGAAGACAGCCTGTATACTTACCTATTTTGCTATGGTACCTTCACTTTACCTCTTGCTGTAAGGCAGATACTGAGTAGATCACATCATGAAGAAGACTCAAGCAGATAATTATAGGTCACTTAGGAGAAGGATCAACTACCTCCAACGTGGCCCTAGACACTGGTCTCAAATCTATCAACTAGTTTTATGATTGCACAGCAATTCTCAAAACCTTGGTAGTTTGGGCTCCAAGGAGCCACCCTCCGGCTTCCCAGAGAGACTTTCTTTGTTTGTTGTGGAGTCTACCACAAAAATAGAAGAGGCACTTACCGCATACTTTCTCCTTGAATGACTGAAAACAACAGTTGCTCTTACAGATGCATGGAAAGAGCGGAGATATTTCCGTAGGCCTGAGGACAAGCTAAAAATTACCAGCTCCTCATAGTAATTTTTCATTCTGCTAAAGAACAACTGAAGGTTAATTGTTCTCCAAATCTAGCTCACTTTGCAAATTGAGGCTAATCTTAGATAATCTTGGACCTCTTGTTGCCCCCTCTGTAAAATGGGCTTCCTTAATTAAACTGGTCAGGGTGATCTCTTGAGGTTCCTCTCAAATTGAAAATGTGATGCTAAAACAGGTTCACTCATCCTGGTTGATTCATCAAAGTTTTTAAAAGGAAGTTTGGAGAAGGTCTCTGTAACACTGAATCAAAGGAGAAAAACTTACAGAGAAAGATTAAAATAGAAACTTTGGGCTTATAAAAATCCCCATAGAGGATGTTCTTTTAACTCTACATGCTTTTAGCAGTGTGCCTTCAACCCACCTTCCAGTGGAGCGTGACAGTCTCATGACATGAGGCAAGTTCACATTGAGCAAGAGTACAACCAGCACCTGCTCTTGATAGATGGGCCACAGAGAATCACTTCTTGAAGGTCATTTTTATTGCTGAAAAGTCAGTCTAAACATATCCCGTATAAGAAAGTAAAACAATGACATCTGTTAATTCTTCAAGGCGGATCAACCCTTTATTTATGATTTCTCAATATTTAAACAAACAGCCAAAACAAAGCTGTGCTTCAGTGTTAACCTTATGAACTCAAAAGCCTGCACCTGTACAATTACTAATTACCATGTTGGTAACAAAGCTGGTATGTAAGGGGTGACATTCACACCTCTTAATTGGTGTGATTAACAGGCCTTTTGTTGTCAACCATTAGCAGCTCTCCCCAAGTGTAAAATGCCACAGGTAAAGGGACCTTAGCAATGGTGGACTAGAGAGGAGGAGTTGGGGGTGAACAAAAACTTTACGAAATCAGAGTAGGCTGATTTCAAGGAAAGAAAATATATGATTACTACTAGAACCTGACTAAAACTGTCAAGTAAATAGGAGCATTAGTAATTATAACTCTGTTTATTCTTTGCTGCTGATGTAAATCTTGAAATTTTGGAACATTTATTCTTTGCCTCATTACATTGCAATATGGGAAGTCTCCACTTTCAGCAAATTTAAATCTAGCTGTCATAATCCAAAACAATGTAAAAATAAAAATGAAAGGCAGGTATGTTATTGAACTTTTGCTTTCCTAACAATACCCATAAGATTTAAGATAAGATTCTTGAAGACAAATATCTTAGAGTTTTTAAAACAAAGGCCAATTATGCAGGACTTCTCAGGAATACATGAATCACTATATACTTCTGTATTTCTTATCTAATTCTCTCATCTCCTTTTCAAAAAAGCAATCACAGGTTCTCCTTTAGCTTGTTGCATAACTTCCTTATGTAACTGGTGTTGCAGTATCATCAATTACCAACAAACCTTTACTTAGTTTTTCTGGAAGGCCTGGCATCACTCCATTTTTAGATTTTAGCTTCCAGACTGAGCTTTTCTATATTTTCCTGGTCTATTTGTCTCCTTTTCTTAAAGACATAGCTTCACCTGAGCCACACGTAAATTTTGCTATTCCCCTATAAACTAGAGATTCCAGTTTTTCTGAATAATGGGAGGGATCTTCAAATTATCTTTCTAGGAAAAAATTAGATGCAATGTTTGTGAGCTCCAGGAGGGCCCGTCCTCTCCATCTGTAAACCACCAATTTCTAGCCAAACTCCTTTTATTCTTTGTATTCATTTTTACATAGATTATTAATACACACACAGACCTGTGCCAGGCCTTTGTTCAAGCAGAATGATTGCTCCACCTCCTTCCTACATGGAACCCTTTAAAGGACAAAAAGAGGTTCTCATTGAAGGCATTGGTTGTCTAGTGGTAGAATTCTTGCCTCATGCAGGAGACCTGGGTTCAATTCAAGCCAATATACCTCAGGCACAACCAGCAACAGTCTGTCATTGGAGGCTTGTGTGTTGTCACGATGTTGTACAAGTTGCAGCAGAGCTTCCAGACTAAGGGAGATTAGGAAGAAAGACCTGGTGATCTACTTCTGAAAATCAGCCAATGAAAACCCTAAGCATCACAATGTTTTGATCTGCTACTGGTCTTGGGTATGGCACAAGATTGGGCAGAGTTTTGTTCTGTTGTGCATGGGATTGCCATGGGTCAGGGGAAACTTCACAGGAGGTAAGAACAGAAAAAGAGGCCCTGATTCTCTAAAGTCCATTTCCTCAACCAGCCTCCAAGTCTGATGATCTGAGTTACTACTGTCTTTCTGGTCAGAAAGACTGGGCAATCTACTTCTGTAGAGATAAAACCAAAAACCAAACTCACTGTAGTCCAGTTCATTCGACTCATAGCAACCCCTTCTTGGGTTTCCGAGGCGGTATCTCTATGGAAGTAGATTGCTCAACCTTCCTTCCGAGGAGTGGCTGGTGGGTTTGAACCTCCAGTCTTCTGGTTAGCAGTCAAATCCCTTAGGCACCAGAGCTACTTACACCACCAGAGTTCCCTTCTGTAGAGATACTGCCTTGGAAACCCAAGGAGGGGTTGCTATGAGTTGGGACCAACTCAATGGCAGTGAGGCTTTTTTTTTTTTTTTTTGGTATCTTTTTGGCAGCACAAGGACATTGTTCATGAGCTCACATGGGACTTGGGAGAGGGTCGTGACCAATCACACATGAATATCTTTTAATCCAGAATTGCAGATTTGTTTTTTAAGGTAAGTTTTTGGGTTTTTCTAGGACACAGCACAGAGTAGGGGTAATAGTGTTGGAGCAGTAGTTGGTCCCTTGGAGTGGGCAGAGCTAGACATGACAGTAGATACCTGGGATAGCACAGGGGCACAATGTAAAAGGAAGAGGACTGCTGTACAAAGTAGTAGTTGGTGGTTGAGTGTTGACTAGAGGGTGTGAGTGATATAATCAATTATCAGCCTAAAGCCAAAGGAATTTATACCACCTGTCATCTCTATTAGCATAGTGCTTAAGGCACTTGACTGTTAACCAGAAGGCTGGTGGTTCAAACTCAACAATCACCCCTCGGAAGGCAGGTTGGACAATCTACTTCCATAGTGATACTGCCTCGGAAATCCAAGGAGGGGTTGCTATGAGTTGGGTCCAACTCGACAGCTATAACAACAATAACAATATCATCTCTATTTTACCCAAAGATCACAAATAATTGAAGAGCTTTCTTTTTGTATATATACCACACCTATCATTCTCATTTTAATTTTTTATATGCATACAAATATATACATATATACATGTACATATATGTTTTTGTTATGTGCTGTTTTATATATATATATATATTCCATGTGATAAGAAACATATATATATATATATGAGTCGGGGCCGACTCGACGGCAAATAACAACAGCAATAACAACAATGTATTCCACATGATAAGAAACATGTATATATGTATATCTACTCCACATGACAAGAAACTTGGAACAAACCAAAGGCTTTGAACTTTCAGTCCTGGCAAAAATTATGAAATTAGAACATATTCAAATTTGTAATATATATATATATGTATATATGTATATATATTCCACGTGATAAGAAACTTGGAACAAACCAAAGGCTTTGAACCTTCAGTCCTGGCAAAAATTTTGAAACTGGAACATATTCAAATTTGTAAAATGTGGATATACTGAAATAATAACAAGAACAGGAAAAATCATGGGTCAAAGTTCTGGAATGGGAGACTTGGAAGAGGTGTCCTGAGCCCTTTCAGGAGCTTGATGTGGGAGATTAGATTATTGCCAGGACTGTGAAGAGCAATACATATTCAAAGCACGAAGGTCATCCATCACCTTTGAGCTAGGCATCATTTTTTCCAACTTTGCCAGTCAAGAGATTTAGTTGCGGTGGAAC
>NW_006921839.1:4473200-4481434 GCF_000298275.1 Orycteropus afer afer | reverse complement strand
CTACTGACACTAAAAGGTTTCTGGTTAAAGATTTTCCTGGAGGCTGCTAGAACTCTGGCTTCAGATTGACTCACACGTAGTGATACTGCCTCGGAAACCCAAGGAGGGGTCGCTATGAGTCAGGGCCGACTCGACGGCAAATAACAACAACAACAACAATTTTTCCTGTATTTCCTCAATTTGAATGTTGGTCCTCTGGTGTCCCATGGTCTATTACTCTAAGGGATGTATTACCATAGGATATGTGGGTGCGTCATTCTGGGTTGAGTGGTCTGAGTGTACATCTTGTTAACTATTGGGTTGAGAGCCCACCCCTGGGGGTGCGTTTTATTCCAGGCACAGAATGTATTCCAGGGCCATAGTATTGGGAGTCTCACCAGATTTCATCTGACCGGTAATTCTGGTCATTATTGAGCTTTTGGATTTTGTTCTACGTTTTCCCTCTCACTCTATCCAGTCTATCCAGGATCTCCAGATTTGTTCCTTTCCTGAGTGGTTAGTATTGGTAGCCGGGCACCATCTAGTTCTGGTCTTGAGGGCCATTGTGTCTTAGGGCTGATTGCTTTTAAAAGCCTTTTTTTTTTTTTTTTTTGCTTTCTTCTTTACTTCCAATGCTAGGAGCTGCACCTTAGATGGTCTCTTGAAAGCTTTTAAGACCCCAGTCACTACTCACCAATGTAGCATGTGGAGCAATGCTTTTATGTATTTTGTTGTGCCAATTGAGTCTGGTGTCCCCCAGTACTATGGTCCTGAGACAGTAAATCTATTGGATCTCTCTCCCATAGTGTCTGGTTGTCTGTGAGGGATTACTCTGTGTCTGTCTTCTATTGTTTCTGTAAGGACTGCAGGTATTTTGTATCACTGGTGTCTGTGCAAGATTAGCCTCAGCTGAATCTATCTTTGGTCTAGTGTATACTTTTCTGTTCACTGACCCCCGTCTGATCATCTTGGGTGTTTATGTGTTTATCTGTATAGCCTAGTGTTTGGTGTTAATGGCAACGCAGTATTGTGGACACATTGCATTGTATTAGCATCTGTCCTCTATCTCTTATGTGCACAATTCATTGTCCTCCCATTTCCTAATGTTATTATGGTGGTCATAAATCCTTCCCGTATATCCCTCCTCCTACCCATGTCAGCGTGTAGGCCCCAACTAGCCCAAAATTAATCCTTCCCCTTTCCTCCCCATCTTGGTAACCTACTAAGTGAGTTCCCTTTCCCAAGCAAACCCTTCTCTGTCTTTTTACAATAATGGGCTCATATAGTACTTGTCCTTCTGTGATTGACTTATTTCACTCAGCATAATGTCCTCCAGGTTCATCCACATTGCTAGATGATTCTCATATCCCTCCTTGTTCTTTAATGTGGCATAGTATTTTTCCTACCACCAGCAATGTATGAGGGGTTCCCGTCTCTCCACACCCTCACCAGCATTTATTGTTTTCTATTTTTTTTAATTTTCCTCTTAATATTGGAGTGAGATGATATCTCATCACCATTTTGATTTGCATCTCTCTAATGAGTAACGATCAATGCCTAACACATTTGACTGCCAACCAGAAGGCTGGAGGTTCAAACCCACCAGCCACTCCTCAGAAGGAAGGTTGGACAATCTACTTCCATAGTGATACCACCTGGGACCCAAAGAAGGGTCGCTATGAGTTGATTTGGACTCGATGGCAGTGAGTTTAATGACTAATGATACTAATGATCATGAGCATTTCTTCATGTTTGTTAAGCACTTGAATGACTTTGGTGAAGTGTTTGTTCGTGTCCTCTGCCCATTTTCTAATTGGATTGTTTGTTGTTTTTGTTGTTGAGATGTTGAAGTTTTCAATAAATTTTGGAGATTTGCTCCTCATCCAATATGTTGATGTCAAATTTTTTTCCCAGTCGGTAGATTCTCTTTATTTCTTTTGGTGAAGTTTTGATGTGCATAAACATTTAATTTTTAGGAAGTCTCAATTTTTTAATTTTTCTTCTACTGTTTGTACCTTTTTAGTTATGTTTGACAATGTACTTATGCCATGTACTGAAAAAAAAAAAAAAAAACCTCACTGTCGTCAAGTCAGATCCAACTCATAGCAACCGCTCCTTGGGTTTCCCAGGCAGTATCACCACAGAAGTAGATTGTCCAACCTTCCTTCTGAAGTGTGGCTGGTGGGTTTGAACCGCCAGCCTTCTGGTTATCAGTCAGATGCCTTAGGCACTATGCCACCAGAGCTCCTATGGCATGTACTAGGACCCCTAAAAATGCCACTATTTTTTCTTTGATGATCTTTATAGTTTTAAATTTTATATTTAGGTCTTTGATCCATCTTGAGTTAGTTTTTGTATAGAGTGAGTGATATGGATCTTGTTTCATTTTTCTACAAATGGATATCAAGTTTTGCCAGTACTATTTGTTAAAGGAGATCTCTGGTGGCTTAGTGCCTAAGGCATTTGACTGCTAACCGAAGGCTGGCGGTTCAAATCCACCAGCCACTCCTTGGAAGGAATGTTGGACAATCTACTTCCATAGTGACACTGCCTGGAAAACCAAGGAGGGGTCACCATGAGTCGGATCCCACTCGACAGAAGTGGGTTTGGTGTATTTGTTAAAGAGACTAATCTATTCACCGTTTAATGGGTTTCAGCCTTTGTCAAACATCATTGGTCTATTAGAAGATGGATTTATTTCTGGGTTCTCAATTCTGGTCCACTGATATATGTATCTGTCATTGTACCAATACCAAGCTGTTTTGACTACCATGGCTGTGTAGTAGGTTTTGAGATTGGGAAGAATGGGGCCTCTTACTTCTTTCAGAGTGCTTCACTTATCCAGGTTATCTTTCTTTTCCATATAAAATATGTGATAATTTTTTTCCATTTCTTTAAAAATGATGATGGAATCTGGATGGGATTACATTTTATATTTAGATAGCTTTGGGTAATATTGACATTTGCCCAGAGTTAAGTCTTCCTACTCGTAAGCATGATATATTCTTCTACTTACTCTTTGGTTTCTTAAAATAAGTTTTGTAGTTTTTTGTTTTTGTTTTGTTTTTAATAGGTTTTTTGAGTCTCTGTTTAGATTTATTCCTAAATACTTCATCTTTTGGGTGGTTATAATAAATAGTATTGTTTTGCTGATGTCCTTTTCAGAGTCCTCTTTGTTAGTGTATAGGAACCCTACTCATTTTTTATGTTGATTTTGTACTCCGCCACTTTGCTGAATCCTTCTACTAGTTCCATTAGTTTTCTCATTGAGTTTCTGGGATTTTCTCTGTATAGAATCAAATATCTGCAAATAGAGATAGTTTTACTTCTTTACAAATTTTGATGCCTTTTATTTTCCTTTCTTGCCTTATTGTTCTGGCTAGGGCTTCTAATACAATATTGAATAGGAATAGTGATAAAGGGAAACTTGAGTGGTTCCTTTTCACAAGGGGAATGTTTTCTATCTTTCTCTATTAAGGTAATGTTGGCTATTTGTTTTCTGTATATTCCTTAATAATGTTAAGGAAATTCCCTTCTATTCCTAGTTTGCTGAGAGGTATTTTCAAGAATGGGTATTGGCTTTTGTATTAATTGATATGGTCATGTGGTTCTTCCTTTTTGGTGATGTCTTTGCTTTGTTTTGGTATTAGGATATTCCTTGCTTCATAGAATGAGTTTGGGAGTATTCCATTCTTTTTTATGTTCTGGAATAGTTTGAGTAGAATTGGTGCCAGCTGTTCTTGAATGTTTTGTAGTATTCACCAATAAAGTCATCAAAGCCAGGATTCTGTCTTTGTTCGGAGCAATTTTTATGACCCATTTAATTCCTTCTTTTGTGATGGTTCTGTTTACATTTTCTACCTCAGATTGTGTTAATCTGAGTAGGTAGTGTGTTTCTAGAAATTTGCCCACTTCTTCCAGGTTTTCATTTATTTGGAGTACAGCTCTTCATAATATTCCATTATTATACTTTCTATTTCACTAATTTCTGTTGCTACATCATCTATGTCTTTTCCTACTCATGTTATTTGCATCTTTTCCCGCTTTTCCATTGTTAAATTGCCAGAGGTTTGTCAATCTTATTAATCCTTTCAAGGAACCAAATTCTAGCCTTGTTGATTCTTTCTATTGTTTTTCTGTTTACTGTTTCATTTATTTCTCTGAATCGCTAATATTTCCTTTATTCTGCTAACTGTGGGCTTTGTGGTATTGTGTTGTGTTGTGTTGTGTTGTTGTGTTGCTCTTTTTGTAATTGTTGGAGATGTTGTCTTAAGGTGTTGATTTTATTCTTTCTTCTTTTATGATGTGCACATTTATTGCTATTAATTGTCCTCTGAACACAGCTTTTGCTGTTTCCAAAGATTTTGGCATATTGTGTCTTCATTATCATTTGATTCAAGGAATTTTTTATTTCTTCTTTTACTCAGTAGTTTGTAAGCAGAGTATAATTCCATTTCTATGTATTTTGATTTTTTTTCCCCCTTGATCTTCCTGTTGTGATTTATAAATTAATAGCATTTTGATCTGAGATGTTTTGTAGCATTTTGATGCCTTTAAATTTATTGAGGCTTGTTTGTGACCTAACATATGATCTATTCTGGAGAATGTTCCATGTGCACTGGAAAAGAAATATTGTGCTATTGTTGTATAGAGTCTTCTGTATACATCTATGAGGTCTAGTTGGTTGATCGTGTTGTTTAGATCTTCTGTGTGTTTGTTGAGCTTCATCTTAATTCTTCTGTCTTTCATTTACAGTGCCATATGAAAGTATCTAGAATTGCTGTGGAGTTGTCTATTTCTCTTTTCAATTCTGTTAAAGGTTGATTTGTATATTTTGGGGCTCTTTCATTGGGTGCAATGATATTTGTTATCTATTCTTGTTGAATTAACCCTTTAATCATTATATAATGCCCTTCCTTATCTCTTTTGCTAGTTTTTGCCTTAAAGTCTATTTTATCAGAAATTAATATTGCTACTCCTGCTATTTTTTGGTTGTCTTTAGCTTGGTATGTATTTTTCCATTCTTTGATTTTTAGCTGACTTTTGTCTTTGTGTCTAAGATGTGTCTCTTGTAGACAACATTTGATGGATTATGTTTTCTTATCTATTCTGCTACTCTGTTTCTTTACTTGTGCATTTAATCCATTTACATTTGATATAATTGTCAATAGACATGAATTTACTGCTCCATTTTCTTGTATGTGTTTGTGTGTGTGTGAGTATAGTATTTATGATTTCTTTGTTCAATATATTTTTCTGTACTTAGTTCATTTTATTTATGGATTTTCTCATCATTTACTTTGTTGCTGTTGTTTTAGTGTTTACTGAGACTTTATAATTTTGTTCTTTTTTTATTTTGGTGAGAAGCTTTATTAATTTTCTTTGATGTTACCCTATAATTTATTATTATCTTCATAAGTTTAAAACAGTCTGTTTTATCTTGATATCATCTTGACTTCCTCTCTATTTGGAAGTTCTGTAAATATATCACTAATTTCCTCTTTTGTCTTTGTAGTTGTCATGGTTTACAGTTTGACATCTCTGGTTCCCTATTTTCAGTCTTATTTGTTTATATTATTTTTGATCCTTCTATATCTGGGGTGATTTCCAGGTGATGTTGTCATGTGCCTTAATCTCCATGTGTTGTCTGCCACTGCTGGTTCTTTGTCTGAAGGACTCCCTTTAGCATTTCTCATAAGATTGGTCTGGTTTTTACAACATATAAAGTGACATTCATTCTCCCCTACTGATGTGTGAGTAGAAAAGATTTTTCTTTAATTATAGGCATTAGTTTCCCATTGCTGCTGTAACAAATCACACAAATTTAGTGACTTAAAACAACACAAGTTTATTATTTTACAGTTCTGGAGATCAGAAACCCACCTAAATTTGGTCTTATTAGGCTAAAATCAAGGTACCTGGAATCTCCAAAGGATAATCCATTTCTTTGTCATGTTCTAGAGGCTAGCCAAGAAGCCCTAGTGGCACAATGGTTGATGGTTTGAACCTACTAGCCACCTCCTTGGGAGAAAGATTTAGCAGTCTCCTTCTATAAACATTTTTCATTTTTTATCTCCTTCTACAAAAATTTTTCATTTTTGATCTTAGGTGTTGTCGAGTTAATTCTGACACTGCCCAGTCCTGAGTCATCCTCATAATCATTGCCATATTTGAGCTTATTGTTGCAGTCCTTAATCCATCTCACTGAGGGTCTTCCTCTTTTTTGCTGATCCTCTACTTCCTCTACTTTACCAAGCATGATGTTCTTCTCCAAGGACTGGTCACTCCTGATAATGTGTCCAAAGTACATGAGTCTAAGTCTCACCATCCTTGCTTCTGAGGAGTATTGTATCTGTACTTCTTCCAAGACAGATTTGTTTGTTCTTCTGTCTGTTATGGTATGTTCAATATTCTTCACCAACACCATAATTCAAATGCACCAATTCTTATTTGGACTTCCTTATTCATTGTTTGCTTTCACATGCATATGAGATGAATGAAAATATTATGGCTTGGGTTAGGCACACATTAATCTTCAAAGTGACACCTTTGCTTTTTAACACTTTAAAGAGATCTTTTAAAATAGATTTGTCCAATGCAATACAACTTTTGATTTCTTGACTACTGTTTCCCTGGGTATTGATTGTGGATCCAAGTAAAATGAAGTCTTTGACAACTTCAAGCATAGGAAATCCTATCAGGCAATTCTACTCTGTTCTATAGGGTCACTATGAGTCAGAATCAACTTGGTAGCAACAGTTTTTGGAGGCTACCTTCACGCCTTGTGACCTCTTCCTCAATCTTCAAAGTCAGTCACCGCATCACTCCTCTGGCCTCTGCTTCTGTCATCACATCTCCTCCTGCCTACTTCTTTCACTTTTAAAGATCCTTGTGATTACATGGGGCCTACTCTGATAATCTAGGGTAATCTCACCACCTCAAAATCTTTTATTTAATCACATCTTCAAAGTCCCTTTAGCCTTTACCTTTAGTAAGGTAATATACATACTGGTTTTGGGGATTAGGAAATGTACATCTTTGAGGCAGCTATTATCCTACCTACCACAATATATCTACTAATTAAAGTAGTTTTATTTCCTTTACAAATTGTGTACAAATTTTATTGCCCATTGATTTCTAGTTTGCATTTTTAAAGTAAAATAATAACTTAAAGATTTTTGTATGTGACTTGCCTTTTTGGGTTCTTCTAAAGTGTTGGGAGCTCTGGTGGCACAGTATCTAAGATATCTGACAGCTAAGCAGAAGGTGGATGGTTCAAACCAAGCTGCCACTTTGTGGAAGGAAGATGGGGCAATCTACTTCCTTAAAGATTTGCCACCTTGGAATTACTGCCAGTCAATGGAAGCGAGTTTGGTTTTTTGGTTTCTAAAGTGTTCAAGATAGGTTTTAAAGATACAATTCTCTTTCCTTTTTCACTTCTATGTAACTGGTTTATATAATAGTAATTTAAATTACACAATTTCATTAACAAGCACTACTCACTTAAAGAATCTTGAGGACAAGCACAACCTGGCAGAGACTGTTCAACTGCTGGGAACTGGGAGTGAAGCTGCTCAGTTCCGGCATGCTATGTAATAAATTAAAAGTTTTCTTCATCTGGTAGATGTGTAAATAAAGATTATTTATTTATTTGTTTTTACTCATGATTATTGGGTTTATTATTATAAGCTCTTGCTGTCTCAGCAAAGTGTTACAGTTCTCTCTCTGTTTCCTGGGTTGAAGAGATTCAATGCAGAGATCTCAGGTCCAAAGGACACACTATACTCCTGGTTCTTCTTTCTTGATGGTAATGTGATCTTTCCTTTCTGCTTCTGGGATGGCTCTTTTTAAGTCTGGTGGGTATGGCAAAACTGACCAATCCCCATGTTAAGATTCCATACACTTTATTTGCACAGTTCCATCCACACAAGGGTGCCATGCCCCTTGTTTACATTATTAACAATCTATCCAATCCCCTTGGGGGGCCAAGCACCTCACATTTGCATAATCCCACCCAGTCTTCTGGTGGGAGTCACAAGACTATGGCTAGAAAGGCCATATGAAGTAATTTACTATATCACATCCACTCTTTTTCTTTTTCTACTTTTACTTGCATTTCATTTTTTACTAAATTTATTCCCAAACTATAGCTGTTTCTTGTGTTTCCCCTGGGATATCTTTTTCTTTTGTGCAATCTTCTCTTCTATTTTAGGAATAGTTTGTTCTTTTTTTTTTTTTTTTTCCTTCTTCTTCTT
>NW_006921839.1:4465834-4469449 GCF_000298275.1 Orycteropus afer afer | reverse complement strand
CCTTTCCTTCAAGGCTCAGGGGTCCAAGATTATCTTCTGTGTCTGTGTTAATTGGTTTCCCTTTTCTTTGTTGAAGAGGGTCTGTGCAATCCTTCTGCTTAGTCCGCCATCTTGCCCCGCCTCTCCATGTGTCCTTGGTTTTCTTCTTTCTTCTGTAAGTATAGGTTATTTTGAAAGATTTTGCTATATAAAAGTGCCCCACATACTGTAATATAACATATCACTGTTATTTCCGTCTTTAGTTCATGGCCTAGTACTAAGGATTATACTAATAGACATTTTTTATTGGCTATGGGAGAGATATGACTAGTAGAAAGTGAGAAAAAGCAGCTTACAAATTAAATTTTTCAGAGTTATAAGTTAAGTTTTTAATCAATATGTTTTTAATTATAGTTAAGGAGTAGTTTTCTTTATTAATGTGCTTTTTAGCCCATCCATTGCCCCTCTGAAAATTTGATCTTAGCTGTCTAAGGAGTTATTGTTCAATATATTCAATTAACTGATAAAAGTATATTGAATCCATCTTTCAAATGACTTATCTTAAGAGAACTGCTTTATTTTGATTCATTGTACTATAAATTATCAGAGTCTCCTCATGTAAGTACATTTTAACTCAAACTGAGTTTTAAAAAATGAAAAAACAACTTTCATCAAGGTGATTCTAATTCCAGGCCAACTTGAACCACCAACCTTTTGGTTAGCAGTGAACACATTCACCATTTGTACTACCCTGGAACTCTAGTGTAGAAAAAAAAAGAGACACTGCCTAATGTACTAAGATTGTAAACACAAATATATAAAATGCAGCAGTACATAAAACATAAGAACATACTAAATCTAGAGTTGGAAGGTTTTCCATGTATTTGTTCTTTTGCCCTTAAACTCTATTATAGTTTTTGCCTACTGAGTGAGTAACTATTAGTTTTCTGAGGGAGGGTAATGTTGTTGTTGTTGTTGTGTGCCGTCGAGTTGGACCTGACTCATAGCAACCCCTCCTTGGGTTTCAGAGGCAGTATCACTATGGCAGTAGATTGCCCAACTTTCCTTCCGAGGAGTGGCTAATAGAAATTCTAAATGACAAGAGGGCGATCAAATTCTAAGCATGGGGTGTATTTTCCAGCCAAAAGCTTGAAGTTCTTTATCCCTGTCAAAAGCACAACAAAATGTGAATCATCTTGGGAAGAAGGCATCTTTATCCTATGCTTCACACTAATTACCAATGAATTTTCTATTTGAATGACCAATACACAGTCAGAGTTAACTAGACACTTAAAAAAAAAAAAATCATGATGCTTGCCAGCAGAAACAAAGAGAACAAAAACAAATTACTAAAAATTGGTGAAGTTTGTCAGCTGCAACTAGGCGTGACACTACCATAAGAGAGAATAAATTTTAACTGTGAACATAGGTCAATGAGAAGCAGAGAAAGGATAACAAAAGCAGAGGGAAATAAGTTCAGTACAAGTAATAGATGCATTCCTCTGTAGGCAAGCAAGTATATGACATAAGAAGAAATTTGTCCAATGAATAGGACCTGCGTTAGGCAGCTGACTCCCTATTTCTCAAACAGTAGAGCACACTTCATCTTATCTTCAGTGCTGGGAAAGAATTAAACAGTTTCCCTGTGGTGGTGATGGTTTATGGGTGAAGTTCCATATGGAAACCAATGCCCGTATATCCACTAAGGCCAAAGCAGTAAGGATGTCTTTTCTGTAGCAAACATTTAAACAAAGTACAAGTACAAACTTTTATTCAGTAACACAAGTAGCAGGAAACTGAATTAAAATGCTGAGTGCCTTTGTCCCATGTAGGCAATAAATACTAAATAAGAAGTAAATGTGTTCCAAGTATTCTCCAATCATTCTAACACATGCAGTTGTCTTTGTATCTAACAATCATTAATACTTAGGATATTTCCACAATGTCTAATTTATCTGATATTTATAGATAATTTTAAAGATAGTTTAAGTACCTCAATTTTTTATATAGCAACATTTCTCAGATGCATAATACATAGTCCCATCTGTTAGTAAATGGAACTTACTGAATTTAGGGTCATCTGTGTTATATAAGGAGTTCTGGTGGAGCTATGGGAAAGGCGTTTGGGGTGCTATGAGTCTGAATTGACTCAATGGCAGTGGGTTTGGTTTGATTTGTTTTATATAAGGCAGATGGTTTGAGATACTAATAATATATTTTAGAATGAATTCTGTTCATTTGTCTTTTGTTTATAAAAAAAAAACAAATTTATGAAATGTGCTGGTATAGGACCTCCTAGACTATTAGGAGTTCTGTAGAAAAGCAATTATTAAATTAAAGGAATAAAAACCTTATCTTAGTTTGTTATTTTGCCCTTCAGTAAAAATGAGCTCTAACTCACTTTTTTATATATATATTTTTTGAAAAAATTCAACTTAATTTAAGTATAGTTTTTGTACAATAAACTGCACCCACTTAACACATTCATTCAGGTTTTTTGTTTGTTTGTTTTCTGCAACACACAGGGATTTATTTTCTTACAGTTTTGGAGGCTAGAAGTCCAAGTTCAAAGTGCCAGCTCTAGGGTCTGGGTGAAAGCTCTTCAACCTTGGGCTTCAGGTCTGCCTCTTGCTCCTGGCCCACTGAAGCTGGAGGCTTCTCTTAACTCAGATAGCTTCTGGCTGCTGATGCTGACAAACCCAAAATCGACAAGTCAAATGGCACAGTCCTGAAGTAATCAAGCAACGTGGCAGGCAACTAATTCAAGTTCATCAACAGTCCAGTCCCAAAGTTATCGAACAACAGGGCAGGCAACTAATTCAAGTCCATTAACAGTCCTAAGATCATCAGACAACATATCAAGCCACTGAGATGAAGACTCAGTCAAATTCAGGGTCCAAGCATGCTAAAAAGCTGCAGAGACATTTCTCAATGCTACTTTTTTACTGGAAGCAGACCACATCCCTAAGGCAGCTACTCAGCTGATCCAGCAGATTCCACCATGGAGTTGCTTACCAATCTCATCATGGGAAAAAACTACATGCAGCTGCCCACCCACTCAAAATCGGGCTCAACAACCAAGATGACACACATCTTAACTACCACAAGTTGGTAGGGACTTTAACATGTCACTTCTGCTACATTTCTTTGGTAAGAGCTAGTCACATGATCACACCTAGATCAAAAGAAAAGAAAACAAAACCTATTTTGTCAATTATGACTCATGGCAACCTCATGTACTGTAGAGTAGAACTGCTCCATAAGGTTTCCTTGGTTGTAATCTTTATGGAAGCAGATCACCAGACCTTTCTTCTGCTGCATGCTTGGTGGGTTCAAACTGCCAATCTTCAGGTTGGTCTTCTTTTTTTTTTTAATTGTGATTTGGGTGAAGATTTACAGAGCAAATTCATTTTCCATTCAGCAGTTCACATATACTTTGACTCATGTAATTGACCACAATTTACCACAATGCAACACTCCCACTTCCTCCCCATAGTTACCTCTTCCCAGTGTCCATCCCTCCATACACTCCTGCCCCCTGAGCTTTCTCCCTGTGCATAAGCAGCCCTTCTTTCTCCCATGATTGTTCTCTCCAAGGTGTGTATCTACTTGAGGTAAATGTTTAACTCACATGCC
>NW_006921839.1:4431412-4459719 GCF_000298275.1 Orycteropus afer afer | reverse complement strand
TTTGTCATTTTGTTCTTGTATTTTCTTCCAAAATTCTTGTAAGTTTTTTTTCTGTGTTTTCTTGGTCTGTCTCTCAATCTTTTGAAGATACCTGAATATAATTCTTTTGAATTCCTTATTAGAGAGTTCCAATGCTGCTTCTTCCTCAGGGATGTGTTCTGGGTCTGTATCCTGCTCCCTTGCTTCTACCACTACTGCTACTTTGTGTGGACTGTGATGGTCTGTTGTTTCCAAGGCATCGTGATGTCATTATATTTAGATCTCTGTTAACTGTTTGTGAGGAGCAGCCAAGGGTGATTCAGCCTCTTCTTGGTGGTTTTTTTATCATTGTCCCATTGGTGGGGAAGGAGAAAGTGGCTCTCGCTCAATAAGTGAAGTCACAGGAGGTGTGGGTGTAGTTGTGTCTTATGAGGACTGTTGTTGTCTCCCACTCACTTAGACACAAATTACAATTGAATAACCATAAAAATACTAAAAGCCCATGGACAAAAAACATACCATGTAATCACACAGGAACAGTAACCAAAAAAAGGGAAAAAAAGAAGAAAAACAAGCAAACCTGCAATATCTGGGGATAGGGCACTAAGAAGAAAAAAGTAAGGAAGGGGAATAATAAATGAAGAGAAGAATAGGAAAAATGCAAAGAGAGAAACGAGGAATGGGCTTAATCATGAGAAAAAAAGGGGGGAAAAGAAAAAGAAAAAAATCTTAAATTTGGAGGGAAAAAAATTTCAACCAGGCACAGGGAAAAGAAAAAATGCTGAACACTAGGACCTGGTAGGGGAAGATTAAGAATAATAATAAAAAGAACAAAAGTATTAATAATACTAGTTGTTTTAAAACAGACAAATAAAAGCAAACTAATCATCGGAAAAGAGAAAGGGAAAAAGAGAAAAATAAAAATAAAAAAAAAGAAAATAGAAGAAAAAAAAATCAGTGGAGGACAGGGTAGGGCACCCAGGCTTTGTCTGAGCACACAGACTGTGACAGAGTTCCTGTGGGCCCAGAAGGTAGGTGGGAGTGGGGGGTGGCTACACCTCCATTCTCCAAGCGGGTGTAAGGTGTAGTAACAAGAAAAATGTCGTATCTTTTCAGTCTTGCAGGCCCCGAGTGTCCTTGGGTTTGCTGGAAAGCAGAAGTGTTCTTAAGCTCCAGAAATCTGCAAGAGCGCTGTCTCTTTAAATGTTCAAAATAGTCAAGCCGCTTTTTAAACCTTCAAAATGGCGGTGCCCTCTGGACAGGCAAAAGTCCACAGTTCAGCCCACGTTTCTCTTCACCTTCTCCATTTGTTCCCCAGCCACCGTGCACAGTCCTCCGTGCAGTCCCTGGCTAGCAGGGTGATTTTTAGGTTAATTCTTCTGTCCTACCACCACTCGGGAATCTCCAAGCTGTCTATGCCATCAGGATCGCTCAGGATCACTGCCAGACTGCAGCTCCATCTGTCTCCTTTTTTGGTATTTTCATGCAAATTCTTCTGCTAGTTGGGGTATAGTACACTTCTATATCCTTCCCTTCAAGGCTCAGGGGTCCAAGAGTATCTTCTGTGTCTGTGTTAATTGGTTTCCTTTTTCTTTGTTGAAGAGGGTCTGTGCAGTCTTTCTGGCTAGTCCGCCATCTTGCCGGAACCCATCTCTCTAACTCACTTTTTAGCTTTAAATTTATAATGCAATATAACTTTATCAAACTTTATAATACAGCTACTAAATAGCATGAGTGTGTAGTAACAATGTGTTGTTTTCATTATCTCATAATCACAGATAGAACTTTGGATCACTGGTATATTTTTTGAACAACATCTGACATATTAGCCAGGACTTTTGGTTGCAAGTGGCAGAAACCAAATACAAAGTCATTTAGACAAAAAAAAAAGGAATTTATTCATAAATTTAGAAAGTCTAAATTTGAATCTAGACTTTCTTTTTTTTTCATAAATTTATATGAATTTATAAATAAATTTCTTTTTTTGAATTCTTAGAAGGAAGGTTGGGCAATCTACTTCCGTAGGGATACTGCCTTGGCAACCCAAGGAGGGGTCGCTATGAGTCGGGAGGGCCGACTTGACAGCACATAACAACAAGAACAACAAAACTGAATTTAGCTTGGCAGGAACTAGGAATTCAAATGATGTCGTTAGGCCTCTTTTTTTCTCTCCTTGTATCTACTAAAAGATGAACACAAATTATAAAAAACAAAAACAAAACAAAAAATCTCACTGCCATCAAGTCAATTCTGACTCATAATGACCCTTCCTTGGGTTTCCGAGGTGGTATCTCTACTGAAGTAGATTGGCCAGTCTTCCTTTCGAGGAGTGACTGGTGAGTTTGAACGTCCAACCTTCTGGTTAGCAGTCACATGCCTTAGGCACTATGCCATCAGAGTTCTCACACAATTTATAGCCACTCCTTTTCTATGCTGTGGGAGCTCTGGTGGTGTAGTGCCTATGTTGAAAGTTGTTGTTGAAATAATGTTGTTTTTGTGTGCCAAAAATCAGTTCTGACTAGTAGTGACCCTATAGATTGGAAAGAACTTCCCGTAAGGTTTCCTAGGCTGCTTCCTGGGTGCAGAGTGTCAGGTCTTTTCTCCTGAGGAGGCACTGGTGAGTTTGAACCTCCGATCTTTTGATTAGCAGCTAAACACAACCAGGGCTTCTTTAAGTTGGTGTAGAAACTGGAATTCTATTAATTTGACTAAATTGAGGTTAAGATGTAGTCTGGGAAAATGCATGTGTAAGGCAATAAACTAAAAAGATTACGCGATCCTTTATAACACATAGATGAACATTGATGGTATTTTTTCATTTCAAGTTGATAGCCCAATATGGAAAAATTCTCATCTCATTAACATCCAGTGTTTTGAGATTGTGTTACTTTATGTTGTAAACCAACTTTTTATTTCCCTCTAAATATACTAAATATCCCTGTAAAAATACTATTGGTTGGGAGCTCTGGTGGCATAGCTGAAAATATATTTGGGAAGTCAGAATATTCATTTTCATTATATTATTTGAATCAACAAATCTCAAACATTTGGTATGTAAATATCAAACTATCCCACTAATAACCCTCATTTACAAAGGAAGCATTATAATTGCACTATCTTACTAACAACTGAATCATCTCACCGAAATGAGAATAAAGTGGAAAGTCATCTCTTCTTGTCAATGCAAGTGAGGGAGCATCTCCTGCTTTGATCTGCTGTGATATCAAAATTTTATGTGGGAGAAACCACAAAGGAAAGTTTGATACATTTGACTAAAATGCAATAATATGTATACAAGGCCTGCTTGAAACATAGAACATCAACATTTCTATGTATACACATGAGCTTGGCATCCTCCATTTTATATGCCAAATATAGCAAAATCCAAATCCCTTGTTCTAGCAATTTAGTCTCTGAAATCAAGAAATAGTATCAGATCTTACTTTAAATAAGTATTAGGGAGCTATGTAACAGATAAACACCAGTGGTGGGGATGCTATTCCACAATCTTGTTTCACAGTGGTCTTAACTTTGCACTACCTGTGACAGTTTGCCTTTCTAGTCATACTGCAGGGAAGTGGGGCCCATCTTGGACATACGCTAACATTTTTTACCTACTACATTAAGTTCAACAGTATCACAAATTTTGATATCATTATATTTCTTTGTTCTGCCCATGAGGACAGACTAATGAAGAGGTAATTAGGGAGCTTGTGATGATTTAGGTCTCCTTGCTAACTTGCTTAGCAACGTATACTTCTCCTTTATAGCAAGTATCACAGCTGTAATCATGTAGTTTCTTGTTTATTAACTGTGTTCCTTATCCTACCATAAATTCTGTAAGTCCAGGGACTGTATTTGACTGTTCTTGTCTGTGTACGTGTTTCCTAGAAGCACAGTGCCTAGAACAGAATAAATATAAAGTAAATGTGTGTTTAATGAATAAATGAGGCAATTCTGAGTGGCAGCTTCCTAATTCTGCATCAATTCACATAACTTATATGGTGGACAATTAGGAGCTCTAGAGTAAGTCAGTGTTTTCCCAACCTCTCAGATCTAGAAAGTATAGCTTATAAAGCTCTTCTCTTGGTGATACTGCTTTAGAATATTTGGGGTGGAATCCCACAACCTATGTTTTAACAAGATCCTTAGATAACAGTTATAATGGAATAATTTTTAGAGATACCTTATTAAGGATTTGATATTAATATCAACTTAGATCCATAACTCTCATCATTCTTCTCCATTCAGTGACTGGATGGCCTTTGGAATTCTTATAATTTCTGTGATTTTGAGAAGAAATTTTGATATTATTTTATTTCTTTGTTCTGCCCACTTGGCATCCCCCAATTGAACTTCTGTAGTTTTGACAAAAGAGGGGAAGGCCCTCAACAAGATGGATGGACATGGTGGCTTCAACGATAGGCTCAGGTATAGTAGGGACCATGAGGCTGGCACGGGACCAGGCAGTGCTTCGTTCTGTTGTACGTAAGTTCTCAATGAGTTGGAGACGTCTCAATGCCACATAACAATAACAAAAACAATTTTTACTATTTACAAGTGAACCTGATGATTTTTGGTTCTTTGCCTCAATCATGAAATTTAATCTAAGGATCTGTGTGCCTTGTATTTGATTTAAAAAAAAAAAAAACTTTTAGTGGATGTGTGAGTCTGACTGACCACGCCATTTTACAGATCCACATGATTTGATTGCTTTCACACTGCATACTCTTTATGGTAGGAAACTGTGTCTAAATGCTATGCACAAACACAAAGTGTTGATTAATAGTAGACTTTTGTTATTTTATTCTTCCCAGTATCCCTCCCTTCTCCTGGTATCAGAACCTAAATTTTACTTTGGAGGCGCCATCTTTAATGACGCAATATGGTGTAGTGATCTCATCTTCAAGTCTGAAAGTGGACCTGATTGGCCTACACCCACTAGTAAGTACCATCCCACTAACCACAATGACTGGTTGGGGACAGGGCATAGTACTTAATCAGAGCAAGGGAGGCAGAAGAAATGTTTGCTGGAGAATGAAAATCTTCTCCCTTACATGGAAGCTATCAGAAGAAACTTGGATTTCTTTGCTAGTGAGGTATGAAGATGGAAGGTCTAGAATGGTTGGGGCCATTTTGAGATCATAAAGGTAGTTAGTTAACTGAAAGTTGTTAGGGGGGCTGTGTGGAGTGTGGGGATTCAAATAAACACAAAGGGAAGAGAGACTGAAAGAAAAACATCGTTGAGAACATGGTGTGAGCTCCCAGGTTAAGTTTCAATTATGGCCAGTCCTAAGTGGGCTTTTCAATATATGATCCCATAAATATCCTTTGTTGTATGTGCAGTTTGAATTGTTGTTGTTGTTGTTATGTGCCGTCGAATCAGCCCTGACTCATAGCGACCCCTCCTTGGGTTTCCGAGGCAGTATCACTACGGAAGTAGGATTGCCCAACCTTCCTTCCGAGGAGTGGCTGGTGGGTTTGAACCGCCAGCCTTCTGGTTAGCAGTCAAGTGCCTTAGCCACTATGCTACCAGAGCAGTTTGAATTGGGATCCCTGATACTTGCAATCAAAAGGTTTCTAACAGATTTAGATCCATAACTGTGTCAGAGTATATTTCTCAATGGTCCCTAAGGACAGAGATAGAGGACCTTGGAAATTATCAATGGAGCCAAAGGTGTGCACAGATTCTAAAACAAATTTCTGAAATATCATGGCTTTTGTACAAGAAGTAAAAATAAAATCCCTTTATAAGCAACACCATAGCCCACCCAATAACTACATTTCCAAACTAGAAATCCATAAACATAATCTAGCAAAATATTTTTTTTCTGACTTGCCAATTCATTATATGAAACCTCACAACAATATAAAAAAATTGAAATTACATTTCATTATGTCTTTCACTAATTGACTTTATTGGAATGAAAATAAAATTACATAAAATCAGGATTACCTCCAGAAAATCAAGGCATATGGTGGCCATATCTAGGGAACATCCACCTTGTTTTATTGGAATAAATTATTGTTACAATGAACACACAGCTAGAAATGCTGTTACCAGTCTGCAGGTCATAAAGATAAAAATAGCTAAACCAACCCCTCAGTGCAGAATTGGCAAGTGAAAAGACGTGTTCTACACACAATAGGTAGGCAATGAATGTGTCTGACTGACAAGAACCCTGCTAGGACTAGCAGTGAGCTATTTAAGCCCCGCTGTTTCTTGTTGACTTTGCCAACTTTGGCTGCAGAGAGAGGATTCTGTCCTCATTAACAAGAGGCCCAAGCTACAGCTCTTCTTCCTCCACTTCAAACTTCCATTAGCAATGCATTTAGGTGTTGGGGTCTCATCAGTGGCTGACAGGTGCACATGGTCTGAAGAAAACATTGTTGTACTAGATTGCTTGTTGAGGATAATAATTCCACTGATGCTGTGTCAACAGGCTTATTACTATAGAGTTTGTAAATATATTCACTAAACTGTAAAATGATAGTCTTGTACTGAAATTGACCTGCTTTTAACCTCTATGTTTTAGGCATCTGGCATCTGAAAATTCTGCTGTACAACACAAATCTAAGTAGGTAAAGCCAGTTAGCTGGAAAAAAGAGGCCAATAGAGTCTTTCCATTGCTGGAAGAGATTACGAAAAATGAAATAGAGGCCACTTTTGAAAATTCTAATTACAAAAGACTGTTTACAATATTAAGAAATATAGGATATATATATAATCGTCAACTTGGATCTGACTCATAGCAATCCCTCCTTGGGTTTCCTAGGCAGTATCTCTACGGAGGTAGATTGCCCAGTCTTCCTTCCAAGGAGTGGTGGGTTTGAACCACCAGCCTTCTGGTTAGCAGTCAAATGCCTCAGGCACTACGCCACCAGAGCTCCTATATATTCATATGTACAGACATATATGTACATATATATGAATGTGTGTGTGTGTGTATGGAGAGAGAATAAGAGATTTCAAATTGACCTCAAGCATTAATCAACAAAAAGTAACAAGGCATTAGCCTTCATAAGATTAACCAGTTTAGTTTGGGATGGAAGCTATTCCCAGAAACAGAACCATGTGCTGTGGTCTGTCATTGTTGTTATGTCACATCGAGTAGGATCTGACTCATAGCGACCCCTCCTTGGGTTTCCCAGAAGATATCACTAATGAAGTAGATTGCCCAACCTTCCTTCCAAGGAGTGGCTGGTGGGTTTGAACCACCAGCCTTCTGGGTAGCAGTCAAGTGCCTTAGGCACTATCCTATCAGAAGTATCTGCAAAAGAATCAGAGGCATATGTAATACTTACATTTATACTTCACCACCATATGGTGACAATGGATGGGCATATTTTCTTGAATGACTTAACTTCACATCTCATATTTGCATTCACCATGATAAGTTTCCATGAAGGAACTTGGTGCCCCATCCACCACAAACTGTCCTTGGTAATTCTCAGTATCTCTCACTGCTCCATGAAGCTTTTACCCATTTGTCCTAAGTTTCCCCCTCCAGACCTTTGACAATAATGAGAGTATTTACTGAGCATTTACTATGTACAAGATACTGTGCTCAGTGGTTGACATATACTTTCTCGTTTTATCCTAACAGCAATACAATAGGTGCTATTTTTAGTCATTTCACAAATAAAGAAACTAAAGCTCAAGTTGATAGACTAATACTGATCAGAAGTCTTGCTGAATTTTAACCCAGCCTACCTTGGTCCAATGTTCATGTTACATAATTTATATTTAACTATCACCTTTGAATTTCTTAGAATTTTAAAATTCCCCTCAATAATTGCAAGGTAATATATCCTAGCTATATAATCAGATTCAGATATATTTACACTAAAATTCTTCTGAAAAACCATCTGCATTTAAAGGGAAAAGGTAAAATGTAACAAATGATATTTGCATGACTTATGGCTTTTGTAATTGATCAAGTATAATTAGACAGAATCTGGCTGTTCAGACTCTAAGAGAACATGCTGAACTTGTATTTTGCCCATTTTAGTAATGATTCACCAGGCTAAATGTTTGATTAAGTCTGAATCTCACCAGAGCTATGTTCAGGATGTTTCTTTTTTCTTTATCTGCCAATTTTATTGGATGTTCTCATTTTGTGATTGTGGAAGACAGAAACTATGATGGTTGTCTTCTGAATATTGGCATAACAGTACTTCCTCAGATTGCTCTCATTCTTCTCTATATATACCCAGGATTTTTTTTCTCTACTTCTTTTTCTCTTTTTTTTTTTTCCTCTCCATCTTCTTCCACAAATCTCCCATGCCCTTTTCCTCCCTCCCCACCTCCTCTCTTCACCTTCTTCCCCTTCTTCTTTTTCTTTTTGTAAAACACAGGGCCAATCTCCTCTAAATGTCTTTTTAGGCTTTTTGTTTTTATTCTAATTCTTGAAAAGAAATATATTTTGTTCTCTAACACTCACAGTTGCCATTAACCTCTGGAGCCAAACAATTCCAGAGAACCATGACAAAGCCAGCTGCATCCAGAGCCACTGTGGGTTCTTTCTAAAACAATTGACTGTACCATCACCTGATTAACACCTTTCGGTGCCTCCTCATACCTAGATGAGCCTTCAGAATCTGGTTCTGGACTTACTTCTATTCAAATCTCTCAATTTCCCTCCAAACTTTCAAGCACATCATGTTCCAACAAACCAAATTGTTGTTTGTTCCCCTAATGCACCATGTTTTTCCCAACTTCTCCCCTTTGAATACATTGTCTGGAGAATGCTAGCTCTTCCTTCTGTACTTGGTAAATGCCTCTTCATTCTTCAAAACTCTACATAAAACATTATGTTCTGTGAGGCTTGGCTGGCCATTGCCAGATAGAATGAACCACTCAGACTTTTGTTTCACTTCCATACCTTGGTCACACTTCTATTATGGGACCGTGTCATTCTTCTTAGGGTCCCAAGATCATTTTTTTGTTTACTCTCTCTCTCTTTTTTTCTTTAATTATGCTTTGAGTACATTTTCCATTCAATAGTTCATATGTTTTTTTGTTTCATAGCATTGATTGTAATCCCCACAATGTAATAGCTCTCTTCCTGCCTATTCCTTGTAGTTCCTTTTCCCTGTGTCCTTTCCTAGTCATCCATGCCCTCTGAGCTATCTCCCTGTGCAAATACTGCCCTTCTGATGTCCCATGGTTGATTACTCTAAGGAGGGTAACTATCTGGCATAATTGTGCACCTTGCAGGCCTGTCTACTGTTTAGCTGAAAGCCATAGGAGTGAGTTCAAATCCATGTCCAAAGGGTGACTAGGGGCCATAGTCTAGGAGGTTCCACTAGTCTCTACTTTTCTATTTATTCTTACAGTTAGACACACGGCTGTAGCATGAGATATCTAGGCACCATACTTTGACCAAGTTGGGAAAAGATTATATGTATATGAGTATGGATATGGGTATGTATATGCAAAGGAGCTCTGGTGGCACAGTCATTAAAGCATTTGGCTACTAACCAAAAGGTCACTGGTTCAAACCACCAGCTGCTCCATGGGAAAAAGAGGAGGTAGTCTGTTTCTGTAAGATTTACCACCGTGGAAACCCTATGAGGCAGTTCTACTCTGTCCTGTAGGGTCACTATGAGTTGGAATCAACTCGATGGCAATGGGCTTTTTGTTTTGCTTTTTTAATGTATATGGGTTTGTGTATACATGTAGAAGAAAGACCTGGTGACATGGTCCCATAAAGATTACAGCCTAGGAAACACCATGGGGCAGTCCTACTCTGTCACATGGGTTGCTGTGAGTTGTAATCAACTCCACAGCACCCAGAAACCCAGCAAATGTGTGTGTATATGTATAAGGAGCCCTGGTAGTGTAGTGGCTAAGGGCTTGGCTGCTAACCAAAAAGCTGGTAGTTCCAACCCGCTAGACATGTCATGGGAGAATGATGTGGCAGCCTGCTTCCAAAAATATTACAGCCTTGGAAACCCTATGGGGCAATTCTACTGCATACTATAGAGTTACTATGAGTCAGAATTGACTTTAAGGCAGTGAGTTTGGTTTGGTTTTATGCATATGTAAATGTATACATGGAGTCCCTGGCTGGTGCAAATGATTAATGTGTTCTCATGCTAACTTGAAAGGCTAAAGCTTCTAGTCCACCAAGAGGTGCCTTGGAAGAAAGGCCTGGCAATCTACTTCTCAAAAGTCAGCCATTGAAATCCCAATGGAACACAGTTCTACTCTGAAACACATGAGGTCTCATTGAGTCATAAGATAAGATCAGTGTTGATGCGATGGTAGTACCTTTGATTTGATAAAGTATAGTAAATATAATCACTTCCAAGGTAGTAGAGAAGTTTTCTAGTGACTCACACAATAACTTTAAAAAACCAAAAAACTCTCTCTCTCTTTCTCTCAAACACAAATATACAAATTTGAAGCCTATTTTTAAAATTGCCAGCCACATTTTCTTGTTTATCGTTTTCATATTCCATGCGGAAAAAGCTTTATAGCTCTGCAGTTATAAAGGTTCTTTTTCTCCCATTTTCTAATTAAGCGATTTTAAGAAACATATAGCCACCTTCCTTTTCCAACCAATTTCCAAAATGTGTGGTTAAATCTTTCAGGTATTTTCAAAGATGCTCCCCTCCCGCTGCCCTACCCTTCTCCCTTCTCTCTGAGTGGAGTGGGACAAGGTGGACCATGTTGCATGTCGAAGTAGGTGGAGTAGTACTAGTGGGCTCTAGCATCAGCATGTGTACTAGATACACATATTTTTATGCTTACCTTTCCTCCATAGCCAAGTCTGTCAGAGGAAACACAGCTTTTATCTCCAGCATTCTGTTAAGTGTCAGGCTTTGCACTTCAGAAATATTTGATAAGTAGAGCATAAGTTGCAGGAGCACATCCACACCCAAGGCTGATACACACGATAATTTTGACTCTCCGATGAACTTTTCCATTTCCCTGCAGAAGTTGTTTCTGTCCATATTTTTACTTCAGCTGGGCTGAGTGGGAGAAAGAACTCAAAGGGAGGTCGAAGCAGATGGTTGTCACAAACTGCATACGGCAATTGAGAATTAGTGTGCAAGCATATGCAACCTGGTACAGTATGAAACATTCCAGCATATGAGTGCTGAAATAAATCAAGCCTGGAGAAGATCAAGAAGATACAAATATGAGCTCTTCTTGTCCTGCCACATATATATTTTAGACCTTCAGAATTCATTAGGACTGTTCTCTGTTTTCAGTAGGCAACTGAACGTCTAAGTTGAGCAGATTCATGTGGATTCTTGTATCTCATCTTTTTCTCTCATCCACAACATATTTTCAGAAAAGAAATTTTTCTGAAGAGAAGTGATTACAAAGCTTGAATGGCTACATTTAATTATCATATTAATTATTAATAAGGTACTACCATTTACATGTACTCCCCAATAGAATAGCAGTAACTTACAAGGCACACACAGTTTACAGAAAATTACCATAGACATTTTTTGACTGCTTATGACTCTCTATATAAAAGACCAAAATGGATGCCAGAAGAGACTCTGAAACTTGCTCATAAACAAAGAGTAGCTGAAGTGTATGGAAGAAATGCTGAAGGTGAACAGAAGATTTCAAAGGGCAGCTAGAGAAGACAGAATAAAGAGTTAAAATGAAATGTGCAGAGACCTGGAGTTAGAAAACCAAAAGTGAAGAATTCACTTGGTATTCCTCAACCTGAAAGAACTGAAGAAGAAATTGAAGCCTCAAATTGCAATACTGAAGGGTTCTATGGGCAAAATATTGAACAATGTGAAAGCATCTAAAGAAGATGGAAGGAATACACAGAGTCACTGTTCCAAAAAGAATTGGTCAACTTTCAACCATTTCATGAGGTAGCATAAGATCAAGAACCAGTACTATTGAAGTCTAAACTGCATTGAAGGCATTGGTGAAAAATAAGTCTCCAGAAATTGGCTGAGTACCAATTGAGAAGTTTCAATAAACTGGAAGTGCTCAGTCTTCTATGCCAAGAAACTTGGAAGACAGTTACCTGGATAACAGAATAGAAGAGATCCATATTTGTGCCCATTCCAAAGAAAGGTGATCCAACAGAATGAGGAAATTATCAAATAATATCATTATTATCACACATAAGTAAAATTTTGCTGAAGATAATTAAAAAATTGTTGCAGCAATATATTGAAAGGAAACTACCTGAAATTCAAGCTAGATTCAGAAGAGAATGTGGAATGAGGGATATCATTGCTGATGTCACATGGATTTTGGCTAATAGCAGACAATACCAGAAAGATATTTACCTCTGTTTTATTGACTATGCAAGGCCTTTGACTGTGTGGATCATAACAAATTAAGAATAACATTATGAACAATGGGAATCGTTCTTATGTGGAACAATTGTGCTTATGTGGAACCTGTACATAGACTTAGAGGCAGCTTTTTGAACAAAACAAGAGAATACTGTGTTGTTTAAAATCAGGAAAAGTGTCCATCAGGCTGTATCCTTTAGCCATACTTATTCAATCTGTATGACAAGTAAATAATCTGAGAAGCTGGATTACATGAAGAAGAATGTGGTATCAGGATTGGAGGAAGACTCCTTAGCAGCCAGTGAAATGCAGATAACAAAACCTTGTTTGCTGAAAGTGAAAAAGCTTGAGACACTTACTGATGAAGATCAAAGACTATAGCCTTCTGTATGGATTACACTTCAACATAAAGAAAAATATCTTCACAACTGGACCTATAAACAGCATCATGATAAACAAGGAAAATATTGAAGTTGTCAAAGATTCATTTTACTTGGATTCATAATCAATGCTCATAGAAACAGCAATCAAGAAATCAAACAACATATTACATTGGGCAAATGTCTGCAAGAGACCTCTTTAAAGTGTTAAAAAGCAAGTATGTCCGTTTAAAAACTAAGGTGTGTCTGACCCAAACCACGATATTTTCAATTGCCTCATATGCTAGTGAAAGCTGAACAATGAGTAAGGAAGACCAAAGAAGAACTAATTGATGCATTTGGATTATGGTTGGGTAAGAATATTGAGTATACTATGCCAGAAGAAGAAATAAATCTGTCTTGGAAGAAGCACAGCCAGAATGCTCCTTGGAAGGGAGGATGGTGAGACTCCATCTTGCATACTTTGGACATGTTATAATGAGGGACCAGTCTCTGGAGAAGGACATCATGCTGGATGAAGTGAAGGGCCAACAAAGAAGACTCTCATGAGATGGATTAACACGGTGACTGCAACAATGGTTTCAAACATAACAATGATATTGAGGGCGGTACAGGGCTGGGCAGTGTTTCATTCTGTTGTAGAGTCATTGTGAGTTGCAACCAATTCAAAGGCACCTGACAACAACATGACCCTATTTGTGACCAATCTGTTCAAGTCAATTTCTTCACAAAGGTATGCAGTTAACAGTATTTGTCCAGTCAGAATAGTGACAAAACCAAACAAACCAGTCACCATCACATCAACTCTGACTCACAGAGAACCCATGTATGTCAGAGATGTACTCCTTACAGTTTTCATTAACTGGTTATTGGGAAGTAGATCACCAGGCCTTTATTTTGAAGTGCCTCTTGGAAGACTCAAACCTCCAACCTTCTGGTTAAGAAGGACATGTACCAACAATAATTAACAGCAACTCATGCCAGTTGACAACATAGAACTCCTTATACTAAGTAGGTAAGGAGATATATCTCTGCACATTGCCTTTTATAATTATAAAACTCTTAATTATCCTCATTAGTCTAGTTATTAATCCCAGGAAGGGAAGTGAAATGACTTTACCCTCTCACATTTTACAGATGAAGAGATAGATAGAGGAGAGGAGTTTATCAGTCATTCTCTTCTCCTGCAAAGGTCAGTTCTGTAGCCAAGCTGGTTTCTCACTGCAACCTCAGGCGAGGTCTGGTGGGCAGGGATCCCAAGCTGCTGCTGCTCCCGCCATCCCTAAGCTCAGTCCCCAATGAGTTTTAAAGAAGCAGTAGTTGTTTTCAATAAGACCTTTCCTGCTGCTCCCTGTCTTTTTGCTTCATTCACCTTCCCATCTGTCGTTCTTTGTAAGAAGTAAAAGAAAGACAAGATGTAAAAGGAAAAGGGAAAAAAAGAAAGTGATAGATATGGCTCTAGAATAATATCAAATTACATATTGGTAGACCAAAACACAAATCAGCTCAGAACTACAGGAGTCCACCAACAAGCACATAAATCATTTATAACTATAATCCAAGAGTAGGTCCAAATCTCATTAAAGTATATGAATCCTTAATCTATTTTGGCAAAAAAGCACCAATACACATTTTTTCTTTTTATCATAAATTACAGTTCTGTGGCACTGTGCAAATATTACCAAGCTGTAAGACAGCTGTGCTCCATTAAAATGTGTAATGGTCGCTGATTTCTTACAGCACATGGTCATCAGGCTGAATCTACAGCCAGTAATTAGGAAGATGAAATGTTTAATTGTGCCTTAATTTTGATAAAATTTATCTGTCACACATCCCGCAGCCGAGCATTATGCTCACAAATCAATGTCATCGTGCCGAGCAGGAACTCGAGCACCAGACTCTTGCTCCTGACAGATTCATTTGAATGTCTAACTGCTCATGAGAAACAACCAGGCTAAGGAAGAAAGTGAAAACTTTTCCTGTTGACACAGTTCTGGTAATGTGTGTCCTGTTACCTCCTTTAAGGAAAAATAAGAAGGTTTGGAGATAATTCCTCTCTTGTCTCTAAAAGTTCCACTTCAAACTCTGCTTGTGTAAATAGGAAACATTCCTCTCGGGGTCTACTGTATAATCTTAAAATCTGTTAGTCTTGGATGATATTCCTACAAATATATTTGTATGTGCTATAAAAATGCCCACATGCAGTATAGAGCTAATAGGGAACAAAGTTAAGATAACTTCTTAGCCACAACTAAGCACCTTAAGGCAGTGAGTTGCTGGACCTGCAGGTTCAGTAGCATGGTTACTGGGGACATCAAGCTCAACTGGCACAACATAGTACACAAAAACATTGTCCTCATCCTACTTTGGTGACTATGACTGGGTCTTAAAAGCTTGTGAGCCTCCATCTAGGATGCAGCTACTGGTTTCTCCTAGTCCAGATCAAAGAAGAGTGAAGAAAATCAAAGACTCATGGAAACAATTAGTCTAAAGGTCTAATGGACCATGACAACCTTAGCCTATATGATGATGAGATCAGAAGAACTAGATGGTACCCAGCTACTACTGTCAACCACTTGGAAAAGGGACAAAAGTTAGAGATCCTGGATAGTGTGGGAGAAAAATGTGGAACAAAATGAATAAAACATTAAAAAGACAAGGATTCATGGTCAGATGGTGACTGGTGATACCCCCAAGACTATGATACCTAGTTATCTCACTCTTCAGGCCTGGAATTAGACTCACTCCTGTGGCTAATTTTCAGCCAAATGATAGACAAGCCATCAAGGTGAACATGTACACCAGGGAGATATACTTCTTAGAACAATCAACCACGAGAGATCAGAAGGGCAGCATTTTTACAGGGAGAAACCTAGGGAAGCAAGAATGCATAGGCAAGATGGACACAAGGAAAGGGTAACAACAGGGTAGAAATGAGAAGAGAGCTGTTACATTGTGGGGATTATAATCAGTGTCACAAAACAAAATGTGCATGAACTGTTGAATGTAAAATGAAACTTCTCTGTAAAATTCATGCAAATCACAATAAAAAGTTAAAAACAAAACAAAACAAACAAACAACAAAAAAAAAAACAGTGTGTAGAATAGCTCAGTATGCTGCCAGAAGTGTAGATAGAGCACCTTGGCGGGGGGGGGGGGAGGTAAAATAGAAGCTACACATGGGGTACTCAGTCTTCTTGCCAGCAGTTAGCTTCACCATACTTATTTAAAAAGAAAAGAAAAGAAATGAAATGAAAATCTATTAGTGTAGGGAAAAGTGGTAGATGGAGGGAGGAGGAAAAAAGAGAAGAAAGATGAAGAGAATTTAGAAATGTCTAAATGTCTAGTCTTACCCACTACCCATCTGTCAGTTTGTTGTACTATAGTTGACTGTGTAAAGCTACGATGCTGCAAGCTATGCCACTGGTATTTCAAATCAAGGTCCTCCATGATGGATAGGTTTCAGCAGAGCTTCCAAACTAAGACACCTTAGGAAAAAAAAGCCTGACAATCTCCTTCTGAAAATTAGTCAGTGAAAACCTCCTGGATCACAACAGAATATTATCCAATATAGTACTGGAATTTGAGACCCTTAGGTTGGAAGACACCACATAATGGCCACAACAATGGACTTAGATATACCAATGATCATGAAGATGGCACAGGACCAGGCCGCATTTTGCTTGTTACATATGAAGTCACCATGAGTCAGAGCAAACTTGACAGCAACTAACAACAGAAGTATATGTAGCATAGTGCCTGAGGCACTTGACTGCTAACCAGAAGGCTGGCGGTTCAAACCCACCAGCCACTCTTTGGAAGGAAGATGGGGCAATCTACTTCCATAGTGATACTGCCTCGGAAACCCAAAGAGGGGTCGCTATGAGTTGGGTCCGACTTGACAGCACATAACAACAACAATATCCTGATATTCTTATTTAGAGATAGAGCTCTGAGATGAGCAAGAGTTATCAGTTAGAACTAGGTAGCTGAAACTTCATCGATTCACAGAATGTTAGGATATTAGAGATGAAACACAGCTTGTTGTATAGATATGGAAACTGAAGACAAGATAGATCGCCCAAGGACTGGAGCACAATAGAAGAGTGCAGGTTATTACCACACAGTCACAGTTGGGATAACTGATGTCTTACAAAAATTTTGTATCCTTATAAAGCCAATTTACAAATCATAATGTTGAATTCATTTTTCAAATGGCAAGAAATGTTTTTAGGCACAGGGAAGTGTAAATACAAATACCTGCCAATACTGAAAATTAGTTTATGCCATGTTTTCCCTACAAAATGAATCAGTGATCATTCTTTCTCACCCATGATCATTATCCAAGAGAATTTTAAGAGCATATGTAGACATATACTTTACATTTTTATTTTAAATGGCTCTGAGAATTAAAAAAAAAAAAAATTAAAGAGGTCATGGCAAAGATTGGGGGAAGGAGATGGTGATAAAAGGCAAGTAAAAAAGTGGGCAGCAACTTGAGATCAACATGAACTCTCGTAGAGTGCACAGAGCAGCCATAAGCCACTGGAAAATGGTGAGTGGACAAATGAAGGGTGCATTTTCCCAGGCCCCCAATTTAGATTCAGAATGTAGTTTCAAAAATATTTTTAATCAGCCAAAATTGTGTCAAAGGATACCAAAAAGTTTTCTAAGGCAATTAATTCCTCACCAGGCAAGATTGATGAACCAACTGAAGACTTAGAGCAAGCCAGCTTCCTTTAAAATAAAAATAAGACTCAAGTTCAGGAGTAAATTTAGAAGAGTCTTCAGGGAGAGCCAAATGGCATTCAGCTATAGCCTGCTAACAAGAAGACTCATTAAAGTGCTTTTTCTAAAGTTAGCCATGCAAATAAGTCTAAGCTAAAGATACCATACTCCCCATTCCTTTTTTTGTATTATTCTCATGGGCAGACTTAGTCAGGGATTGGATAAAAGGGTGATAATCCAGTAAAACTGTTGTATTTCACCCCACTGGCACACCACATAGGTTAAAGAGGACTAGGAATAACTATGAGGGTACAATATGGCATGTAAGATAATACTAAATAACTGGCATTTGTATATCTCTTTACAACAAACTGCATTCATGCCCATTGTCTTGTTTGGGGTTCTGAAACCAAAAATTAGTTGCCATCAAGTCACTTCTGACTCTTGGTAACCTCATGTGCATCACAGTAGAACTGTTGTCAATGGCTGATTGTTTGAAAGAACACCACCAAGGCTTTCTTCTGAGGTGCCTCTGGGTGTGCTGGAAGCACCAACATTTTAGTTAATTAGAAGCCAAGCATGTTAACCATTTGCATACGCAGGAACTCCATTTGGAGTTCAGAAAAGTTAAATTTTCCCCAAGATCACTTGATAATCCAAGAAGAATTAAAACTGGTGAGTTGGATACTGGAAATTGGCTCACTCAAAAGTCATTCTAATCTACTTGCAGTGGGGCTTTCAAATATACTAAAAACACCATTCCCAGATGCTTTGAAGCAAGGGTTTTGTGTATGATCTAGGTACTGCCATTCAGTTGCACTGTGTAAGACCCATTGATTTTAGAGTAATAGGGAGAGATAGGTAAGGTGCAGGCACCGATTTGGGATCACTGGATTGTGACACAGGTAGTATATTTTGGCAACAGGAGTCATGGTGGCAACATCCTGATTTCTCAAGTCAATTTCTACTTGATCAGCTTCCTGTTGGTGACACAGATGTCTTCCTGATTCCTCAGCCTCCTGTGTGTGGCAGGGGAAGTGGCTCTCTAGGCAATATGAATGAAATGTAGTGGGGACTTGTTCCCTCTTTGCTTCAGTTATCTAGAGTGAATTCTGTGGGTGGCTGCAAAGAGCCTTGATCAATGTGTCCAAGTGGCTTGATTCCCATCTATTGTTCTTTCACTAAGTCTCACCACAAGATGGCCTCAAACTCACTGCCGGGGAGTTGGTCCTGACTCATAGCAACCCCCTCTTGAATTTCCCAGGCAGTCTCTCTGTGGAAGTAGATTGCCCAGTCTTCCTTCTGAGGAGTGGCTGGTAGGTTTGAACTGCCAGCCTTCTGGTTAGCAGTTAAATGCCTTAAGCACTACTCCACCAGAGGTCCCACCACAAGGTGGAGAGTAATGCAAATTAAACATCTGCTTTAGAACTTTGGAAGACCTAAAAATTTATGAAAAACTACATTTAAATTACTTTTTTATGGTGTAGCAGAGATAGTACTAGACTAACTAGGCAGGACTGACTGGATTCTAGTCCCAGATGTGAATTGATCTTTATTGACTTTGGGCAAATTAACATCTGTGCGTTGTTATTGTTGCTAGGTGTCATTGAGTTGGCCCCATTGTCTATTGTACAACCCCATGTACAACAGAACGAAACATGTCAGGCCCTGTGCCAGCCTCAAAATCCTTGCTATACCTGAGCCCCTCATTGCAGCCGCTGTGTCAATCCATCTCGTTGGGTCTTACACAAGTGCCTTCTATAGGCAGAAGCATTAATCTTAAATATACCACTCTCAGAGTAAAATTAGCATAGTGCCTAAGGCATTTGACTGCTAACCAGAAGGCTGGTTGTTCAAATACACCAGCCACTCCTTGGAAGGAAGTTTGGGCAATCTACTTCAGAAGAGATATCCCCTCGGAAACCCAAGGAGGGGTCGATATGAGTCTGATATGACTCTACAGCAGTGGATTTTTCGGGTTTAGTCTCTCATGAAGAGCCCTGGTGGTGCAGTGGGTTAAGTGCTTGGCTGCTAACTGAAAAGTTGCCTGTTTCAACCCACACCCACTCTGGGGAGAAAGATAGGAAAGAGATATTGCAGTGTGCTTCTGTAAAGATTCGCAGCCTTGGAAATGCTATAGGGCAGTTTTACTCTGTCCTATAGGGTCATTATGAGTTAGAATTGACTACATGGCAATGGGTTTGGTTTTTTGGATTATAATCCCTCACAATCCTAGTATTCTGAGATTCTACGAATACCATTTGAAATTGCATTTATAAATTTAGCTACCAGAGTATTACTACCAAAGTATTAACAGATGTAACTGTGGTTCTCTTGTATAAAAATAGCTGCCTTGTCACTATTCTAAGGTAGAATGCTTATGACGTAATAACACTTTGTTCAGAAGTTCACATGGTTGTTCATCTTGACTAGCCAATTTTAGCCAGAACTACATTTATATTCACATCTGATCCCTATGATCTCAGCCCCAAATATATAAAATTGTTTATATATTTATGGTTTTATAATATCAATATTGATAACAGGGAATTCTTTAAAACATGAAGTGTTCAATAGCATCAAAACACTTTCATACATATTTTAAAGCATTTTTGTTAGAAAAGTTTCAGAGAGTCAATGGAGAAATTAAATTGATAGAAGGGAAGTTGAATGCCCCCCAAAGATATCCAGGTCCTAATCCCTGGAACCTGTGAATGTGAATGTTATGTAATAGTAAAAGTGACTTTGCAGATGTGACTAAGAATCTTAAGATAAGGAGATTATCTTGAATTACATGAATAGGCACAATATAATCAGGAGAGTCCTTATTAAAGGAAAGCAGAGAATGATTTTACTTTAGGAGAAGAAAGTAACAAGATGCACTTCTTCTGACTTTGAAGGTGAAGGAAAGGGCCATGAGCCAAGTCATGCAGGTGGCCTCTAGAAACTAGAAAAAGGCAAGGAACAAATTTGCCCCTGGAGACCCCAGAAAGAAGCAGTCTTGCTGACAACCCAGCTGACACTGATTGAGGACTACTGACCTCCAGAAATGTTAGAGAATAAGTTGTGCTGGGTTAAGCCATTAGCTTTGTGGTAATTGTCTACAGCAGCAATAGGAAACTAATGCAAAGAGCAAGAGAGTAATTATATAAAATTTCCAAACACAAAAACTCATACTCATATATTATAGAAAAATTCACTCTTCCTTGGCTGGGATATGGAGAGCTCTGGTGATGTAGTGCCTAAGGCATTTGACTGCTAACCAGAAGACTGGTGGTTCAAACTCACCAGCCACGCCTGGAAAGGAAGATTGGGCAATCTACTTCCATAGATATACTGCCTCAGTAACCCAAGGAGGTGTTGCTTTGAGTCAGATTCGACATGATGGCAGTGAGTTAGGTTTTCTGAGGCTGGGATATATAGATAAAGGACACACATGATTTGAATTTTAACCACTCTTCTAAATTTTTTCTTACAAAACTTTACTAGCAAAATGTTGAGATTTGTGAAGTAAGTCAACACGGTACACAAAGTTCCAGAAAAAAGACAGAGAACCAGGAATGGATAAATTAAAGTTGAGTATTATAATTTATCTAACAGGCTTGTCCATTCACAAAAATGTGTTGAAAAATTAAAAGCTAGCAGTAAGACATTGCTAAATTACTAATAATAATTTGTAATAAGATCCCTTATAAAGTTATGCATTCAATAAACATTTATTGAGTCAGTCTTTGGGAATAAAGCAGTGATCAAAACACATTCTTAGACTTCTCTAGGGAATTCATATAAAATATATGAGAATATCAATAATTTCAACAAAGTCATGATTATTTTTACAGGTATAGCAATGAGAATAGAAGAGCCTCCTATAAGAGTGATATATTCATATATACTCAGATTTTCAAAAACTTAATGTTCTAATGAAAAATGTTGACACCAGAAATTTGGTCCACCCATAATATCTTTTGTAAATGAAATAATTTACCCACAGATGGCACTACATTAGTGTCACATTATCTTCTTCCTGGCTAATATGCATAATAATTTGGAAATATATAAAATGGTAAAGAGGTGTTTAGGTGTCAATTATTTTTATGTACACTATGGAAAAGATGAATAACAATATTTTAGGAAAATAATTTCTAAAGTCTTGAGAACTACGAAAGCAAAATTGCATGATGGTTGACACATAGTCTTTGGAGTCAGAAAGAAATGCAGGAGAACACTCCCAGATATGTAGGGACAAGTATTGATTTGGCTGAAGGGAAAGGCAATATAGCAGAAGCTGTGACCAACACAATAACACAAAGGAAAAGGAAGACACAGAGAGCTGCACAAGAGGTACAGACAACAAAAAATAATCCCTTTCACATCAGTGATAACACACATTAATCTACGGGCAAATAGATGTGTAGACAGCTGAATGATCAGGTATGCCTATACAAAAGGGAATATGCCCAGGACCACATACAAGGTTGGCAGATGATATTTCTATATGCGAATTTGTATGTGTTGTAAGAATGTCCATATAACTAGAATTAACAGGGAACAAACTTATGATAACTTCTTAGGCACAGTCAACTACCCTGATGGAGTGAGTTGTTGGACCTGTGTGCTTAGGACCACGGTTGCAGGAGACAACAAGCTCATTTGGTGTAACAACTACACAAAAACATTGTTCTAAGTCTTACTTTGGTGAGTAGTGACTGGGATCTTAAAAGCTTGTGAGTGGCCATCTAGATGCAACAATGAGTCTCTCCTCATCCAGAGCAAAGAAGAATGAAGAAAACCAAAGACACATGGAAAAAATTACTCCAAGGACATGTGAACCTCAGCTTATATGACCATGAGATCAGAAGAGTTAGATGGAGTCCAGTTATCACCACTAACCACTCAGAAAGGGACCAGTGCAGGAGATCCTGGATAGACTGGGAGAAAAACATGAGACAGAATTCAAAATCATAAAAAAAAAAAAAAAAAGACCAGATTTACTGGTCTTATAGAACCTGGTGAGACCTCTGACATTATCGCCCTTAGTTACCCTTACTTCCGTAGTTAAACCACCTTGGAAACCCAAGTTGGATCCAACTTGAAAGCAGTGAGGTTTTTTTTTTTTGGAGTTACCCTTCAGGTCTGGAATTGAACTCACTCCCACAGCTTCCAACCAAACAATAGACAGGCATACAGAGCAAACATTTACATCAGGTAGATACACTCCTTAGAATGATCAATCATGGGAGACAAAAAAAGGTGGTATTTGCACAGGAAGATAGCTCAGGGGCAGGAATGAATAGGAAAGAAGGACACAGGGAAGAGGTAACTACAGGGAGGAAGTCAGAAGTGAGCTATTACATTGTGGGGATTGCAGTCAATGTCATGCAACAAAATGTGTATCAACTGCTCTAAGGAAAATGAATTTGCTCTTTAAACTTTCACCAAAATCACAATTTAAAAAAAAAAGAAAAGAAAGAAATGTAGGAAAACCCTAGCACTACAAACTACTGAATAGATGATGATATGCAACCTCAGTTTTTTCATCAATAAAATATAGATTAAGTGCTCAAATAGTAAAATAATTGTATGCAGTACAGTAGTTCTCAATATATGACAGCTGTTATTATACTGGCTTCTAGATGAAAGACTAAAGGACAGGATCTGTGAGTGTTCCTCACTCAGTCAGCAGGATAAAACCATCTGTATGTGGCACTGAGAGAGTCTGAGGAAGGAAGGACCAACTGATGCCTCTAATGTGAAAACAAATTATGATGAATTATGATCTAGAGTTCTAGAGTAGGAACTTTGGGATACAACAACCTGGGTTCAAATCATGTCCCTCATTCTTACATTTACTAAATATGTAAGCAATATACTTTATCTTTCCAAGCAATTTTTCATTTTGTAAAATAGATGCAATACTTATATCACAGTGTTGATATAAGAAATAAATAAAATAATTCAGGCTTTTTAAAGTGCTTAAAAGATAGTAGATATGTACATTTATTTTCCTGTTCTCCTCCTTTCCAAACTGGCATACACATATGAATGAAAGAGAACATTCTTAGTTTTGGCAAAGCTTGGGAAACATACCACCTTGTCTATAAAAATTATGCATCATGTATTTCACATCATTGAGAGGTGGATTGAAGAAATCATGATTGAGGAGGCTACACAACAGGCTTCAGACACTAAAATAGGAACCAAATGAACACTCACCACTAATGGGATGAGAAGTCTTATAAATTGGGTCAGATAAATTTTCATATCAAAGCAGCATAAATAAATAGAACACAAATTTCTAAAATAATACTTATAAAATGTATGGAAGTTTTCTGTCATAGATTGGTGACAGTTGGGACAGAGAAAGGGAATTCCAGAAGAGGAAAAGTGAAAAATACCAAATGTGTTGTCACATAAAAGAGAATAAAAGAAAACTTTTTATAATAAGTATTAGTTGAAGCACATTTCCAACTTTTAAAGGTACATTTGAAATAAAATTAACAGCATATATTTAGATTGGATAATTTGATCACTTTTGACATATCATATATATATGAGCACTATTCTATCTACTGGGAGCTATGGTAGCATAGTGCCTAAGGCACTTCACTGCTAACCAGAAGGCTGGCGGTTCAAACCCATCAGCCACTCCTCGGAAGGAAGGTTGGGCAATCTACTTCCGTAGTGATACTGCCTCGGCAACCCAAGGAGGGGTCGCTATGAGTCAGGTCCAGCTCGATGGCACATAACCACAGCAACAACATTCTATCTACTACATCAAATATTAAAACACACCATACTCAAGATTACTAACATTTCCATCACCCCAAAAGTTTCCTTGTGTTTCTGTGTAATTCATTCCTCTCTAATTTTGTTATGTGCCGTGGAGTCGGACCTGACTCATAGCGACCCCTCCTTGGGTTTCCGAGGCAGTATCACTATGGAAGTAGATTGCCCAACCTTCCTTCCGAGGAGTGGCTGGTGGGTTTGAACCACAGCCTTCTAGTTAGCAGTCAAGTGCCTTAGGCACTACACTACCAGAGCTCCTTTCCTCTCTAAAGCCCTTCCCAATCAATTATTTTTCTACTTTCTTTCACTCTAGATTAGTTTGCATTTTCTTAATTTTAGATAAAAAGGAATCAAACAGTATCGTCTCTTCTCTACCTGACTCCTTTGACTCATTCTAATGACTGAAATTCATTCCTGTTGTCATGTGCATCGATAATTTGTCCTTTTTTATTTCTGACTAGTATTCCATTATATGAATGTGCCATAATTTGTTTGTATATTCACCTGTTGATAGAAATTTACTTTCTTCAATTTTTGTCCATAACAAATAAAGCTATTATGAATGTTCATGTGCAAATCTTTGTATGGACATATGTTTTTGTTTCTTTTGTGAAAATATCTAAGAACAGACTATGTAGTTCATGGAATAGCTATATATTTAACATTTTAAGAAATTTCAATACTGTTTTCTAAAATGGTTTTACCAACTTATAGTCCCACTAATAGTGTATGAGAGTTCCAGTTCTTCCACATCCTTACCAACACTTGATATGGACAATGTTCTTAATATTAATCAATCAAATGGGTGTGTACTGGTGTAGTGTATAGTTTTAATTTTCATTTTCCAGTGTGACCAATATAATAAATAGCTTTGCATTTGCTTATTGGTCATTCTTATAACTTTTTTTGTGATGTGTCTGCCTAAATATTTTGCTCATTTTAAAAATTGGGTTGTTTGTCTACTTATTATTGAGAAGTGAAAATTCTTTATATATTCTGGACATAAGCCCTTTGTTTGTTATGAATATATTTTTTTCACAGTCTATGGCTTGCAATGTTTAATTTCCAAATATTTGGTGTGGTAGGTAGAAGATTGCCCACACCCCCAGAGATATATACATCCTAATCTCGGGAAGCTGTGAATAGCTAATTAATATGCCAAGTTGTAGATGAATTTAAGTTGATAATTAATGAATGGTTTAAGAAAGAGAGATTACCCTGGATTATCTGGGTGGCCCAATATCATCGCAAGGGTCTTTAAAAGTAAAAGAGAGAGAAAGAAAAGGAGCTCAGAGTGATGTGACAGAAGGACTTAACTTACCATTGATGACTTTAAAGATGGAGGAAGAGGGACATTACAGAAGGAATACAGGAAGCCTCAAGAAGCTTGAAAATAAATACTTTCCTAGAGTTTCCAGAAAGAAACACACCCCACTGAAACCATCATTGTAGCTCAATGAGACACATTTTGGAGTTTTGGACTATAGAACTGAAAGATTAAAAAAAAGTTTTGTTGTTTTAAGCCACTGAAGTTGTGGTAATGTGTTACAACAGCAACGAAAATTAATACACGTAGGGTGTCTTATTATTATTGATTTCCATTTTAATTACACTGTTGTCAGAGGATATATTCTATATATTTTCAATCATTTAAAATACATTGATATTGAGGTGTTGAAGTTTCCTATACATTTTAGAGATAAGACTTTGGTCAGATATGTCATTGCCAAATATTTTTTACCAGTCTGAAAGTTCTCTTTTTACTCTTTTGGAGAAGTTTTTTGCAGTGCATAGATCAAACATCAAAAAGACAAAAAAAATCCAATTAAAAAATAGGCAGAGGATATCAACAAGATATTTAGGGGACCCACAAACACATGAAGAAACGCAAATGCAAATCAGAACAATGAGCTATCTTCTCACCCCGGCAATAATAGCAATGTTCAACAATACAGAAAACAACAAATGCTGTTGAAAGTGTAAAGATTGGAATTCTCATACTTTGCCAGTGGGACTGTAAAATGAGACCAGAAGAACTAGACAGTGCCTGGCTATCACTGCCAACCACTTGTAAATGGATCACAATAGGAAATCCTGGATACAGTGGGAGAAAAATGTGGAAAAAACCTCATAATAATAATAAGAAGAAGACTAGGCTTACTGATGTCATATAGGCTAGTGGAATACCCAAGATTATGGCCTTTAGCTGTCCCTCAAGCTGGGAACTGAAATTACTTCCATGACTCAACTTTCAGCCAAACAATAGACAGGCCTATGAGGTGAACAATGACACCATGGAGGTACACACTTCTTAGAATAATTGACAATAAGAGATCAAAAAGGCAGCATTTGCCTACTGACAAAATTCAGAAGGCAAGAATGGATAAGAAAGACAGACTAGAGAAACAGGTTTCCCATCCAAGATGGCAGAATAGGCAGAAAGACTGCACAGACACTCTTTAACAAAGAAAAGGGGAACCAATTAACACAGACACAGAAGATAATCAGACCCCTGAGTCTTGAAGGGAAGGATATAGAAGTGGACTAAACCCCAAATAGCAGAAGAATTTGCATGAAAATACCAGAAAAGGAGACATACAGAGCTGTGGTCTGGCAGCAATCCTGAGTGATCCTGACAAGACAGACAGCTTGGAGATTCCCGAGTGCTGGTAGGACCTAAGAATTAAACTAAAAATCCGCCCTGCTAGCCAAGGACTGCATGGAGGACTGCTCTGGTGGCTATAGAATAAAATGGGAAGCAGCGGTGAAGAGGAAAATGGGCTGAGCTGTGGACTTTTTCCTGTCCAGAAGGCACTGGCATTTTGAATGTTTACAAGCGGCTTGACCATTTTGGATGTTTAAAGAGACAGTGCTCTCCCAGATTCCAGGGGCTTAAGAACAGATTCTGCTTGCCAGTAACCCCAAGGACACTCTGGACCTGCACAACTGAAAAGATGCAACATTCCTCTTGTTACTCTCATACCGCACATCTGCTTGGTGAATGGAGGTGCAACCATCCCCTACTCCCACCTACCTTCTGGGCCCACAGGAACTCCACCCCACTCGGTGTGCTGTGACGGAACCTGGGTGCCCAGTTCTGTCCTCCACCAATTGTTTTCTTTTCCTTTTTCTCTTTCTTTTTTGTGGTGTTTAGTTTGTTTGTATTTGTCTATTTTAAAACTACTATTATTATTAATACTTTTGTCCTTTTTGCTATTATTTTTAATTCTCTCCCCACTCCTCAGGTCCTAGTTTACAGCTTTTTTTTTCTTTTCCTTGTTCTTGGTTGGAAAATTTTTTTTTTTTCATTTAAATTCCTTTTTTCCCTTTTTTCTTGTGGTTAAACCCATTCCTTGTTTTTCTTTTTGCATTTTTCCCATTTTTTTCTTAATTATTGTCCTTCTCTACCTTTTTTCTCTTGATGCCATATCCCCAGATATTGCAGGTTTTCTTGTTTTTTTCTTCTTCTTTTTTCCCTTTTTTCTTTTTTTGGTTACTGTTCCTGTGTGATTACACAGTATATTTTTTGTCCATGTTCTTTTAGTTTTTTTATGGTTATTCAATTGTAATTTTTGTCTAACTGAGTGGGAGACAGGAATAGTCCCCATAAGACACAACTACTCCCACACTTTCTGCAACTTCACATACTGAGCAAGAGCCACCACCTCCTTCTCCACCAATGGGCCAATGATAAAAAATCACTAAGAAGAGCCTGAATCACCCTTGGCTGCTCTTCACAAATAGTTAACAGAGATCTAAATACAACACCACAATGTCTCAGAGACAACAGACCATCACAGTCCACACAAAAAGCAAGATAAAATGGTAGAAACAAGGGAACAGGATACAGACCCAGAACACATCCCTGAGGAAGAAGTAGCATTGGAACTCTCTGACAAGGAATTCAAAAGAATTATCTTTAGGTATCTTCAAAGGATTGACAGACAGACCAAAGAAAACACAGAAAAAACCTTAAAAGAATTTTGGAAGAAAATACAAGAACAAAATGACAAAATAAATGAAAAATTAGAAATGATTCTAAATCTACAGATAGAAATACAGAAAATTAATACTAAATTTTCAGAAATAGATAACACATTGAAAGGCCAAAGGGATAGAATTGATGCAGTGGAAGACAGAATTAAT
>NW_006921839.1:4426553-4427854 GCF_000298275.1 Orycteropus afer afer | reverse complement strand
CAAAATGCACAAACAACAGAAGAGAAACCAGATGATTGCGACCTTCTAAAAATTAAATTTTTATGTGCTTCCAAAGACTTCTCCAAAAGAGTCAAAAGAGTCTACAGATTGGGAGAAAATATTTGGTAATGACATATGTGACAAGGGACTTATCTTTAGAATTTATAGAAAACTCCAATACCTCAATAACAAAAAGACAAACAATCCAGTTAAAAAACGGTCAGAAGACATGAATAGACACTTCACCAAGGAGGATATTCAAGCAGCCAACAAACATATGAAGAAATGCTCACAATCATTAGCCATTAGGGAGATGCAAATCAAAACAACCATGAGATACCATCTTGCACCAGCACTAGTAGCAAAGTTCAACAAGACAGAAAATAACAAATGCTGGCAAGGATGTGGAGAGATACACTGCTGCTGGGACTGTAAAATGGTACAACCATTGTGGAAAGCAGTATAGCAATTCTTCCAAAAGATGAAACTAGAAATACCATTTGACCCAGCCATTCCATTACTAGGTATATATCCTAAAAGTGAGAGCCATGACAAGAACAGACATATGCACACCCATGTTCATTGCAGCATTATTTATGATAGCCAAAAGATGGAAACAACCTAGATATCCATCAACTGAGGAATGGATAACCAAACTATGGTACATACACACCATGGGATACTATGCAATCCTAAAGAATAATGTAGAATCTGCAAAACACTACATAATGTGGATGAACTTGGAGGATATTATGCTGAGGGAAATAAGTCAATCACAAAAGGACAAATATTGTATTAGTCCGTTATTGTAAAAGTCAAGGAAACATTTATCTATGGAAGGACATTTTCTTTGTTGGTTACCAGGGTCGGAGGGGAAGGGAGATAATGTTATTAGATAGATAGAGATAAGTATTGATTTGGGTGAAGAGAAGGGCAATGTACCAAATGTAAGTGACCAATATGGCATTGAGGAAGAGAAAGACATAGAGAGGTACATGGGAGGTACAGACAACAAGGATGAACTCTTTTGCACATACAGTACTGCATTGACAGTGAAGGCAAATATGGGTATATGGGTGGATAGATGGGTGGACAGGCAAACTATTAGGTATGTCTGTGAAATGGGGAGTGTATCCAAGAACATGTATAGGATTGGCAGACAATGGTCCTAGAAGTTTATGTGAATGATCAGAATTCCCAAGTGTATAGTAGAGGTCACAAGGGGCAAGGTTGTGGACACTGCTTGCTCACAGCCAGCTACCCAGAGGGACTGAGTAGTTGAACCTGTGGGCTTGGGACCA
>NW_006921839.1:4379045-4425682 GCF_000298275.1 Orycteropus afer afer | reverse complement strand
TTTTAAGCTCTTTACATGTCGAAGCTGAACCCAGAAGTCATTGTACTATTTGCTTTTGTATGTTTGAAATTTTTCATAATACAAATTAACATGAGAAAATTTGAGGGACAGAAATTCATAATTTTTCTGCAAATAATTTCAGTACCTGAGAAAATAATGCATCACTTAAGAGAATGGTATCTTTAAAAATAAACTTACAGTGTTGTGTGTATTACTCCCTGTTACCTAATATAAAGTGTGAAAAAATATGTTCAAGTACATATATGGCAAAATTGTGTCTGTGTTAACTTTGTTTACATATGGGAAACAACAGAAAGAAAAGATACAAGATTGAATCAGTTATATCCCTATATGGGGTTTATATTTTTCCATTTGGGAATCATTACTCATTTAGCACTGTCACTGATAGAGTGCCTCATATCCCACCAGTGTGATTATTGGGAAAATCATCTATATATTTCTTAGAAGTGCTGGTCTAGAACCACTGCCTCTTTTTCAGCGTGTAGTTGAAATTTCCATGATGTTGTTAATACCTTAACTGTGCTCTCCTGGGTGTAGATTCTTTCCTTTCCTTCACCAGCACAAGTAGGTACAGTCAGCCTTTTCACTCCAGTAAAACCAGAAGCTATAATTAGATTTATTTTTGAAAGCTTTCATTAAGTTTATGTTCTTGAATTTTTAAAACTGTCTACCATTTTAAATCCAATTTCTTTAATTGAATTGCTACTATATGCCAGGTTCAGTGATGGATTTGGGGAGGGATGAAAAGACGAAGAAACACCACCTGTCCACAAGACTTTATAATATAACAGGGAAGTGGGAGAGTAGGAAGATAGCAAGCAAGGTTAAATAAGATTTAAAAGCAGAAAAGATCACTTGCAAAGACTGGGAAGTCTTTGGAAAGGTACCGGCATTTTCCATGAGCCTCGCCCAATACACAGGATGAGGAAGATGAAGATGTGGAAGGGCAAGTTTTCTAAGTGAAGAGAGAGACTTGAGCAAAGACATGGAGTCATGAATTAGTTTGGAAAGTTAAAGTAATTATTCCTTTTATTGATCAAATTTAGGACTGGCAGACTTTTGAAGGAAGTTTAATTTAGTCATTTTTAAATAAACTCCTTTATGACTTGTAAACTGAATATACTTATCAACTCCATCCTAAAGTGGAGCTATACAATTTCAGTTTGTGATGTATTGTAGGATTATACAAGAAATATTAAGGTCACAAGCACCAAATCCTGATCTTAATCAGGAAATGACACCCATAACTTGAAACAATGTGTTTCCCCAGTGCGTTGGATCATGGGACCACAGGCCTAACTGTTCTTCTTGCTTAGAAGTAGAATGTGAACATGTCTCAGAATCTGACAGATCCGAAGGGGGTCTTAGAGCTGGGGTCACTGCAGATATAGGATGACAGGAGAAAAGCAGGCTTGGGCAGGAAATCTGTTGTCACATTTTCCACACTTCAATTGCTAATAAGAACTTGGTAATGGTGGCGAAAGTCTTTTCTGGAAATACTTATGATATTGGTAATGACCCATACTGGGGAGATAAATCCAGTATGTAGTCATACTTAAGTAAAAGAAATTCTTATTACCTCATTCGTCTACTAATAAGTGTGTCTTTGGAGGGTCTTTTGAATATTATTGATATGGTGAGTGATAAAAGAAGACTGTTATTGCCTGAAAACACTGAATAATTTACCTTCATTATAGCACATCCACTGGAGATTTCCCAGTTTACATGAAAGATAGAGTCAGGGTTCAGGAAAAGTCTCTCTATTATCAAGAAGAGAAATCATGGCCCTGATAATATTTTTAAATTGACATTATTAGATGATTTTAGCTGTCTTCTTTCGTGTAGTTGTGATTTCAGCTTCAAAAGTTACTTTAATACAATCCATATCTATACTATTTTTTCCTTTGATTTTGAAGGATGATCTATTTTGACTTAGAATGTATTCATTATTTATCAGCTGGAAACATTTCAGACAAGAGCACTGACTTTATGTGGAATTTTCATTCCAGTACTAACAGTAAACTAAAGTATTGCCTCTATGAAATTGTAATCTACTGGACAGTAAACACTGCAACTTCCTAATCCTTCCCACTCTGCTGCTTAGCACAGGCCTTGAATATAGATACTCATTAAAGATTACTGAGAATTTGAACTTCCACTTTCCACCTCATAGTACAGTTGGTTTTGTTCTAGTGACTAGGAAGAGACAATGAGGCAGAGAAGATCTGCTTTTGTGTTGGAACACACATACAGATTGCACTTTCCAGCCTCCTTGCGGTTGTGACCACTTGACTAAGTTCTAGCCAACAGTATGTAACTAAAAGTGTGCCTTTCCTAAGCCTGATCACAAAATTCTCCCATATGAGCTCCTCTACACTGCTGTATGTTGACACTCACAGGATCAATGGAATCCAGCAAAGCCCCTTTCAGACAAAGTCACAAAATTACTTTGTGGAGGAGAACTTCTCTACTCACCTGAAACTCTCATGGACTAATAATGTAAATGAGAAATAAACTTGAATTTTATGAATGCCATTTGTTACTTTTGGTCTATGTATTATAGCAGCTGGCTTATCCAACTTAATAAATGTTTTTGTACCTTGTGCATATGAACATCAAGAAGGTGAGATGAAAAAGTTGAATGTTAGGAAAAAGAGAATTATCTTCCTTTTTGTGTCATAAATTACCAATATCAATAGTCAGTAGACTACAGCTTTCACTGGAAAACACCAAAGATCAAGAAATCACAGTTTTCATTCATTTTAGATTTTTTACAACCAAGTAAATTATAGCAAAACTTAATATAATTTATATGAAGTATTTTCCCCTTTATCCACGAATTTAACACTGGGAAAAAATTGAATATATTTGTTCTTCCACAGCCCTCATAGACTCACTACTGAGGCAGAAGTTTATCTATGACAGGTGTCAAAATCTATCAACAAATCTATTTTACTTCCCTTTTTGACCTAAAATTCTTTGCTTCACTTTCTACTAATTTACCTCAAAAGATTGTAAAGATGTCTTTCAAAGTCACGTTCATTCCATTTCCAAAATTTAATTAAATATATTTTGATATAAATAGAGATAAAACTATCATATTACAGCCCTACTCTAGCTCACAAAAAAAAATTATCCAAGTTGCTTTCTAAATAGAGAAAAACATTCCTTTCAGAGAAGACTGTACTTTTTCTTTTTAAAATAATTTTATGATTTCATATTAAGTGGATATAGTTTAGCTAGGGTACTTGGACCAGAAAATAAATGACTCTTGCTCATCCTCTTGGTGCCAACGATGTTCAAGCATGAGGGGTTGCTGGCCCATGGTGCCAACATACAGCACCTTCACAGGGAGGCCAAGGCCCTCATGCTCCAGCAACACCAGACGGCACTCTGATGAGGCGGGCTGCTTCTGGCAGGTGGTAGCACAGGAGGTAGTAAGTGAAAGCAGCTCAGCATAAATAGTTCCAGTGAAATACAAGAATAATAATCTGGCGTCCTCAACTCATTTTCTCTCATTCATGACTCACAAAAACACACATATTCGGATGGGCAAATGGCTAAGCTGCCCCAAAGAAATGAAGATTCATCAACCTCTGATGGAAACTCTCACTGAACTGGAAACGTCTCTGTCTCAAGTTAAGCAAAGTTTGAACAGATAGGATTCTTTCCTCATTGACCTTGGAAATTTGTCCCAGGCTGGTGGCCATTCTGGTCATCTATTCTAGACCAGCTGCTGTCTTCATATCAAGGGAGATTTGAAGCATTCCATGGGTCAGAAAAAGGTAATGTGTTCTGGGTCACTTCTAATCCATAGGAAGCCCCAGGTGTATAAGATTGTACCAGCCAACAAGAGAGAGGAAGACACAGAAAAGCAGAGGCAAAGACAGTGTTTGATACTGAGAAAAAATGAATTAAGATCCTAAGATATCCTTAAACAACTAACACATTCAATATGTAATACATCTAAGAATTAAAGAATTTTAATTTTAGTAATGAAGTTGTAATTTCCAGAGTTTGGGAGATAGAGATGAAAATTTACAAAGGCTCTTTTAACATTTAAAATATATCTAGCTGATATTGGATGATGTAAATGGGAGTCACTCTACTACTCTAATTATGTATACATTTGAAAATACCACAGGAAAATTACAAAAAAGATAAAACACGTCTAAATAAATACTCAACACTAAAGTTACTAAGAATTTCTCATCCATTTACCACTCTTTAACATTTTTTTTCTATTAAGTTTCATTCTTCAGAAATGTACTTATCTCTACAAATAGAATTACTAATTGGCTATATAGCTCAGCAACAATGACATTCCTTTGTAAAAGGGAATAAAAAAAGATTAAAAACTTAGGAAAAAGAAATGAAAATTTTCCAGGAGTAACTAATTATGGGTTATATGAATTGATAAGAGTGAAGCTTCAATAACTTGTCAAGGCTTCTCAATTAGAATCTATAGGACAGACTGATAGAGAAGTGTGCATTAACACTAAAACCAATTGCATGGGATGGAGAAAAAAAAATGAAATAAATATTTTTTATTTACTGAAAACTTTACCAAGTTTTGTCAGGTAATAAGCAGCAGAAATGTCAGAGGTTTTAAACCTGTTCTAGTTTAGTAAGTTACAATTTCAAGTCTGATTAAATTTTTCACTCCCTTGTTACCTGATTTCTTTTCAGCCTAGACTAATTACTTGTAGGACCTTGCTAATTGGGATGAGAAGGAAAGACAATTTGTCATGTGGCTCATTTTTTCTCTATACTTTCAACATTTAGTGTTCAATGTTCATAAAGTTCAGTGAATTAGATCTGTATGCATAAAACAAGCAACGTGCAGTTCCCATACTTTAGCGTGTCAAGGTCATGATTGACCCTTCAGTATACAAAAGGCCATTTGAGACTATATACTAAATTCTGTATGTAATTATAACTTGGCCATAGAAAAGTTTGCCTCCATAGGGATTCCTGATAAATTGCTCTTTCTTGGCATTCGTTTTGCCCATAAAATGAGGAAAGCTGAAGTAATTCTTCTTTTAAATTGGGATGCCCCTTGAGGTGGCAAAATCTTAATAATGTGGGCACAGAGATCAGTGAGAAAAAAAGAGAAAAGAATGATCAATAAGGGACTTTAATCTGAGAAGTTTAGAAAATGTATTTCTATACAAGTCTACAATTGAAATCAGAGGCCAAACCTTCCAGACAACGTTGACTTTATACCCATCAAGTACAGGATGATGCTGCCACCATCATTCGTTCTTTACTGGAATGTCACCAGTGTCTCAGGGCCCCAAACCTGAGACCCAAAATCTGAAACAAGGGAACTTTTATACTACCAACTCTTTGGTAGTCCTCCTGGAGAAACGGGTAATTGATAAGTGAATGAACTACTCAGGCAACTAATGAAACACACACATTAAATCTTGATTGAGTAGGACCATATGACTTCTGAGGCTTCACTACATGCCTAGTAATTAACACAGGATCTCATTGAATTCTAACAGCACTGGGAAACAGGTGTTCTTATGCTTAATTTACAAATGAGGAATTGAGATGCAGAGACATTAACTAGCTCTTCCTAAGTCATAAGTGGCAAACTTAGGTGTAGTAGATGTTAGTGCCCTCCTCATCATATTCTCTTAACCATGCCCCCTCCCCACCCACCCATACTTCCAACTTCCAATCTCCTACTGCCAATGCCTACATTTCTTTGCCTGATGTTTTCTCCTACGTGCCCACTTTGCCAGCTCTTGAGGCAGGCTAGAAATGACTGGGAACTAAATAATGCCCCTCTGGAGTTCTGGTGGCACTGTGGTTAAAGCATTGTGCTGCTAATCAAAGCCTGTTCGAGGGAGAAAAGTGACAGTCTGCTTCCATAAAGATTTTCAGCCTTGGAAACTCTGTGGGGCAGATCTACTCTGTCCTGCAGGACCACTATGAGTTGGAATTGACTCAATGGCAGTGAATTTGGTGGGGTGGGAGCAGCTATTAGCTAATGACTGATGAGCATTCATGTACAAATATCCCAGCTCTCTCAACCCTCTGGAGGACTACAGTGGTTCTCAGTTTTCTGTAATGGGATCAAGTTCCAGTTTGCAATAATGGTAACTTACTTGATAATATACTCTTCATTGGGTACCTTTCCTACCATAGCTCACGTCCCCACCACCCTACCAAAAATTCCTGGGATAAATTTCTAAATAAATTACTTGTCTTTGGGTTTGCTTCAAAGATAACCCAAACTAAGACACTAAAACTGTCTGATTCTAGATCCTTAAGATATCTATACTCTTGCACATGGGGAATATGTTGTTGTTGTTATGTGCCGTCGAGTCGGCCCCGACTCATAGAGACCCCCTCCTTGGGTTTCCGAGGCAGTATCACTACGGAAGTAGGATTGCCCAACCTTCCTTCCGAGGAGTGGCTGGTGGGTTTGAACCGCCAGTCTTCTGGTAAGCAGTCAAGTGCTTTAGCCACTATGCTACCAGAGCTCCTTGGGGAATATAGTAATTCAGAAAGGAAAGAAATGCCCAGGATCTGACATTATATTAATAATGAAGAAAATTGGGTGTTGAATATACATGTCAGTCTTCCCTATTGGAAAATAGGCCACTTGATGCAGTGGTTTCACCTGTTAGACCTTTGCACTCCTAGTATCTTACACATCACTTTGGATCCACACACAGTATTTGCCACTCTTCTTATTTCCTAGGTTGATTATACACACCTGGGTGGAAAATAAATGGTCAACCCCTTTCCTTTTTGATCACTTTAGACCCATCACTGGGAATGATGATGCTTTTTGAGAGACATCAGTCTCTACAGGAGTTAGAAGATCACCCTTTCAACTTGGGAATGTGATTTGTAGACTTTCCTGATAGGCGCTCTAGAACAAGAACCAAATAATATTTGTTAGAGCTGAATTTAAAGTAGATGCTGAGATTAATCAGAAAGACAATTGGGGAGCAAGATAAAGTTACTGGAACTGTAGCAGCCTCCCTGAGCAGTCACTGGGCCTAGACAAAGGAGAATCTAGTTCAGACTAAATGTTTAGGCAGAACTTCATGAACTCAATAATACACTCACTTTGTGCTTCATACATTTTTCAGTCTTGGCAACCCAGAGGTAGACATAACACAGGGTCCAGCTCTTAGTCCTCACATTCCATCTGAAAAGGGAGATTATAAATCAACATTGATGGAAACCATCATCAATAATAGCGAGGTATTCTAAGTGATATGTGAGTGGAGAAAGGTAAGAAGCAGTTTGTGTAGAATTGCAGAGGTAGTATAAGGGTCTGGGAGCCCTCACAGAGAAAGTGACAAATGTGTTGGACTTTCAAAAACTGAAAGTGAGTTTATCCTCATAAAAAGATGAAATGATGGAATAGTTAGGGTGGTTTTAAGGAGAGCAGTTTTAATCCAGCATTTTGGCTCCAGACAGGAAAAAAATTATTCACCCTTAATATGCAAATAGGAACAATGGTGGTTTAATAGTAGAATTCTCACCTTCCATGTGGGACACCCATGTTCAGTCCCTGACTGATGCACCTCACATTCAGCCCCACCCATCTGTCAGTGGAGGCTCACATGTTGCTAGATGTGGAACAGGTTTCAACAGAGCTTCCAGACTAAGGCAGATGAGAAGGAAAGGCCAAAAATCAGATAACTGTCTGATCCCACTGTACATGGGATAGCCATGCTTCAGTGGCTGACTCAATGACAGCTAATGACATTTATATCAGTAGGTAAATTTACTGTCTTAACAACATTGTTTATTTTATAAACCTGATGAAATAGGCTATGCAGGGGTTAATGTAGAGTAGGAAAAGAATAACTGAGAAGTAAAACAAAGCACTGTACTGGAGATTAAAAACTCTCTCTTCTCCTGAGAAATAGCAGCAACACCGTGTCCAAGTGGTTCCATGACATTTTGTCCTTGGCAGTAGTGAGTCAGCAAGGAATAGACTCCATAATTTATTAATAGTCAAAGGATCAACGAACCTGGTTTCTCTACAGCACAGTGATCAGTGTCAGTGAACAGGCTGATACTGTTGGGCAGCAAAATAAGATGGGCTATCTTCTCTCAGAAAAGAATTGGTTGGTGTAATCACTTACACAGAAGCATTTCTTTCTCTTTCTAAACCAAGTATAGTCTTTAATGAAATATTGAGAGTTACAGTAATATGATCAACTTAAGATATATTTTGAAATGATGAACGAAGGCTGTATACTCCATCATAAAAATTGAAGAAAATGAGGTACCATTTTAATAGCACTTTGATCGATGCTGTGGAGTATGTTCCAACTCATAGCAACCATATGTGCAACAGAATGAAAAACTCCCAGGTCCTGTGCCATCCTCACAATTGTTGATATTTGAGCCCATTGTTGTAGCCACTGTGTCAATCCATCTGATTAAGGAGTTTCCTCTTTTTACTGACCCTCCACTTTACCAAGCACAATGGCCTTCTCCAGGAATTGGTCCCTCCCAATAACATGTCGAAACTACATTAAACGTAGTTCCTCTATCCTTGCTTCTAAGGAACATTCTAGATGTACTTATTCTAAAACAGATTTGTTTATTCTTCTGCCAGTCCATGGTATATTCAATATCCTTCACCAACACCATCATTCAAATGCTTTAGTTCTTTATTGTTGTTGTTAGGTGCCATCGAGTCGGCTACCACTCATGTCGACTCTAGGTACAACAGAACGAAACACTGCCCAGTTCTGTGCCATCCTCACAATCCTTGCTATACTTAAGCCCATCGTTACAGCTGCCATGTCAATCCATCTTGTTGACAGTCTTCCCCTTTTTTGATGATCCTCTACTTTACTAAGCATGATGTCCTTCTCCAGGGAATGATCCCTTCTGACAAAAAGTAGGTAAGACAAAGTCTGGCCATTCTTGCTTTCAAGGAGCATTCTGGTGGCAGTTCTTCCAGGACAGATTTGTTTGTTCTTCTGGCAGTCCATGGTATTTTCAGTATTCTTTGCCAACAGCATAATTTAAAGGATCAACTCTTCTTCAGTCTTCCTTTTTCATTGTCCAGCTTTTACATGCACATGATGTAATTGAAAGTATCATGGCTTCGGTTAGCACCTGAGTCCTTAAAGTGACATCTTTGCTTCTTAACACTTTAAAGAAGTCTTTTGCAGCAGATTTATCCAGTACTATAAAATGTCTCATTTCTTGATTGCTGCTTCCATGGGTGTTGTTTGTGGATCAAAATAAAATGAAATCCTTGAAACTTCAATCATTTCTCCATTTATTGTGATGTTGCTGTTGGTCCAGTTATGAGGATTTTTATTTTCCTTTTGTTGAGGTGTAATCCATGCTGAAGTCTTTGATATTCATTGGTAAGTGCTTCAAGTCCTCTTCACTTTCAGCAAGTGCTTTAATTCTTAGATGTTCCTTATTCATTGTCCAATTTTCACATGCATATGCAGCAACTGAAAATACCATGGCTTGGGTCAGGTGCACCTTTGTCCTCAAAATGACATCTTCTGCTTTTTAACACTTTCAAGAGGTTTTTTTGTTTCCCCCAACAGATTTGCACAAATGCAATAAATTGTTTTCTTGACTGCTGCTTCCACGGGCATTGATTGTGGATCTAGTAAAATAGAATCCTTGACAACGTCTTTTTAACATGATGTTCCTTACTGGTGCACTTGTGAGGATTTTTGTTTTCTTTATATTGAGGTATAATCCATACTGAAGGCTATAATCTTTTATCTTTATCAGAAGTGCTTCAAATCTTCTTCACTTTCAGTAAGAAAGGTTGTGTCAACTGCAAATCACAGGTTGTTAAGGAGTCTTCCTAAAATCCCGGTGCCACATTCTTCTTTATGTAGTCCAGCTGTCAGATTTTTTGCTCAGCCTACAGATTGAACAAGTATGGTGAAAGGATACAACTCTGATACACACCTTTCTTGCTTTTCAGTCCTTCAGTATCTTTTGCTCTGATTGAACAGCTGCCCCTTGGTCTATGTATAGATTCCTCATAAGCACAATTAAGTGGTATGGAATTCCTCTTCTTCACAATGTTATCTGTAATGTATTATCATCTTCACAGTTGAATGCCATTGCATAATCAATACAACAAAGGTAAACATCTTTCGGGTATTCTTTGCTTTCAGCCAAGGTCCACCTAACAGCAATGATAGGCCTTGTTCTTTGTCCTTTCTGAATCTAGATTAGATTTCTTGCAGTTCTCTGTTGATGTATTGCTACAGCAATTTTTAAATTATCTTCAGCAAAATTAAACTTAATGTGTGATTTCAGTGATATTGTTTGATAATTTCTATATTCTGTTGGATTACGGTTCTTTGGTCTATGTACAAATATGGAGCTCTTCCAGTTGGTTAACCAGATAGCTCTCTTTCAAATTTCTTGACATAGGTGAGTGAATGTTTCCAGTATTGCATCTGTTTTTTTTTTTTTTAAAAAAAAAAAGACATTTCAATTTATATCCCATCAATTCCTGGAGCCTTGTGTTTTTGCTAATGCCTTCATTGCAGCTTGGACTTCTTCTTTCAATACTATCAGTTCTTGAGCACATGCCATCTCCTGCAATGACTGAACATTGACCAGTTCTTTTTAGTGCAGTGATTCTATGTATTCCTTCCATCTTCTTTTGGTGCTTCCTGCATCACTCAACATTTTGTCTATAGACTTCTTCAACATGGCAACCTGAGGCTTCTTCAGTTCTTTCAGCATGGGAAATGTTGCACATGTTCTTCTCTTCTGGTTTCCCAACTCCAGGTCTTTGCACATTTCATTATAATACTTTACTTTTTCTACTGGAGGTGCACTTTAAAATCTTCTGTTCAGCTCTTTTACTTCATCATTTCTTCCATTCATTATAGCTACTTTATGTTCAAGAGCAAATTTAAGTCTCTTCTGACATCTATTTTGCTTTTGTCTTTCTTTTCTGTCTTTTTAATGACCTTTTGCTATCTTCATGTATGATATCTTTGATATCATCCCACAATTCATCTAGTTTTTGGTGAATAGTGCTTAATATGTTAAATTTGTTCTTGAGATGGTCTCTAAACTCCAGTGGGATAAACTAAAACTAGAATTAAAGTGAACGAACTATGAAGCTTTGAGAAATATAATTTTTCTTTGTGCAAAGAGTTTATTGCTTACCTTTTATTTGACCTGGGTTTGTTGTTGACCTTTCCTCTTGTTCATTTGCATGGTTCATGGTACAGTTAGTGCCCATTAAAGACCTGACAAAGCTCCTGATTTTCAGTGAACTAAAACAGCAAATAAACATGACTTCAACCAGAGATGAGTACTGATGCAACAACACTTACTTGTCTACCTCCTCTCCTCTTGATACCTAACACTTTAGGTTAGGTATCATGAATGCTTATATCTTATTATTCACCTTTTATTGTTGTTATTACCACTAAATGGGCTGCAACTCAAGGCAACTCTATGTATAAAAGAACAAAATGGTACCTGGTCCTGCATCATCTTCACAATCATTGGCATCTTGGAGTCCAGTCATACAATATGCTTTTCTAATTCATATAGTTTTCCTTAATGGATTTTTGGAATTAGATTTTCAGGCTTTTCTTCTTAGTCTTGGTCTAGATGTTCTACTGAAACCTGTCCACCACAGGTGACCCTACTGGTATTTGAAATATTAGTGAAATAACTCCAACATTCATTAGATCCATATTTATTGGCAACATATTGTGTACCAGTATTGTGTAAGAGATAATGAAAAGAATACAGTGCTTAGCTCCCATTGCTACCTCTGTGACTCTCAGCAAATCATTTGCCCTTTCAGTAAAAGTGAAGAGGTCAGACTAGACAACATTATTGGCAGTACAGTAGTCCTGTCAAATTCCACTACTACTGATTCCTTGCATTGGCCTGCATTTCCTGTGAGACTCAATTATGAGGACCTTCTTTCCAGTGTGCTTGCCAACTCTCTAGAGAATCTTCCCTCTCAGCTCACTCTCAAATCCCCTTCCAGTTCCATAAATCTGCATACGAAAGGACCAGACAGCTGTAGCTCTCAACAGCTTTGGTTTTCCTCACTGCCTGTGTCATCCTGCTTGTGGAAGCTGCTTTTTAAAGGGGCCAGCCCTCCTTTAAACAATTCTAAATATTTTTGAAGATACAAAACAGACCAAAACAAGCTTACAAATAGATAAAGCAGTAGAGTTTATCCACAGGTGGTTAAATTAACATGGGGACTTCTCTGCGGACACTGTTGTGAGACAAAGGCCATCATAGATGGAACTAGAGCAACATCTGCCAACCCAGGATATTGTTAGGGAGTAATAGTCGCATGGGGAGAATGGGACCATCCTGAGGAGAGCAGGAGAAAGGAATGGTAACCTACCTAATAGGGGACATTCTGATCCCACACATTCTGCTAGATATGCCACCTAGATCATTTTTAATTTTTTAATTTCTCCCACAAAACTGTGAAAAGACTGATGATAGCTGTTGTAAGAAATGATACTGGAAGGAGGGGGCATCGCTGCTAGAAGATCAAAGCCTATTTCTGGTTTTGCTAAATGTAGGTCAAAGGTAGAAAACTTACGGATTTACACATGCACACTCTACCACTCCCTGTTGTAACTTTCTTCCTTCTAGTCCTACCCCCCCTCACCTGTATTATATGTCCCTGAGTTATGTAGTTGTTGTTGTTATGTGCTATTGAGTCGTCTCTGATTCATATAGACCCCTCCTTGGGTTTCCAAGGCAGTGACAGAAGGAAGAGATATAGAACTTTATTAATAGCACAAATTTTAGAGCTTTTAGGAATGACCAACTTTAGACTTTAACCACAGGAAAATAAAAATGACACTCAGTTACCTGTATTCTCACTTGCATGACAACAGATACCCAAGTATTTAGATTCATGGAGGTTACAAATTGCATTTTTCCTACCATCATTGCATTGATTGATATTCTATAGAATAGGATCTGGGACCAAAAATCTATAATCTAAACCAGTTACCATTGAGTTGATTCTGATTCATGGTGACCCCATTTGTGTTAGAGTAGAACTGTGTTCCTCCATAAAGTTTTCAGTGGCTGATTTTTTGGAAGTAGATCACCAGGCCTTTTTTCTGAAGTGCCTCTAGATGGACCCAAACCTCCAACCTTTGGGTTAGCAGCTGAGTAAGTTAACTGTACAACCCAGGAACTCCTTCTAGAATCTAGAGGCTGGGTTTTAGTTCCAGGTCCTCCATCTGAAACCTGTATTGCTGTTGTTATTGTTAGTTATCATCAAGTCAATTCTGACTCATGGTGACCCATGTGTTACAGAGTAGAACTGATCCAGTTTTCTTATTTGTAATCTTAATGGAAGTAGAACATTAGGGCTTTTCTACTGCAGTACCCCTGGGTAGGTTTGAACCTCCAACTTTCAGGTTAGCAGTCCAACACAAATTGTTTGTGCCACCCAGAAACCATGAAATCTGTGTAGCCTCAGGCAAATGAATTAACCTATAGGGGTGTCAGCTTTCCTTATCTATTATTTCTAAAAAAGTGGCAATTAAAAGGAAGATGAAGGAGAAGGAAGAAAGAATGAAAGGAGGAAAAGTAAGTTGGAAGTAATAATACCTACCCCAAAGGGTTGTAGTGAGAGTTAAATAATGTGTGTGGAAGCAGTGTGTATGATGCAAAATGTTATTTAAATAAAATATTATTTATTCAATTACAGCTTGAGATACTATTAAAATCCTCTGAGTATTAAAAAAATAATTCAGGAAGCATGCTGCTCCTGCAAAATACGTAATAAAAACATTGCGGAACATCAGCCCCAGGACAACTACAGTTTTCTCTGCTCTATGGAGAAGCTGTGTAGATTTGAATTTCCTGGGCGTTCTGCTCAATTCCCCCAGAGAACGCACCTATTTTTATTAGCACCTTTCACAGATGCAGATTTCTAGGTTTGACTTTCCACTAGATGTGTTTTTCCCTCCAGCCTGAAGCCCTGCCCATGCTAGAATGCTAGCCATCAGGCAGAACAAAAAGTACCGTGCCGTTAACAATATCCCCTTACCTAAAATAGTACTTGGTGGGTGTGTAGTGATTGCCTGCCGGCACATTGGAGCTGTTAGTTCTGGTTTGGTATCTGGTAAAGAGAATACGAACCAGGACATGGAGCCTTGCAATAAAGAAGAACTAATGGAGGTAATTAGGATAGAACACCTGTCCATGAGAAATTGCCACCTCGACATTGACCATAGCCAGCTCCCAATTGTTATTCACAACAATGAAGAGCCTCTGGACTGTGAATGCGAGCAATGATGGACAGCAATAAAATCTGCAAATGAGTTTTCACATTGTCTAATAAAATTCTATGACTTTGTCAATCTGTGTTGACACAGACCTACATAGGACTCAATGATAAAAATGTAGTAATGGGAGGCTAATTGTTTCTTTGGGTTCACGCATTTGTCTTTTATTTCTGTGTTTCTAGGTATAAATTCTGACTTCTTATGGGTGACAGTAAGGAGAGTAGTTAATTCTGAATTTCTAGCCATCAAATAAAATTTCCTGAGAGGCACAAATAGTTTGTATTCAATTAATAACCAAGATTGGTGATTTGAACACACCCGGTGCACCACGAAGGAGAGGCCTGGTGAGTCACTCCCAAAAAGATCCCAATTTTAAAAATCCTATAGAGTACAGTTTCTAACCTGTGCACATGATCACCAGGAGTTGGAATCAACTGGGTAGTGACTGGTTTGGGTTTTTTTTTCTTTGTTTGTTTAGCCATCAAATGTCCTTATTATCCAAATCATTTCAAGCCCAGTAGGGATACAAAGAGACCTCAGAGAAAAGGTACCAACACATAAGTCTGTTAGGGACATGTGGAGCTAAGGCTGCCTGAAGCATATCTCAGGATGTTAAATTTTAAGTAAACTTAGAAATAAAAGATATAATGTATAAATTCTAGATTAAAATAAAAAAAAAATCTAGATTAGGAATTGCTTTATATTTGTTCTAATGATGCTATCCTGAAAAGGAATGAGAAAGAATATTTTAGGTTCTAAATTAATCTCTGAAAGTATAAATTTAAAAGTGTACATTTAATTCACAAATAGCTCTTAAAGGTGTAACCTGGGAAAGGGAAATGGACACTAGAGTGGGGATTCACAGTAGAAGATTGAGGTTAGTTGTAGATATAAACCAAAATCAAACCCACTGCTGTTGAGTAACTTCCGACTCATTGTGACCCCCATTGGGCTTCTGAGGTGGTAAATCTTTACAGAAGTAGATTGCCTAGTCTTGCATCCATGGAGTGGCTGGTGGGTTTGAACCACCAGCCTTCTGGTTAGCAGTCAGATACCTTAGGTACTGTGCTACAGAGCTCCTTTTGTTGTAGATATTTCTCATGTTTATTTGACATTATTTGCTCGTTGTTGTTGTTGTGTACCGTCGAGTCACACCTGACTCATAGTGACCCCTCCTTGGGTTTCCGAGGCAGTATCACTACGGAAGTAGGATTGCCCAACCTTCCTTCCGAGGAGTGGCTGGTGGGTTTGAACCGCCAGCCTTCTGGTTAGCAGGCAAGTGTCTTAGCCACTATGCTACCAGAGCTCCACATATCTGGGTAAACAAACATTGTAGAAATAATAAGAAAAAAAAAACCTTCTTCAATCAAGTTGATTCAAACTCATAGAAACCCCCACAGGGTTTCCAAGGCATAAATCTGCATGGAACTAGATTGCCTCCTCTTCCTCCCACAGAGAACCTGGTGGGTTTGAACCACCAACCTTCTGGTTAGCAGCCAAATGCCTTAACCACTGTACCACCAGAGCTCCTTAGAAAGAAGAGAAGGAGAGAGGGAAGTAGGTTATATATATGCATAAATACCATGTCATCAAAAGTTTGTTCAGTTTACTAATTTACTCCCATTGCCTGGAACAGGGCAGGTATATAATAGATAATAAACATTTTTTTTAATAAACAAATAAAAATCAATATACCAAAGTTTGTCCTGCTGATTGGGCACTCTGTTCACCTAAGTTATTATTTTTAATGCAGCCTCAAAAGACACAGCATCTACAATCCTCCCTTTAATCCTTCATTAATTGACTGTCCTCCCTATTTGTTAACTTGAAAATTTAGCTGAAATGTTTGTCCACTGAAAAGCCCACAAGCACGGGCATACACTCACACACACAGAAAAACTACTTAGAATTTTCTGTATTAAAGGTGAGAGGGACCATTACTTATTGTAACATTCACTTAGTACTATCAGCTTGCTAGGGGTGTATATATTGTGTTTACTTGGGCAAGTCCTTTTATTGATCTTTGCTCCATTTCTCTGAGGTAATAATTAAGGATTAATTATGTTGGTTTCTTGCCTGTCTCATAAAGGGTTATTGAATTAAAGCTACTAGGAAATTTTGGAATGTTAGAGGTAGAGTAACCTAATGATTATTTTAGAAATTAAAAAATGGGGAAAATGACAGAATATTACAATCTAGAACATGATGGTATTTAAAGACCAGATTTCACAGGAATTTAAGTCCCATTATCATCCATTTTCAAAGCATTTCGACCCATGGAACCAGAGTTCACAAATAAATATAAATCAACTGTGGAAGCCAGACTTAGTTCCAATCTCCTACTCTCTTTTTGTGCCAAAATATATTAAAAAATCTAAGTAAAAATTTCCAGGATGGTTGTCTTTCTTGATTATTACACAGACCCCTAGTTCTTGAGTAAATTAAATATGTTTAGAACAGAAGGATATTTTGTGTAGGAATTTCACAGAAGATTTTTTAAAAACATTTGACAATTAAGATATCAAAATATATGACAAATTATATTAAATAAAAATAATATGATAATACTATAACAAGGCATGCATGCATATGCTATAATAATTTGCATTATGGTTGGAATTTACAAAAGTGAAAATTTAGGACATTTGCACACAGATTCTCATTAAGAGAGGTTAAGTGATGATAGGTTCTTGGAAAGAAAGAACTGGCAGAAATTTCCATCCTACCCTTCTTCCAGTTTACAAAAGATAATGAGATGTTCTCTGAATTTAAATCTCTAAGTCTCTTGTCTTAGATAAGACCACTTAGATAAATCCCTCAGCCCTCCTAAAGACCTCTCTTTATGGGTTACTTTCTAATTTATTTGGAAAGACAGATGTATAGTATTTTTAATGAAGATATATACATTGGTTATTGTTATAGATTAAATTGTGTTCCCTCAAGATATATATTTGAAGCCTAACCCCTATACCTATGGATATAATTCTGTTTTGAAATAGAATTTTCTTGGTCATGTTCATACCCCTGTAGGGTGAGTTCTAAATCTAATCATTTCTGAATTATAAAAAAGAATTGATTAGACATAGAAACACACACACACAGGTGGGGTGGGCATTGTAGACAGTATATGATGATCATATACAAGCCAAGGAACAAACAAACACCCAAGACTACTGAAAAGGAAGGAACCGATATGGCCAAGACCTTGATTTGGACTTGTAGCCTTTAGAACTGTGAGAAAACAAATTTCTGTTCTCTAAAGCCACTCACTTGTGGTGTTTCTGTTACAGCAATACAGGAACCTAAGATAGCTATGTTGGCTTAAAAGGCAATTGCTACACAGTTGTCTACAGAAGACAAGTCAGGAATGTGAAAAGAGTGTTTAATATGGGCATGGTGGGAGCTGACCTAGACTAGACCTGCCCAGGGTGTAAATCCAACAATACTTGCCTAGTCTTTACTCTTTGACCATTCTGTCTATGAAATACAACAACTCAACTGAAAATAAGCAAGTGCTTTATTCCTAGCCAGACATATTTCAAAATGGTGGGCATATTCTAACCAGCTGGAAATGCACCCCCTTTAGGATGACAGAATCATTCTTCATCATACTCAGCTAACAAGATGGCACATGTATGATTCTCTTCTATGCCCACAAAGTCACCAGTGTTCTCCACAAAGGCTCTTGAACATCCTGCCATTACACCTGAGAACAAAGTTCACAGGTTTTTTTCTTTAATATCTGAAAAAGCTCTTAATCAGTGGCAAAAATTATCTGTCTACTTATATGCCTGTCTGATTATATGGTTCTGGTCATTTCAATCTTTTCCCAGAAAACCATTAGAGCACTTCTAAGCTCCATGTACCTTCATACTTTCAGGTCTTTGCACAGGCTGTTATCTTCTGCTTGGTATACTGTTTCCTACCTCATGAGAGTCAAAATGCTCTCTTCACTCAAGCCCTTCATGAACATGTTTTTGTACCCAACCCAGGCTCAGTAATGCCTCCTAATCCTGAATTCCCAGAGCACTTTGCACGTGCCTCTATTCTATTAGAATTTTATAAGAATTTACTAATTTACTTCTGTGCTTACATAACAGCTTTATTATTAACTTGCTATGACTGTGCTGTTGTTGTTAGGTGCCATCAAGTCAGCTCTGACTCTTAGCGACCCTGTGCCCCACAGAACGAAACACTGCCTGGTTCTACGACATCTTCACAATCCTTGCTATACTTGAGTCCATTGTTACAACCACCATGTCAATCCACCTTGTTGAAGGCCTTCCCATTTTTTGCTGACCCTCTCCTTTTCCCTGTATGATATCCTTCTCCAGGGGAATGGTCCCTTCTGACCACATGACCAAACTAGGTGAGCAAAGTCTGTCCATTCTCAATTTTAATGAGCATTCCAGTTGTACTTCTTCCAGGATAGATTTGTTGATTCCTTTGGCAGTCCATGGTACTTTCAGTAATTTTCACCAACACCACAATTCAAAGGTACTATTTCTTCTTTGGTCTTCCTTACTCATTGTCCGGCTTTCACATGCATATAAGACAGTTGAAAATGCCATGGCTTGGGTTAGATGCATCTCAGTCTTCAAAGTAACACTTTGAAGTGTTACTTTGCTTGTTAACACTTTGAAGAGGTCTTTTGGAGCATATTTGCCTAGTGTATTATGATGTCTGATTTCTTGACTGCTGCTTTCCATGAGCGTTGATTGCAGATTCAAGTAAAATAAAATATCTGACAACTTCAATCTTTTCTCCATTTATCATGATATTGCTTATTGATCCACTTGTGAAGATTTTTGTTTCCTTTATGTTGAGATGTAATCCTTACCGAAGGCTGTAGTCTTTGTTAAGTGCTTCAAGTCACTTCACTTTCAGCAAGCAAGGTTGTGTCATCTGCATATCACAGGTTGTTAATGGTTCTTCCTCCAATCTTGATGCCATATTCTTCTTCATATAGTCCAGCTTCTCAGATTACTTGCTCAGCATGCAGATTGAATAAGTTTGGTGAAAGGATACAACCCTAATATATACCCTTCCTGATTTTAAACCATGCAGTATTCACCTGTTCTGCTTGAACAACTGCCTCTTGATCTGTACAGGTTCTTCATGAGCACAATTAATTGTTCTGGAATTCCTGTTCTTTTCAATGTTATCCATAATTTGTTATGATACACACAGTTGAATGGTTTTGCATAGTCAATAAAACACAAGTAAACATCTTTCTGGTATTCTTTGCTTTCAGCCAAGATCCATCTGACATCAGCAATGATACCACTCTTTCCACATCTTCTTCTGAACCCAACTTGAATTTCCAGAAGTTCTGTGTCAATATACTGTTGCAACCATGTTTGAATTATCTTTAGCAAAATTTTGCTTGCACGTGATATTAGTAATATTGTTTGATAATTTTAACATTCTGTTGGATCACCTTTCTTTTAAATGGGCACAAATATCTGTCTCTTCCAGTCAATTGGCCAGGTAGCTGTCTTCCAAAGTCCTTGGCATAGATGAGTCAACACCTCTAGCCCTGCATCCGTTTATTGAAACATCTCAATGGGTATCCCATCAGTTCCCAAAGCCTTGTTTTTCACCAACTCCTTCAGTGTAGCTTGGACTTCTTTAGTACCATTGGTTCTTGACCATATGTTACCTCTTGAAATAGATGAACATGTACCAATTCTTTTTAGTATAGTGACTCTATGTATTCCTTCCATCTTCTTTTGAAGCTTCCTCGCATCATTCAATATTTTGCCCACAGAAACTTTCAGTATTGCAACTCAAGGCTTGAATTTTTTTCTTCAGTTCTTTCAGCTTGAGAAATGCTGAGTATGTTCTTCCCTTTTGGTTTTTCTAACTCCAGGTCTTTGTACTTTTCATTATAATACTTCACTTTGTCTTCTCAAGCTGCCCTTTGAAATATTCTGTTCAGCTCTTTTATCTTGTCATTTCTTCCATTTCCTTTAGCTACACTGCATTCAAGAGCAAGTTTCAGAGTCTCTTTGACATCCTTTTTGATCTTTTCTTCCTTTCCTATTTTTTTTTGTTTGTTTTGTTTTGTTTTTTAATGACTTTTTGCCTCTTCATGTATGATGTTATTATTGTCATCCCACAACTCATCTGGTTTTCGGTCACTGGTGTTCAATGCATCAAATCTGTTCTTCAGATGATTTCTAAATTCTGGTGGGATATAATCAAGATCATGTTTTAACTCTTGTGGATTTGTGTTAATTTTCTTCAGCTTCAACTCAAATTTGCATACAAGAAATAGATGGTCTGTTCCACAGTCAGCTTCTGCCCTTGTTATGACTGATGATATTGAGCTTCTCCATCATCTCTTCCCACAGATGTAGTCAATCTGATTTCTGTATATTCCATCTGGAAAGGTCCACATGTATAGCCACTATTTAGGTTGTTGAAAAAGGGTATTTGCAATGAATAAGTCATTGGTCTTACAAAATTCTATCATACAATCTCCTGTGTCATTTCTATCACCAAGATCTTATTTTCCAAATACTGATGATTCTTCTTTGTTTCTAGTTTTCACATTCCAATCAACAGTAATCATCAACACATCTTGACTGCATGTTTGATCAATTTCAGACAGCAGAAGTTGGTAAAAATCTTCGGTTTCTTTATCTTTGGCTTTAGTGGCTGAGCAAATTGTTTTTCTTCTGTTAGTCTAAGTTTCCTAATCTGTAAAATTATGGGATGTATGGGTTCATCACAGTTACATTTTGAATGCACTGTTCTTGGCCCTGTGATAGTCTTTGAGAATATGGTGGGGAGCTTGACAAGCATCTTAGGTTCTTTATCTTACACCTTAGAGGAAAGGAGAGGAAGACAGCCAATTAACATTCAAATAAAAACTAATTTCAGTTACTACTGGGAAGTGTCATGGAGAAAAAAATTAGATGATACTATGGAGAGTAACAAGGAGGGCTATTTTAGCTGAGGTGAACAAGAGGATAGCCTTTATGAGGAAGGGATACATCTATTGAGGAGAGAATGAGGAAAGTTAGTCAGTCTTTGTAACTACATTCCAAATCCAAGAAATAGCACAGGCCCTGGAGAGGGAATAATCTTGGTGCATTCAAGGAGTAAGAAGACAGCAGTGACTGAGGCTAACTGAACAAGGCAGAGAAAGGAAAGAGATGAGACCAAAGACATGGACAAGCACCAGATCACATGGGGCCTGATTAAATTTTATTCTTCTGCAACAGAAAAGCATTGGAAAATTTTAAACAGTTGACATAATTTGCTTTATCCACTAGAAAGATCAGTCTGGTTGCTATGTGGAAGAGGGGTTAAGATAAAGCAGCTGCTTTGGGAAGTATTACTACATTACATTGCAGTAGCTTAGGCAGCATTGTAACTGTGAAAGTGATGAAAATGTCATGGTTAGGATATATTTGGAAGGTAGAACCAAAGGGAATCACTAATCTATTAAATGTAAACCAGAACAAAACCAGTTGTTACCAAGTTGATTCTGACTTATGGCAACCTCTTGCGTTTCAGAGTAGAACTGTGCTCCAGAGGGTTTCCAGTAGCTGTGTCTTTTTGGAAGCAGACAGCCAGGATTCAAACCACCAACCTTTCAGCTACTAGCCATGCACTTAACCATTTGCACCACTCAGGCACTCTTCTATTAGATGTAGAAAGTGAATTTAAGGAATTAATCAAAATGTGAGCCCTTGGTAATAAGACAAACACTGAGATGGAGAAATCTTAGGCTAGGGGATCAGACTGACTGTAGAAATTTCAGCCTTGTTAAGACTGAGGCTCCACTGGACATGGACATCAAGTGGAGACGTACAGTAGGCAGTGGGATGTATGAGTTTGGAGCTCAGGGGTGAGGAGAAGCTGGAGAAGCACAAATTTGAAAACCATTAGTGTCCTGAAGTCAGAAGGAAGGTTGGGCAATCCTACTTCGGTAGTGATACCACCTCGGAAATCCAAGGAGGGGTCACTATGAGTCGGGGCCGACTCGACGGCACATAACAACAACAGTGTCCTGAAGAGTTAAAGCCAAGTAATTAAGTGTATTTTCCTTGAAAACTAGTGAATGTAGAAAAAACAAAACAGCTGAGGAAAAAACAACAAAGCCTGTCAGTGTGCTGGTCAAGGAAAAAGCATCAGCAAGGGATCGAAGGATGCAGAAAAAGGCAGGGAGGGGGAAAGTTAGGGAGGGATATAAAAGCAGGCAAGTGTGGTGTCATAGCAGCCGGGGTAAGAATGTGTTTCCAAAAGACAGAGTGAACATCTGCTGTTGAGAGTCAGAGAAGAGAACTGAGCATTGTCTTTGGCAAGATGTAGGCCACTGTGCTTTTTGTTGGTAAATGTATTGTCTGACAGCTCTTGGTGCCTAGTTGATGTTCATGATCATAAAGCTGAGACGATTTCAGCTATCATGAGTATGTGAGCTTCTCCATCAACTCTCAACTCCTCTGACCCAGGCAAGGAGGAGCTGATGGTTTAGTTTGACCAGAATTGTGGGTTTGTTTGGCAGAAAGTCAAACCAAAAAAAAAAAAAAGCCAAACTCACTCCCATCTAGTTCATTCTGACTCGTAGCACAAAGTGGCTGGTGAGTTTGAAGCACCAACCTTCTGGTTAACAGTCAAATGCCTTAAGCAGAAGAGGTTAATCCTAAATTTCTTTTGATCTCTAACAGTTCATGAAATAGAAGTAAAGTTTTCTTTTATTTGTGTTTAAAATTTCAAACTAATTCTTTCAACTAACTCTTTGAACTCTTTAAAATAGGGTTATTTACAGTTGCAAGCAAAAACTTGATAAAGAGGCAATTAGGGAGAGGGATTCTTAGCAATCTTGCAAGTTATTTAAATCACAAATATTGGACTAGGAACATATAATCCAAAACAAATGTCATGGGTTACACTTCCAATATTTTTCATGTATATTTGTTTCCCTTCCCGTTCCAGTCTTGATACTTGGAAAGTTTATAAGAACGGACTCTAGCAAGCATGATGCCTTGCCAGGTGTGGCCAGGTCAAAGTTAAAGTTGCCTTGAAAATAAAACAACAATCTCAAAATTTAAGAATTAATAGGAATGCTTTATCTTGGTGAACAATTCAAAGATTAACTGTTCCCCTAATTCTGATATTGTATAGAAGGCAGCATTTGTCTTTTTGTTTCATTTTAGGAAAATCTAAAATTAAAACCCACTTTGAATTCTAAAAATAAGTGTTTTAACTCCTGAAAATTTATTCAATCACATTTTAAACTCCAACATACATATTTCTAGACTTGTAAACATATTTGCATTCTCTTAAATTTAAATAGACATAGATTTGTTAAAATCCAGTTCTCTGAAATATTCAGGAGAATATCATCTGGCTTGATTTTTATAAGTTATATATAATATTTGTAATAAAATGCTTCAGAAGATATGCTACTTTGGAACAAGAAGAAATGATTTAACCCTACTTCTTATGGGCACTACCTAATTTTTCCACAGTGTCCACTCAGTGGACAAAAACAAGGAGCTGTCATTCTCACTATGAAGCAATGCTTAATTCTTATTAAATTCATTGTGTCATAATAAAGAAAACCAACTTGAGTTCCAAACATTACAAGTGACAAAAGAGTTTCTAGAACATTCATTTTGAATGTAGACTACATTTGAAATGCCCCGCTTTCATCTAAATGAAAAAGCCAAAGTCAAGTCAAAAGGTATTTACTGTTGCTTCTTTCTTGACATTTCTTAACAGAACATAACAGGTCGGTAAAAACGGAGCCTGGGCAGACAAGCCTCCCCATCCTGTACACTCAGTGAAGCCCACAAAACCCATCATCACACCATGGCAACAAACAAAAGCACCTCAACAAGACTAATAACAATGTCTTGTGTCCATGGGATGTTTTATAGTTACCGAAGTGCTTTTTATACTGGATTGTTTTTTGCTTTGTTTTAACCTTTTGAGATTGATTTTCTTCCTTTTTTAAATAAGATTTTTATTGTGTTTAAGGTGAAAGTTTACACAGCAAATTAGGTTTCCCTTCAATAATTTTTACACAAATTATTCCATGTCATTGTTTATAATTTTCACAATATATCAGCATTCTCATTATTTCCATTCTGTTTGTTCTATTTCCATTGATCTAGTTTCCCTTCCCTACCTTGCATTTTGCTTTTGGAAAAATGTTGACCACTAGATCTCATATAGTTCATTGTTTAAGGAAACACATTACTCATGGGTGATATTGTTTATTTTATAATCCAATCTATTATTTGGCTGAAACGTAACCTACAGAAATAGCTTCAATTCCAAGTTCAAAGCCTATTTTAGGATGATAGTCTTGGGAGTTCTTCTGGTCTCTCTTGGTCTAGGGGGTCTGGATTCTTTTAGGAATTTGAGTTTTTTTCTACATTTTTTCCCCATTCTATCCTGGAGGGTTTGTCTCTTTTTAATGAGAGGGGAAGTTCTATGCAGGATTTTATTCCCTTAGAAGACAGTAAACTTTTGCCAAGATCTGATCTTTCCTCTGTGGCCAATTAGTAACAATTTCACTTTTGCAAGACAGCCGTCTCCCTGTCCAATTTGACAAGGCAAAGCAAGAAGACTGGCACAGAATTCAGTGCCAACAGTAGTTCATAATTTCATCACCATCAAAATAGAAATGCTGATACAAAATTCCAGGGCTTGCTTAGTTTGCTCTAGCCACCATAGAGGTTGAACCAGAACCAGGGTCCACTGGTTGAAGGAATGGAATTGGTAGCAGTATAAACTAATATGACATTGCCATAGGGAAAGTTGTCAACTTGCTTATGATGAAGAAAAAATTACATAATTCTGCAATCATATAGGTACCATTATGTTTACTCCATATGTATTTTCCTACTATGTATATAGTAGGAAAAATTTGAAGCAACTGTATTAACCAATCAATAGGGAGTTAGCTAAATAAAGTATGACATAGCTATTCATTGAAATATTATGCAACCAATCATTAAAATACATTGTAATACCATAGGGGGATGAGGAGGGAAGGCAAGATAGTGTAGGACATTGTAGGCTATTATAATAATAGAATTTGAACTTTTTCTTTGAATTAAATAAAAGCTTTTAAAAAATTAAGTGTACAATTCAGTGACAATAATTATACTCACCATATTGTGAAACCATCACCATTATCCATTTTCAAAAGGTTTTAATCACCCTTAGTAGAAACACAGTATCCCTTCAGCAATAGCTGTCAATTCCCTTCTTTTCTCAGCCCCAATAATCACAAATCTTTTATCTCTAGGCATTCACCTAATCTAGATATTTAATACAGGTGAGATCATACAATATGTGTCTTTTCGTGTCTCATTCAGCATGAGGTTCTCAAAATTCATTCATTTGTTGCGTGTACCAGATTTTCATTACTCTTTGTGGCACAGTAATATTCCATTGTATGTCTATACAACAGTTTGTTTATCCATTCATCTGTTGATGGGCTTTGGGGTTGTTTTCTCCCTTTGGCTATTGTGAACAGTACTGCAGTGAATATTGATGTAAAAATATCTGTTTGAGGCCCTGATTTCAAATCTCTTGTGTATACTCTTAGGAGTAGAATTCCTGGGTCATATGCTGGAGAATTTTGAACACAACAATGACATGATTTAGCTTACATTTTCAAAGGACCACTCTGTGAGGACAGACTATGAGAATAGACCACTCTGGTGAGGATAGACTATGTCAGGGTTGTGGAAGGAAGTGATGATGATATTCCCAGGGAGTAATGATGATATAAGGTTTTTTTTTTTAAGGTTTTCCCTGGCCAATTCTTTCAGAGTGGATGGCCTCTTCCTTCTTTCTAGTCTGTCTCAGTCTATAAACTGGCTGTTACCTATGCACCAGGTGCATCTCTGGGTTTTAAACACCAGAGGCTCAGCCTCAAAACTCACGTCTACATGTCACCACAGTAGGACAAACCGACAGACAAGTTTGTCCTGCTGTTGGAGACCTCTCTTATCCCCCCCACCTGGGTCCCTGTGGCTGACTGTTCCTCTGTCTGGCTTCCTGTATAATGTAGAAATTATAGAACAATATCATTATCAATATCATTAATATCACATGCAAGTAAGATCTTACTGAAGATAATTCAGAAACGTTTGCAGCAGTATATTGATAGAGAACTTCCAGAGGTTCAAGCCGGATTCAGAAGAGGATGTGGAACAAGGGATATCATAGCTGTTATCAGATGGATCTTGGCTCAAGGCAGGGAATACCAGAAAGTTGTTTACTTGTGTTTTATTGACTATGCAAAGGCATTTGATTGTGTGAATCATGACAAATTATGGACAACATTGAGAAGAATGGGAATCCCTGAGCACTTGATTGTACTCATGAGGAATCTGTACCTTGACCAGGAGGCTGTTGTTCGAACAGAACAAGGGGACACTACCTGGTTTAAAATCAAGAAGGGAGTGCGTCAGGGTTGTATTCTGTCTCCACACTTATTCAATCTATATGCTGAGCAAATAATCCGAGAAGCTGGACTATATGAAGAAAAACGTGTATCAGGATTGGAGGAAGAATCATTAACAACCTGAGATATGCAGATGATACAACTTTGCTTGCTGAAAGTGAGGATGACTTAAGGCACCTACTGATGAAGGTTGAAGAATACAGTCTACAGTATGGATTACATCTCAACATAAAGAAAACAAAAATCCTCACAACTGGACCAATGAGCAGCATCACAATACATGGAGAGAAGATTGAGGTTGTCAAAGAATTCATGTTGCTTGGTTCTACAATCGATGCCAACGGAAGCAGCAGTCAGGACATTGGACGACGTGTAGCATTGGGAAAGTCAACTGCGAAGGAACTGTTTCAAGTGCTGAGGAGCAAGGATATCTCTTTGAGGACTAAGGTGCGCCTGACACAAGCCATGATATTTCCAATCGCCTGGTATGCATGTGAGAGCTGGACAATGAATAAGGAAGACCGAAGAAGAGTTGATGCTTTTGAGTTGTGCTGGCGGAGAATGCTGAAAGTACCATGGACTGCTAAAAGAACTAACAGCTCTGTCCTGGAGGAAGTGCAGCCAGAATGCTCCTTGGAAGCAAGAATGGCCAGACTTCGTCTCACCTATTTTGGTCATGTTGTAAGAAGGGACCATTCCCTGGAGAAGGATGTCATGCTTGGTAGGGTGGAGGATTGACGAAAGAGGGGGAGGCTTTCAAGGAGATGGATTGATACGGTGGCTGCCATGATGGGCTCAAGTATAGCAGGGATTGTGGGGCTGGCGCGGGATCGGGCAGTGTTTCGTTCTGCTGTGCATGGGGTCGCTATGAGTCGGAAACGACTCGACGGCACTTAACAACAACAATGATGATATCCCAGAGCAGGTGCTACCAAAAATGGAGATGGTAAAAAGAGCTTAAAGTCTATACATTTTAAAGGCCCGAAAGATTTTCTGATATATTTGACATAGGGTATGGCAGAAGGTGAGGAATCAAGGACTCTAAGGCTTTTGGGAAATGTGTGTGTGTGTGTGTGTGTGTGCAGAAAAAAAGCACAAAAGAATACCCATTGCTACAGAGTCAATTCCAACTGATCCTACAGGACTGCCCCCATAAGGTTTACAAGGCTGTAAACCTTTGCAAAAGTAGAGTGCTATATCTTTCTTCCACAGAGCTGGTAGATTCAAACTTGCCGGCCTTTCACTTAATAGCTAAGTGCTTAACCAGTGTACCACCAGGGCTCCTCATGCAGCACCCAAAATAACAGGGTTGTTGCTGAGTAATGGGACTACTGGTAGCATAGTGGCTAAGACACTTGACTGCTAACCAGAAGGCTGGCGGTTCAAACCCACCAGCCACTCCTCGGAAGGAAGATGGGGCAATCTACTTTCGTAGTGATACAGCCTCGGAAACCCAAGGAGGGGTCGCTATGAGTCGGGTCCGACTCGATGGCACACAACAACAACAGCAACAATGGGACTACAGGAGATCTCTCTTTTTTTTTTCATTTTATGCTTTTGTTCTGGATTATGCAAGGATCATGCATTACTTTTATAATTTAAAGGCTATTTTTAAAAAATTCAAAGACATTCGGAATGAAAAACAATATACCCCAGTATAAAGTTTTTGGGTCAATCATGTCTTGTCCCATGACAACCAAATCTTTCCAAATAACAAGCAGCAGCTCAGAAAAACAGTACCTGATCCCCAACCTGCCCACTTTTAGGCTTCATAGCAAGTTGCTTCTCTTTATCTGGGTCTTTTCTAACCAAAGGAGAGAATTCACCAGGGCCTCCCACACAATGAACCTGAAGATTAACACCACAGAGTCGGCACACCTGCCAACCAAACCACATAAGTAAACCTCCATCTGTGTAGTTAAATGACTAATTCTTATTCTCATTAACCCTCATATTTAGCATATTTGAGTCTACCTCCTTTTCAAATTTTTTATTTTCTGTTTATATTTTCACAGGCCTTATGGTATACATACCTTTTTAGGTAAGCCACTTTAAATCCTTCTTGTAAACATGTGGGATAAAATAAATACATACATAAATACTTGGATATTTCTTTTCTCCCTTTCTTCTCTTTGATTCCAGGTTGATCTCATCATTTTTTTTTTCTTGTTCACAGACATGCTATTCATTCCATTAACAGCTCCCCTCCTTACTGTGTAAGTATTAGAAAGTCAAAAGGAGAAGAATGCAACTGACAAAAAACATTAATGCAGATGATTTTTACATAGCACTAAGGCTGTTTGGAGGAAAGGTTCAAGCTGAGTACTACTTAAGTGAAAACACCAAGTCCAGAGAGCTAGATATGAAACTTGGGCAGCCACATCCTCAGCAGACACACACCACAGCAGAAGTGGGTGCATGTCTGCATGTAAGCAGCCTCATTCAGCACTGAGGATTAATAAAATCTTCCCATGACACAAAATTGTGACATGATGCATTGCAGGATGAACAGAATTGTTTTCATAGTGTGAAGGTTAATTTTATGTGTCAACTTGGCTAGGCTTTGGTGCCCATTTGTTTGGTCATGTATTAGTCTGGATGTTGCTATGAAAGTATTTACATGTGATTAACATTTCCAATCAGTTGACTTGAAATAAAACTGATTAACCTCAATAATATAGCTAGACTCCATCCAATTAATTGAAATCCTTAAGAGCAAAAACTGAGGTTCTCCAAGGGAGAAGGATTCTGCCTTAAGACTGTAACACAGACACCTTGCCAGAGTTTCCACCCTGCCCACTGCCCTATGAATTTGACTTCCCAGCCCCCATTACATGAGCCAATTCCTTAAAATAAATCCCTTATCAGCAAAATAAGAATAGAAGAGAAATTCCTCTACATAATAAAGGACATTTATACAAACCAACAGCTAACATGATTCTCAGTGGAAAGACACTGAAAGCATTCCTCTTGAGAACAGGAATCAGACAAGGATGTCCTTTATCATCTCTTATTCAGCATTTTACTGCAAGTCTTAGCTAGAGCAATAAGGCAAGAAAAGGCAATAAAGAGCTTTCAACTTGGTAAGAAAGAAGTAAAACTGTCCCTATTCACAGATGATATGATAATGCACATAGAAAATCCTAAAAATTCCATAAGAAAGATATTGGAACTTATAGCAGGATCCAGCAAAGTAACAAGATACAAGACCAACATACAAAAATCAGTTGGATCTCTCTACATCAACAAAGAGAACTTCAAAAGGGAAACCAGGAAAGCAATACCAATTACAATAGCCACCAAAAGATAAAATACATGACAATATATCAAATTGAGGATGTAAAACACCTATACAAATAAAACTACAAAACACCATCACAAGAAACCAAAAGAGACCTATATAAATGGGAAAAAAAATACCATAATCATGGATAGGAAGATTTATTATTGTGAAAATGTCAATAATACCCAAAATGATTTGATCCAATGTGGTGGTTATGTTTGTGTGTCAACTTGGCTGGGCCCGGTTGAGTGGTGGAGTTAGTTATTCCTCATGATGAGACTGGCAATCAACTCCATGGTGGGATCTATCACAAACAGCTGAGTAGCTGCCTTTGGGGTGTGGTCTGCTTCCTGTATATAAGGAGAAGCCTTGGGAACAGTAGCTAGCTTGTGGCATTCTTGGACCCTGCACATAGTACCATGTAATTGTTTAGCAGCCTTCCATGCTCTGCCAACCTTGGGACTTACAATGGACTTAAGTTAATGGCCTGCCGTGTGGTTTGGTAACAGAGGGACCATACCTTTTTACTTGGCAACATTGAGCTTGGCAGCCTCAGCAGCCAGCAGCTGTCTGATTGAAGAAAATCCTCTAGCTTCAGTGGGCCGGGAGCTGGAGGCAGAGCTGAAGCCCAAGGCTGACGGGCTTTCACCCAGCCCCTAGAGCTTGGCATTTTGAACGTGGGCTTAAGGCCTCCAAATTGTAATAATAAACTCCTGTTTGTTAAGGCCATCCCATTTGTGGTATATATTCTTGTCAGAGTGGCACTAGGCAACCAGAACACCCAAATTCCAATATCTTTAAGAAGATGGAAAAACTGATCACTAACTTTATGTGGAAAAGAAAGAGGCACCAGAAAAGTAAAGCGTTATTGAAGAAGAAAAAAAGTAGGAGGCCACACACTACCAGATCTCAGAACCTACTATACAGCCACAGTACTCCAAACAGCCTGGTACCAGTACAATGACAGACACATAGACCAATGGAACAGAATTAAGAACCCAGACGTACAACCATTCACCTATGAACAGCTGATCTTCAGCAACGGACCAAAGTCCATAGCACAGGGAAGAAGGTCTTTGAACAAATGGTGCCAGCAAAACTGGATGTCTATCTGTAGAAAAATGAAATAGGACCAAGACCTCACACCACGAATAAAAACTAGCTGAAAATTGATCAAAGATATAAATACAAACCTCAAACTATAAAGACCATGGAAGAAAAAATAGGGGCAATGTTCACTCACTCACTCACTGACATCAAGTTGGATTCGACTCATAACGACCCCTCCTTGGGTTTCTGAGGCAGTATCACTACAGAAGTAGATCGTCCAATCTTCCTTCTGGGGGATGGCTGGTGGGTTTGAACTGCCAGCCTTCTGGTTAGCAGTCAAATGCCTTAAGGCACTATACCACCAGGACCCTAATATACGGCACAAATACAATACCAAACATAACTAAAAATGCACAAACAGCAGAAAATGAACTGAATAAATGAAACTTCCTAAAAATTAAACACTTTTGCTCATCAGAAGACTTCTCCAGACTGGGAAAGAATTTTTGGCAATGACATATCTAACAAGTGACTTATCCCTAAAATGTATAGGAAATGTCAACTCACTAACAAAAAAGACAAACAATCCAATTGAGAAATGAGCAAAGGACATGAACAGACATTTCACCAAAGAAGACATTCAGATGACCAACAAATACATGAAGAAATGTTTCTAATTATTTACCCATTCACGGGGGGGGGGGGGCATGGGGGGGGGGGCCCTGCCATAAAGTTTATTCCAACTCATAGTGATTCCCATTGAGTTTCCAAGGCAGTGAAGAGATAGAGTGCCCTGTCTTCTTTCCTTTGAGTGGCTGATGGGTTTGAACCAACAACTTTCTGGTTAGCAGTCAAATGCCTTAGGCACTGCAACACCGGAGCTCCTTAGAGAAATGTGAACCAAAACAACAAAGATATACCATCTTACCCAGGCATAAATATCGTTATTAGGTGGCACCCAGTCAATTCTGGCTCATAACAACCTAATACACAGCAGAACAAAACACTGTCCAGTACTGCATCATCCTCACTATTGGTGAACACATTATTTTAGCCACTTTAATAATCCATCTCATTGAGGAACTTCCTCTTTTTCACTGACCCTCTGCTTTACCAAATGTGGTGTTCCTCTCCAGTGACTAGTTCCTCCTGATCAAAACTCAAAACTCACTGCCATTGAGTCCCAGGAAGTAAATCTTTACAGAAGTAGATTACCCAGTCTTCCTTCCATGGAATGGCTGGTGAGTTTAAACCACCAACCTTCTGGTTAGCAGTCAAATACCTTAGGCACTATGCCACCAGAGCTCCTGAGAACCTGACCAAAGTATGAGAGATGAAGTATGAGAGACCAAAAAAACAGAAAACAACAAATGCTGATGAGGATGTGGAAAGATTGGAACTCTCATACACTTTGGATGAGATTGTAAAAGGGTATAACCATTGTGGAAAATGGTATGGAGCTTCCTTTAAAAGTAAGAAAGAGAGATATCGTATGATCTAGCAATATCTCATGATATGGATGAACCTGGAGGATATCATGCTGAGTGAAATAAGTCAATATTGTATGAGACCATACTATAAAAAGTGTGTGTGTGTGTCAGAGAATATTTCTACATATGTATTTGTATGTGCTGCAAATAGTAGTGCAAGGAGTTCTGGTGGCACAATGGTTAAATCATTCACCTGTTAACCAAAAGTTTAACAGATCAAACTCACTAGCTGATCCACAGGAGAACGATGAGTCAGTCTGCTTCTGTAAAAAGTTACAGCCTTGGAAATCCTATGGGGCAGTTCTGTTCTGTCTTACAGGGTCGCTATGAGTTAGAACTGACTCAATGGCAGTGTTCTTTTGTTTTTTGATATATATAGTAAAGCATACAGGGGGAAAAGGTATGCAAACTTCTCAGCCATAACCAAACACCTTAAGGAACTGAGTCACTGGGTTTGGGGGCTTAGGATCATAGTCTTAGGAGATAATCTAGGTCAATTGGCTAACATAGTCCACAAAGACAATATTCTATGTCATAGTTTGGTGAGTAGTGACTGGGATCTTTAAAGCTTGCAAGTGGCCATCTAAGTTGTAACTATTGATCTCTCCTCATCTAAGCCAAGAGTGAAGAAAATCAAAGACTTAAGGAAACAATTAGTCCAAAAGACTATAGACCATGCAAACTACAACTTTCACTACCCTAAGACCAGAAGAACCAGATGGTTCCCAGGTACCACTACCAACCACTTTGATGGGGATTACAATAGAAGGTCTCAGAAGAGTAGAAGAAAAATGTAGAACAAAATTCAAAATCATAAAAAAATACCAGACTTACTGGTTTGATAGAGACTAGTGGAACCTCAGACTATGGACCTTAGATACTCTTCAAACCTGCAACTGATCCCATCCTCCAGGATCACCTTTTAGTCAAACAATAGATAGGTCTATAAAGTGAATAGTAACACCTCTGCAAGTGTATTCATAAGAACAACCAACCATTCGAGACACTATGGGGCAGTTAGTTTTACTCTGTCCTATAGGGTTGCTATAAGTCAGAATCTACTCAAAGGAGAAGAGGTATTTTGTTTGTTTGTTTGTTTTTATCTTGAATTAATATATGTTTTCTGGTCTAGGTCATGTCTTTTCAAATAGATGTAAGGTCCCTAAAAGTAGGCACATCAGCTGAAGAGCTAACTCATACATAGAGAGAGAATGCTCTATTTTTCTGGAGAACTCTGACTAACACATATGGCAGTGGTAAATCTTCAAGCATTATATAGAGAAGACTTCTGATGTCTTGGACACAATCAGATCCTTCCTATTTTTATCAAACTTCCCTTCCCCAATGCAGCTGCACTGTTCACTCTCTAACATGTACACTTTTTACTTCAGTGGATTGATGATGATTCTAGTTGTGTATCTCCCCAGGTACACAAGAAAGACTTTTGCATTCCCAGCTCATCTTATGGCAAATATTCCAATGCTTGGAAGTTGGGCACACAGTCTGTGCATGTACTAAGCATGTGGCTTTCTGCATATGTCTGCACATCATTTTTCAGGAAACTCTATTTCACACTACACCAGCTTGATGAGTAGCTGTTGTTCACACACACTGAGAAATAACTCCATGTGAGAATAATACCTTTACAACTTTGAAATGTCCTCAGACAGACTTCTCATCTCCAGGCCATCAACCTGCTGTGAACTCTCATCCTGACTTTTCACACATACAGGCAACAGTCATACAACATACTGTCAAACAATATGAAGGTCTGGGAGATGTGGAGGAGTGCAAAATTAAATTGGAGCCTGAACATCTTTTTAGTTCAGTGAAATTGTAACAATAAAAAAACCCACAGCAAAAAAATTCACCATACTAATGCAAGTTATTTGTATTTGGTGTCTGTTTAAAACTTCTGCTCTGTGTCTTTAAGTGTATCTAGATTTCAAAACCTTAGTGACATCTTTATTGTTAACAAATGATACATAAATTTAACATCTATGGTCCCTGTCCTCAAAATATTTTCTATTTACATCTGCCCTAAAATAAATATCTCTGGTAAAAAAAAAAATTAGTCTACTTTAAACAACAATGATTAAAATGCTAAGGCAACTGAAAGCTGAGTATGTGTGTTGTTTGAATTAATTGAATTTTTTCTTTGAGAATTATCTAGACATAATTACATGAATTTTGTTTGTTGAAAATGCAGCAAAATGTAAGCATTCAAAAAATAACTGTTATAGAAATAAATAACATAACAAATTATCATCCAACAAATAATTGTTGAACACCTATGATGTGTCATACTGTGTTGGACTTTGCAGATACAAAGTGAATGTGACATCATTTTGGGCTAATGGAGGCTCACTTGTGGTTAGAAAAAGAGGTGACACATTACTCATAGTCTCCCTAGTTCATCAGAGTGGGAGAGAAATGTGGCAGTCTGAGTCTGTAAAGATTTACTGCCTATGTTGCAGTTCTTTGTCCTCTAGGGTTTGCTATGAGTTGGAATTGACTTGATGGCAATGGGTTTAGTTCAGCAGAAATATTTTTCAACAAGGACTGTAATACACACATCAAACTTCTCTTGTTAATTTTTAGTTAACTTAAGTTCAAAGGAGCTCTGGTAGCATAGTGCTAAAGCACTTGACTGCTAACCAGAAGGCTGGTGGTTCAAACCCACCAGCCACTCCTCGGAAGGAAGGTTGGGCAATCCTACTTCCGTAGTGATACTGCCTCGGAAACCCAAGGAGGGGTCGCTATGAGTCGGGGCCGACTCGACGGCACATAACAACAACAACAACAAAAGTTCAATTAGGTAGAAATTAACCGACTTTCAATACTTAATTCTTTCAGTTAGTGGTCAACTAACTCAACTTCTAGAGTTCTGTTAAGCCATCAAACATTGTTGTATGATTACCAAAGACTTGCCCTGAATGAGGCTTTAGGGATACAAAGATGAGAAGACCCAAACTAGGAGAGAGAAGAATATGGTCATGAAAATCTACCAACCAGGACAGGAATGAGGCCTACTACCTGTTACCTGTAATTCAGAATAATAAGTGGAATGACAGAGGAATATACGAGACATGGGGACAGCCCAGGCTGGGAAATGATCATTGAAGTTAGGGAAAGGGACAGGGCAAATTGAGTTTCATAAACGCATCCTTTTTGTCTGCTGTAGATGTGGATAGGCGCTCTGGTGGCACCATGGTTAAAGCATTGGACTGCTAACCAAAGAGTCAGCAGTTCAAATCCACCAGCCGCTCCATGGAACAAAGATGAGGCAGTCTGCTTCCATAAATATATAGTCTTGGAAAACCTATGGGACATTTCTTCTCTCTCCTGAAGGGTCACTGTGAGTTGGAATCAACTTGATGGTGGTGGCTTTGGGGTTTGGTAAATGTATATTCTAAAGGTGTAAGCCTGAATGGATACTGGCCCAAGATATCTTCTAAAAGTTATTTTTAAAATTTCCAGTATTGGTTTGATTCTTTTTGATGATTTGCCCCTCTCTTAAAAGGGCAGTAGAGAGAATACTTGATTAAAGCTTCTGAGTAGTTTTATTCTGGTTAATAAAAGTTGTCATGAATATATATCTTTATTCTTTGAGTTTTACAACATGTTTTTGATGTAAGTCATAAAAAAAGAAAAAAAAAAAAAAAAAAAAACTCACTGCCGTCGAGTCGGATCCGACTCATAGCGACCCCTCCTTGGGTTTCAGAGGCAGTATCTCTATGGAAGTAGATTGCCCAACCTTCTTTCCAAGGAGTGGCTGGTGAGTTTGAACCACCAGCCTTCTGGTTGGCAGTTTAATGCCTTAGGCACTAAGCTAGATCTATCTATCTATCTATCTATCTATATACACCTACACACAATAAACACATATATTTATACTAGGGATAAAAATACAAATTATATAGACATAAATAGATACTATGAATATCCTTGACTATATACTTATTTTTGTTATCAAATTTTTAAATAATTACTAATGCCAAAAATTAATGAATGAGAACAGTTTCACTTTTACTTTAGGATTTTACTGAAAGTTGAAGAAATGTCATATGGAAGAATTTTAACTTTAGGAAAGTTGTGGTCAACCAATGAACATAATACATTCCACAGCATAATCACTACAAAAAAAAACTTAGTTTCTTCCAGCAAATTCTTCTTTCAAATTTCTCAAAAGAAGTACTAGACTTTTTTTTCCCAACTCAACTTGTGAAAATGATTTAAAGTACTTCACGACACATGAGTAGATAAATGTCTTAGGGAAATGAACTCATATAAATTTAAGAAAGTCATATACAATAAAGAAGACCAACTGTCTCTTGAAAAATAGAAAACAATTAAGTTTTATGACAGTAAAGATTTTGAGACCTTACATGAAAGTCACAGTCTAATTTATAGTATTCAAATTTCTTGCAAAAACTCAGCATGTGAACAATTTTATTTGTGAATAATTTTCAAATGAATTCTGTACACCAGGATGGAAAGTGAGCCAGAAACTGATGCCATTTACCTATTTCTTCTCAGGTAGCATAGTGAGCTTCTACTATATTAGCCTGTCAGAAAGCAGTGGGTATCTCAGACATGTCCATCAATAGGCAAATAATCTCCTTGGCAAAGATCACTGGTAGGGGATTCTTCCAATAAAACAAAATAAAACCATAGCTTTCCTACTAGAAAGAGTGGGAGATATATAGTATTTCAAGAAGCAAGTGGGTCTACTAAACAGGTTCCCCTTCTTCCTTCTGTTGATCCAATGGATGTGAAGATAATAATTATCAGAGACAAGTTACCTTAAAAGTAGTCTTAAAATCTTCATTGGTAGAAGTAAATCATCAGTATATTTCTCAAATGAGTCATAAAGAAGGATTTATAATGAAAAAGTTGTGAGGGCTCCAAGTGGGTCAGGCAAGAAGTAGAGGGTGATGTTGGATGATTTTGCTTTCTAAACTGCTGATCTACAACTGATGTCTGGATGAAGTTTGTCCACCTAAACAAGAAGGAAACATGGCCAAATGCTGGCCACATAATATTGATTTAACAGATGATATCATGGATTAGAATGTATTTTCTGGTCTAGGTTTTGTCTTTTCAGTTAGATGTAAGCTCCCTCAAGATTGACTCATCATCTGAAGAGTCATCATCTGTACTTCCAACACCATGCACATCAAAGGAATAGAGGAATTTAGAGCTAGGAAAGAGCCAAGACACTAATTCACACCCTTCTTCTACAAGCATGGAAATCTTTTCTAACTATGTATGTAACAAAGACCTAGTAATATCTGTGAATACTCATATAGGAGGCTCACTGCTGGCAGGGTCCAAAGCTGTACTCATCTCCTCCCACAGTGCCCATATTCTAACCAAATGTCCATTGGCTATAATTTCTGGATTGTTCTGCAAAATTGTTTAAAGCAAAATTTGTGATCAATCTTTGTAAAAAAGCTAATATTACAAATTTAGAAAAGGTAGCATCACTAATTTTTTTAAAAAATAATGAGCTCTGGTGACATAGTGGATAAGGCCTTTGGCTGCTAATCAGAAGGTCAGTGGTTCAAACCCACCAGCCACTCTGTGGAAGGAAGATGGTGTGATCTACTTCGATAAAGATTTGCAGCTTCAGAAACCCAGTGGGAGTTGCTATAAGACAGAATCAACTCAATGACAGTGAGTTTGATTTGGGGTTTTGTTTTAATTAGGCCAATGAGAAATTCTCTCACCACAATGTGTCATTCATCTTTGTTTGTACCTTCTTTTTACTCTGACTGATTTGTAAAACCTACTGGACCCCAATTAATAGAATGACGATGCCAAGCACAGTCTCAAGCCACTGCTGGTAAATGCTCATTGCATCTGTAGGGTTTTTTCCTTATCCATTCTCATGAATCATTTCAGTGATTTTCAGAATTTTCACAAGTAACTAATTAATTTTTAATTATTGTGCCCATCAAACACATAATAGTAACTCACACTAAGCATCTTCTATGATTTGCAGTAAATCACTAAGAGTTCAAAACAGTTGCAGAATGGCAACTTGAGTTCTGGATACATCTATTTTATTCAGCACTGAGCTGGAAAAAAAAAATCATCATCATTGTCAAATAATGCTTTCAAATGATAGAAGCAAAACTTTGTAGCTTTTGTATTAAGCATTGGCCAGCTACTGCCCACCCCCTAGCTAAAAGATGATAATTACTAAAAGACAGTATATCTAAAGATAAAGATATAACATTGGAGAAGTATGAATCCCAAGTAGGAATCACCCAGAATCCTAAAAACTATTGATGTTTAGTGTATTTTTCCCTCAAAGAGAAGTGTTCTTTGTTTCTTTGCCTATGCTTTGTGACATCAAAGCCAATTACTGAGTGTTGGATCAGAATAATATTCTCAGGGAATCATATGCAACTATGAATGGGAATGGCATTTGTCTCCTAGTATACATGTGTGTTTTCAAGGTTTTTGCTAAAATGTTGCCTTCTCATTGACCTAAAACAATAGATACAGAAATATGGGTTGGAGCACATGTACAATCTTTGAATGATTATGTTGCAGAGCTACTTGGAAATTGAAACAACTTTCTAAAGTGTGGATAAAATGTTTAACAACAGTAGATAATATTGAGTGTTTTTAGAACAAAACTCTCTTGAAAAATATCTTTTGCTAGAAAATTGGGTTCCTATCTCCAAATGCAACAAGCAACTTCTCCAAACCGCATGGTCTTCTGGAGTATACAGAGGAATGTCAATATTTTAAAATAATATTATTTGTTCAAACTATCGGGCTTCTCTATTTTGTAGCATAAGAAGTACTTTATGCATTTTTGGACTTAAAACAATCACAAATTTGTATATACATATGATGATTTACAAGTGTCTACTTTATTATCTATGAGATCACATACCCACATTACCAAATACCAATTTAAAAATATGGCAGCTCTGTGGCTGGCCTAATTCCTTGTAATTAATTCATGACTTTCATATGCCAACGCCCATTAGTAATTCCTTTTTCTGCTCATCTTACATTTCTCATGTCTTTTGGAAACATAGTGATAATTTCATGTTCCAAAGAGCTAAGAGTCTACCCATTATGCAAGGCTTCACAAACATGTTTTACAAAATAGGAAATAATGTATAGGAATGTATCTGAAAGAACCATTTTCTTGTACAGACAATCCATTCATGATTTTCAATACCCAAACAAATAAATAAAAAAAATTTAAAGAAAAAGAAATCTAAAAGAGTGAACATACCGTCTCTATGTTTATTCTATTAGGGAAAAACATACCGACATAAATTGTGCTGGATGAGATTCTGCCTTAGGAAAGTTAATTACAAGATTCTACTGAGTCTGTCATGTAGTGAAGTAATGAAAACGCTTCGGTTCTAGAGAATTACAGTATAGTACACAGTTCTCACAAACAGAATGAATAATTGAAATCCAGAGCTTTTATGCTTCAATGAAAAAAAAAAAAAACAACAATGTTTCATGGCACATAAATTTATTCAGCTTATTTGCATTAAGGTTGAATGATCATAGCCCTGTCCACAGGAAAATAGTGATGGTACCTTGATTTAAGTGTGATGAGCGTTCATAAATATTCTTAGGAAGCAAGATGTACCTACATTTAATCAGCACTTATTAAAATTTTATTCCCTATAGTTATTCAACAGGATCTGTGGTATAAAAACATAATTACAAAAATCAGATTTGAGCTCATTTGACAACAGAAGGGTTTTATGGTGACCTATCTCCAAATGTTCCTATTTGTAATTAAATGCAGCGATCAGCAGTAAGGATTTTGAAGCTGTTTTAGTAGTTCCGCTATTCTGCTTAACATGTGGCACCCGTAATAATTAAAATGATACTAACACATGCACAATTTTATGGCCCTTATGGTGCAACCCATTATGCCAAATAAGGGCCTCTGTTTTCACAGCATACTGCACATGGTCTCATTACACCCACTTTTCTTTTCCTGTCTTCACACTAACAACTGTTAAAGTGAATCAACACACGAAACGTACTATAACAGCTTAGTGTTTATGATATGTGTGCTGTTAGTCAGTGAACAGGAAAATCTAAACATTTACTGTTTATGTAAAGAATAGCGTTAGTGTTAGCGAATTGCTCGGGTCTGCTTACTTTATTATCTAGATCACAAACGTAATGATGGGTTTCAGTGGCATCTATATTTTCGCTTTGTTTTGTGTGTCAATGCAGATGTCTGTAAAAACCAGAAGAATTTAGCATTTACATATCTTAGAATATTTTTTTTCTGAACCAGAAAAATAATTCAGGGATTACTTGAGAAAAAGGATAGATACATCACGACAAGTGTCATTCCTTTAAAAAAAGAAGAAGAGGTAGGTGGAGAAGAAGAAGGAGAAGAGTGAAATATTTAAAGGTATTTGGAAATAATCTTCCACACAACAATCTAATCAGGATCTGGTTTACCTAAGGTGTTAAAAAGCTATAAACCATTTTTATGTGGTACACTAAAATTTATAAGAAACTGAGAATTTGAGATTAGTGCCATTTTATCATGAATAATTTTATAATTAAGAAGCTCCTCAAAGACCTCCTACACTCATTTTACAGTCATCAGTTCCGAATGGCTTTCAGTCTTTTTGTTCTGGGACACAGTCCAAAGGAGGTCCCATCGGTGGAGCACCAACGGATTGGGCAAGATCTTACGTCTGAATTTTGCATCACCGTTTTTCTGAACATTAGTTGAAACTTTGGATAAAGAATAGCAGTCGTTCTTCATTTTTGCTCTTCTTGAGTCAAACTCAATCCTGTCCATTTAGGAATTGTCCCACGTTGGCATTAAACGGGGTAAGTGGAGTTGAGAAGGGCTTCCATGTGAACGACTTAATAGCTCAATTGATTGCAAAGATACAAAAGGAAAATGCTCACAGATTGCAGCCTTCCCATGGTTTGGCTCCGAGATCTCATCAACAGTGTGACGTCGACCAGCAGAGAACCGTGTGGATGCTGTATGAGGACCATGCGCTCGTTACAGAACTGTGAAAATTTGTGGGACCGCAAAATGGAAATGATCCGCCAGCAAGGGGGAAAAAAAAAAAAAAAAGCAAGATGAGGGAAGTGGGAGGGGGAAAGCAGCTTGAGAAAGACTTAAAGCACTCTTCTATACAAGCTTCTTATTAAAAAGACTAGGAATATTTAATATGATGTAAATTCATGTCCCACAAATCTCTAAGATCCCAAGCCATCCCAAGCTTAGTGTCACATATGGAGAGCCTCCTGGGGAGGATTTCATCCCTGTTCAGTGCATTCTCCAACTCTGCTTCTCACAAAAACAGAAACAAAAATCCACCCTGCTCAACAATTAAGGAAGAAATAAAGCTTTCTGTCTGAACTTCAAGAAGTTGAATTCAGGGATCCGTATTCTTTGATTAAAATTAGCGTTTGTGATCAGCAGTAGTATTTACTACCTTAGGTTCAAAAACAAATAACCCACTTTGTTTGTTTCTTACTGCAAATGAATTAAATTAGAAGCCATTAGGAGGACTCGCTGTTTATATCCTTGTTTCAGCAGTGGTAGTATTTGAAGTTTCCTGCGGTAAGTTCATTACTCGTATTTTGTCCAGAATTAGTGAAGCGTGCTGAAAATTGCTAATGACAGATGTTTCTCCACTCTGTCACACTTCTTGTATCATTTGATTTGGAAAGCAACATACGGTGTTCTGCTCTATCAGTATGTCACAGACTGTCTGTAAACAGCTGGTCATAACTCAGTTCAGTGAAAACCATTACTTTCCAATGAAGGGCTGGACACCCTCCAAATTGCATTTTGGCATGGCCTCGGCTGCATAATGCACAAAGTTCCTCTGTTCTGAGGTTACCTAAGGAAGAGTTCTCACTTTCCCTACTTGTTTTTCACATCTTGGAAAATAAAAAAGTGTTTTCTCAGCAATAGATGAAGAAAATATAAAAAAAATATTTTAGGGATTATATCAAGCATCAGAAAATGTGCGAGTGGTACATTGCAAGAGACTACATAAAACCCACCCAAAAACGTGTATCTTGCCATTTCAAGTCATGTCTCTAGTTTGAAGGGAGCATACTCCATGAGAGTCAGGACACACAAGATGACATATTTACATGTCTCCTATGAAATGGCCATGGCATATGACCGTGTGGCTCTTCCACTACTTCTAATCACACTGAGATATACTAAAATCCTTCCCCTGTCATTTATAAGATGGGGAAATTAAAAGAAATATGTCTTTTTATTTTTTTCCCCCTTGAAACCCAGCAAGCCACAATTAATCAAAGAAATCATGTAAATACAAGCCCATACACATTATTTTTCCAACATGGCATTTTAAAGCACACTAAAAATTACATTAACAGTGCCAAGTTATTTGAATAGAGACTATACAATAAATACCAAAAAGTCATTAGTGATATCATTCAGAAGATTTAGAGTTTTGTCACCACATGAAAATAAAATTTCTCCCTGAAAAGTCTGGGTAGAGTGGAAAAGAATAGATATTGAATACCTTGAAAGCCACTTGGCTCCTTCAGATCCATAGAAGCTTTCAAATACTTATCAAGGAAAGGTTATTCTCTGGAGAAAAAAATAAATGAAATTTGGAAATTTGCAGACATAATGAAAAGGAATTGAGCCCACTTGAGGGACTGAATGATGGAAGAACATGTCCATTTCAGCTGAGCATTCATTTAATGAATTATCTTTCAACAAACATCAAGTCCTTTTATGTGTCTCTTTCAATATGCTATTTGCTGGAGTTATTTTTGTGGGCCTCTTTCCTATACATATGAACCAAAACCTTTATAAACAAAGAACTCTAAAAGGATACACTTTTCCAAAACGCAAACCACACTTCCTTGTAGGTTAGGCTCCCATGTCACCTCTCTGAAGCCTTTCCTGACTCCTGCAGACAGAGTTGGTCTCCAGCTGGGCCTTCTCCATACATTCCTAATGACTCCACTGGTGTATTGCAGTTAAGTACAACTGGAGCTCAGGAGAGAGAATAACTCATCCTGTGAGACAATCAGAGAAAACTTTAAAGAAGATGATATTTGACTGGATCTTAGTGGCTCAAGTGTAGAATGAAGACACCATTTTGAAACATCCTGATTAAGAGATATGCCCTCAACTACTAAAAAAAAAAAAAAAAAAAGACAGTCTTTACAGATTAAATGTCATAAGATTGTAAACCAAATTTATGGATAAAGCTCCAAGAAATAGAAGCTATATACACCATGGAGAATCTCTTTAAAATAAGATTCTTTACATGGATCTAATTTTTTTCTCATCTTCCTCCAGGCCAGGGTTTAGACAGCAGATAGGTTCATTTTGTCTATGATAAAATAATAAAATGAATAAACTCTGTGTGTGAGAAGAAGACCATGATAGATGAGGGGCTTGACAACTGGTCAAAAACAATATTCTAAGTGTAAACACATGTACTTTGAAAGTCATATCACTCATTACACCATTAGTATAACTGGTCTCCCAAAACATTACTACATTAAAGCAATCCTTATGGGGGAAAAAAAAATCTCACTGCCATCAAGCTGATCCCGACTCATAGTAACCCCCATAGGGTTTCCAAAGCTATAAATCTTCATGGAAGTAGATTGCCCCATCTTCCCTCCATGGAGCAGCTGGTGAGTTTGAACTGCTGACTTTGTGGTTAGCAGCCAAATGCCTTATTCACTTCACCACCTGAACTCCAAGGCAATCCTTACCAAAGAAGAATTTCCAAATGACTGTTAATGAGAGCCCATCCTGAAAATTACATTATAGAAGTCTTGTTTTTACTATTTAAAAAAAAAAAAATCTGCATTCCTGTGGGATGTGTTCATCTCATTGAATAACAATTTCTTTGTACTTCCTATATTGTAAGTTTCTTGGCTTGGTGTTTACTTGCCCAATTGAGCTAGGCTGACTCACCAAAGAGTTGTATTACCTGTGAATGCAGTAGCAGAAGAAATTAAAAGGGACATTCCTGGTCAGATTCAAAATGGAGTCTTGTCAGTAATCACCACACTATTTCCCTCTAGCATCTTACTGCTTAAAAAACTAGGTACAGCAGTTTGAATTAGGGATTCTGGTGCTCTGAACAACTCACTGAGTCACAGTGTACCAAACTCAGAGGAATGGAATTAGAAAGGAGAAAAGTACAGGGGAAAAAATAACAAGATCAGAAAATCTATCCTGCGGAGGACTGATAGGCATCTGAGAAAGGCCATCAGAGACTTCCCTGGGGGTACGACTGGCAGGTGAGAATGGCCATCTGAGACCTCCCTGGGTTAAGGAAGAAGACACCCCACACCAGCATACCAGTGATCACCCCGAGAATCTACCATCAGCACCTGATTTTATCAGTAACTTGGGTCAGCTAGGTGCAAACAGGCATGTTCAGCACCACTGAAAGCTGAGCAGAGAATCCATTGGTGCTCCAGGAGAGTGGGCTCAGGGAGGTGCCCCCACAGAGGGTCACTGAGAAGGCTTGGATCAGGTTCGTGGAACTGAGAGTCCTGTGCTTGACTTTATCAGTAATATTGGGACCACAGATTACTAGCAGACACTCTCCTGACTCCAGCACCACTGAAACTGAGCAGATCTTTGGTGCTGTGGGTGGGCAGACCCACAGAGGAACTCCCAAGGTGGATCGCAGTCTGGGCTGGTTGGTCCAGCACCACAGGGAGACAAGGCCAGAGAGAGAAACTCCTGCAGCAGACCATGGAACCAAGAGGTTGCACTGGGTCAGCTTTTTTGGCACCGAGAGGCCTTAGGAGCAGGGTTTTTACGTGTATCTGAGCCTGGTGGAAAGTGACGACCCCCTAACAACTGGAGTCTTTACTGAAATTGAGCTGCGGGCCTGTAAATAACAGTATGACATTATCAGTAGCAGCCTTCTCAAAGCCCTACAAACCACCCCTAGCAACAACAAGCTTTTCTTCTTCCGCTCCTACCTTCTCCACCAATAACTTCACTCATCCAATAGAAGAAACTACATAAAACCTCCCAGTTCAAACTCTAAACCCTCTTTAAGACAAACAGAAACTCATATCCAATTCTCTACAGTGATTCCACCATCACAAAGAAAATTGCAGAGCAACATAGCATACATGAATTAATAACTAAAAAAATAAAATAAACCAGCTTCCAAATATTAAACCATAAAAACAAGACAAAACAAATCAATACATAACCAACAGTTAAAGACACCTCAAAATGTCTAGGAAACAACAGGCAACCTCAAATTAAACAAAAAACAGGACAAGGCATTAGAAGCAAAACAACAAACAAAAGTCTCATTAAACATGGAGGAAGAGGAGGCAACAGAATTTTCTGAGAGAGAAGGAATTTAGAAGATATGTTTATAGAGCCTTACAAGAGCCTAAGGAAACCCCAAACAGAAACAAGAAGAACACAGACAGTTCCCTGGAAGAACTCACGAAAATCATTCAAGAACAAAATAATAAGATTAATGCACAATCAGAGCTCATACATAAAAAGCAGTTAGAAATCCAGAAAATGAATACCAAAATTACAGAACTACACAACACAGTAGAAGCACAAAAGAGTAGGTTGGAACTGGCTGAAGAGCACCTATCCCAACTAGAAGACAAATCCCTGAACACCAGGCTGTATGAAGAAAAATCAGAACAAAGATTTAAAAGAAATGAAGAGAACCTAAGAATTATATGGGATGACATGAGAAGAAACCACATAAAACTCATTGGAATTCCAGCACAAGAAGAGATGAGAAAAACCATCAAGAAAATTGTGGGAGACCTACTAACAGAAAACTTCCCCCATATCATGAAAGAAGAAAAGATATTTGTCCAAGAAGCTCGTAGAACCCCACACAAGATAGATCCCAAGAGAAAAACACCAAGGCATATTATAATCAAACTCCCCAAAACCAAAGTCAAGAAAAAAAATTTTTTTTTTTAATTTTATTTTGATTTGGGTGAAGATTTACAGAGTAAATTCACTTTTCATACAGCAGTTCACATATACTTTGTCTCATGTCATTGACCAAAAT
>NW_006921839.1:4329470-4364018 GCF_000298275.1 Orycteropus afer afer | reverse complement strand
AGAGATAACAAGGGCACTACATAAATGGAAGAACCTACCTTGTTCATGGATAAGTAGACTAAATATTGTGAAAATGTCAATACTACCTAAAGCAATCTATACATTTAACACAATCCCGATCCAGATTTCAACAAATTTTTTAAGGACATGGAAAACTAATGACTAATTTCATATGGAAAGGAAAGAGACCTCGGATAAGTAGAGCACTTCTCAAGAAGAAAAACAAAGTGGGAGGTCTCACACTCCCAGATCTTAAGAACTACTATACAAGTAGTCAAAACAGCATGTCATTAGTACAATAATAGACAGATCAATGGAACAGAATTGAAAGTCCAGTTATAGACCCATCCATCTATGGACACCTGAGCTTTGACAAAGGTCCAAAACCCATTAAATGGGGAAGAGACAGCCACTTTAACAAATGGTGCTGGCAAAACTGGATATCTACCTGTAGAAAAATGAAACGAGATCCATACCTCACCCCAAACACAAAAACATGTAGAACCCAAAACTATAAAATTCATCAAAGATAAAATAGGGGCAAATTTGGGAGCCCTAATTTATGGCATAAATAGACTATCAAACATAACCCAGAATGTGCAGGAGATAGAAGAGAAGCTAGATGACTGGGACCTTTGAAAAATTAAATTCTTATGTACCTCAAAAGACTTCATCAAAAGGGTAAAAAGGGAACTTACAGATTGGGAAAAATATTTGCCTATGACATATCGGATAAAGGTCTTATCTCCAAAATCTATAGAAAACTTCAACACCTCAACACCAAAAAGACAAATAACCTAGTTCACAAATGGGCAAAAGACTTGAACAGATGCTTCACCAAAGAAGATATACAGGCAGCCAACAAACACATGAGAAATTGCTCATGATCATTAATCATTAAAGAGATGCAAATCAAAACAACAATGAGATATCATCTCATCCCAGCAATAATAGCAAAGTTCAACAGGTCAGAAAGTAACAAATGCTGGCATGGTTGCGGAGAGATTGGAACTCTTGTGCACTGCTGGTGGGATTGTAAAATGGTACAACCATTGTGGCAAATGGTATGGTGTTTACTTAAAAAACTGAAAATAGAAGTACCATTTGGCCCAGCAATTCCATTGCTAGGAATATATCCTAAAGAGGTGAGAAATGGTGCACGAACAGACATATGTACACCTATGTTCGTTGCAGCACAATTCACTATAGCAAAGAGATGGAAACAACTTAAATGTCCATCAAGGGATGAATGGATAAACAAATTATGGTACATGCACACAATGGAATACTATGCTACATTAAAGAACAATGAGGGATACATGAATCATCTCACAACGTAGATGAACCCGGAGGACATTATGCTGAGTGAAATAAGTCAATTGCAGAAAGACAAGTACTGTATGAGCCCATTACTGTAAAAAGACAAAGAAGGGTTTGCTTGAGAAAGGGAACTCACTTAGTAGGTTACCGAGATGGGGAGGGAGTGGGAAGGATTAATTTTGGGCTAGTTGGGGCCTAAACGCTGATGTGGGTAGGGGGAGGGATATAAGGGAAGGATCTGTGATCACCATGATAACATTAGGAAATGGGAGGACACTGAATTGTGCACATAAGAGATAGACAATAGATGTTAATACCAACCAATGTGTCCACAATACTGCATTGCCTTTAACACCAAACACCAGGCTACAGATAAACACGTAAAAACCTGAAATGATCAGACGGGGGTCAATGAACAGAAGTATACTTTAGACCAAGGATAGATTCAGCTGAGGCTAATCTTGCATAGACACCAGTGATACAAAATACCTGCAGTCTTAACAGAAACAATAGAAGACTGACACAAAGTAGTCACTCACAGACAACTAGACACTATGGGAGAGAGATCCAATAGATCTACTGTCTCAGGACTGTAGTACTGCACCAGACTCAATTGGCGCAACAAAATACATAAAAGCCTTGCTCCACATCCTACATTGGTGAGTACTGACTGCGGTCTTAAAAGCTTTCAAGCAGCTATCTAGAATGCAGCTAATGGTCTCCTAGTGTCAGAAGTAAAGAAGAAAGCAAAAAATAGAAAAATAACAAGGGCATTTGGAAGCAATCAGCCATAGGGCACGATGGCCCTCGAGACCAGAAAAACTGGATAGTGCCCGGCTACCAAAGCCAACCACCCAGGAAAGGATCAAATCTGGAGATCCTGGATAGAGTGGGAGGGAAAACATGGAACAAAATAAAAAAACTCAATAATGACCAGAATTACTGGGCACCTGAAATCTGGTGAAACCAATACTATGGCCCTGGAATACATTCTGCTCCTGGAATAAAACTCACGCCCAGGGGCTGGCTCTCAGCCCAATAGTTAACAAGATGTACACGCAGACCATTCAACCCAGGATGACACACCCACATGTTGTTATTGTTATGTGCTGTTGAGTCGGCCCGACCCATAGCGACCCCTCCTTGGGTTTCTGAAGCAGTATTACTACAGAAGTAGATTGCCCAACCTTCCTTCCGAGGAATGGATGGTGTGTTGAACTGCCAGCCTTCTGGTTAGCAGTCAAGTGCCTTTGGCACTACGCTACAAGAGCTTATCCTTTAGAGCGATAGACCAAGGGACACAAGAGGACCAACATTCAAATTGAGGAAATGCAGGACAAACAGAGTGCATAAATATGAGGGTTTTAGGGGGAGGGGAGGAGACTGGGTTAGGGTTGAACATGGTAAATGGGGAAGGAAATTAAATGTGCACATAATGCTGAATGTAAAACAAGCTCTCAAAAAAAAATTATAAAAGGGGCATTGCTATTTACCAGTTATAGAGCCATTTTCCTTTTTAAGGAATGTGGCCAACTAAGAAAATACATGATTGATTTCCTTAGATGGTCAAAGCAAATGAAAGAAAATTAAGGAGTCAGAGAAAGAGACAGAGGCAGGCAGAGGGAGTGGAGTTTTCATTGGTGCTATTCTTCTCTCCTGCGAGCTCTGGTGGTGTAGTGCCTAAGGCATTTGACTGTTAACCCAAAGGCTAGCGGATCAAACCCACCAGCCACTCCTCAGAAGGAAGATTGGGCAATCTACTTCCATAGAGATCCTGCCTCAGAAACCCAAGGAGGGGTTGCTGTGAGTTGAGTCTGACTCAATGGCAGTGAGTTTGGTTTTTTTGGTTTATTCTTCTCTCCATCCCTGTCTGCTCTCTTCCACTATCTGAATATTTACCTTTATTTATGGCAAATCCCTTTTTGTAGTTTCACTGTCATTCCTCTGCTTCTGCTAAAGTACTTAGTGAAGGGCTATTGCTTTCCTATCACAGAGAAATACTCTCACATACCATTAAAAGTAAGTGCCTTTTCATTTCCTCAAAAGGTAGCACAGGAATCTCTGTGGACTGCTTATGCCATGTGGCAATAATATAAAATTAGAACTTTTGCATGAACATTACAAAGTGATTTGTCTTCATTGTTGTTGTACTTGCTGTTTTTTTTTCAATGTTTTGTGGTTTTATTATTATTTTTTTAACTTCCATTGATGGTCTTTATCTTTTCCTTCACTGTAAGTAGTGCTACTTCTAAATATGAGCTATGGCTCCTAGAACAGATGGGTGAGAAGAGAAATAATTTCCACCCTATAACTTGTTAGGAGAGCTCAGTGCCTTGCCAGTTGGCCAGGAGTTTCAGTACTCAAGTACAAAATTCATAGATGCTCAAAGGTTGGTCCTCTATGCAATTCTTATTTGAATCTCTTTGAAATCTTAATAGGGCCAAAAAATTATTCACTGAATTTTTTGACTAATGAAGACTGCAAGTTATAGCCAATATCATATTGGTAATCCCCTGTTGCCCTTCTGATCAAAACCATGGCAAGAAAAACTGAACACGCTTTCCGTCCAATATACCCAAAGAAATCAAGGCACCTTTTGGGCATGTTGCTTCAGTTAACAAATTTTTTCTTTTTCTTTTTTTTCTTTTCAGTGAAGAAATGCTTTGCAAAAATGCACCATTGAGCATTTATGAAAATAGCAAAGCAAAGGAGGCATCAAAATTAATTTAGTGTGCCAAATATGTAAAACGTATTGTAATACACTGACTCCTCCCAGTCTGCAGATCAAAAGACAAGCCAACACAAATTATCCCTGATGGGACAACTTAACACTTAATTTCATTTTATTCAATTCCATTCAACAAATATTTATTGAATGTCTACTAAGCACAAAACGCTTCTTAAGACACTGAGAGGAAGTAAGTACCGTCCCAACTGTAGAAGAGTATTCCTAAGGTGGCCAAGGGAAATAACTGTAAAATAATTAAGATATAAAGCAATATTATAAAAGTGTCTTATTTGTGTATGTGTGTGTGTATGTATAAATAAGTGATAGTGCATTTTATCATTTCCAATTAAAGTAGCAAAATCTCCATCTTCCATCAAGACAATAATAAAAAAATCAAAAATCCCTGAAATTAAATTACAAATGGCTTTTGATTATTCAGGACTTGATTAATAGAGTACCTAAATAATTTATCATCCAAAAAAGGACACTTTGAGAATAAAAGTGGTGCTATTAATAATTATGCCAATTCAGTAGGAACAAACTGGGACTATCCAAGGCAAAGAAGGACATATGGTCACCCTATTGATTACCTAATTTTAGCATTATCAAGACAATATTGCTCCCCTTTTTCTGCTTCTTCCTGCTACCTGTCTTTGTTGTTGTTCGGTGCCACTGAGACATTTTAGCAGATCATTTATTCCTTCTTAGACAAGATTTCTTGAGAGACAAGCCAACAATAAAATGAGACTGTACCCCTCAGATTGATCAGTTTTAAAACAAAATAAGGCAAAATTGATTGAATAGCAGATCATTTAGTAAACCCTTATTAGGTCAGGCCCTGTGCCAGGAACTAGTAATACAAAGATACAAACAAGTAAATTCTTGTCCATATTTTGTCCCAAGAAAAATGGAAGATCTTATAAAAAATATTGATAAAATTCTTAAATATCTTTAAATTATTTTATTTTATTATATATTTAAAACATTTAAAAATTATTGTATAATACTTATACTTTTATAAATAAAAATAGTTTTAAAAAAAACATTGAGGTACATGGGGTAAGATAAGGGAAAGGAAGAAGTGGTAAGAAAAATCTGCATAAGTGAAGATAAATTTCCCCAAAATATCTCTACCCACTTCCTGCCTCTTTTCTCATTCTCCTTTTTCTTATCCACATGAAGTCCAATGTGGAAGATTACGGAGAGAGGATGGAAAGTAAGTTATGCAGTCAGGATCAAAAGGGTATGATAAATCTTTATGAGAGAGGAAGCAGTTCAGTGTCTTCATGCCCCCTTCTCAATTCTTGGTTAATATAGCAAAACAGATATGCAATTAGCTAAATTAAACTAAAGAGTGACACAATGCATCTTATTTCCTTAGGAATCTCCTCAGGAGACTTTTTAAGTTATATACATAATAAGATGATATTTAAAGAAAAAAATATTCTATCAAAAACAAAAGCAGAAAGGCAGAGCTTCAGGGACGTAACCAGTCATGGGGCAGGGGAATTTGTATGTAAAAGAGAACATGGATGACAAACTCAAATGCCTACATGGGCTGGGTAGGTGATGTGGATTAGGGCACGAGACAGGGAGGCATGGAATAGTGCAGATGGTAGCAAATTACAGAGTTGTGCTCCAGTTAAACGTGGCAGCAACTATTCAGAAAAGCTGATTTGATCATGATATAATGTGGGTCCAGCATAGCCAGTTCTACCAACTTTTAAAAGAAACTAGAAAATCAAAGGTTTTGAAAATCTCCTTATTATTTATGTTGACAATGAAATCGAATGGAACCAGATCTGGTCCACGGGGCTGCCAGTCTGGGGCTTATTTAAGAAAATACTGACTTTTGCTTTTGCCTTATGCTATCTATTCTTTTCAAAAAGGAAACATTTTGAGAAGAGTGTTTGTGCAGATGTGTGATGTAATATACTGGCTTGGAAATATTTAAACACATGAAATAGGTGTTTATCATGTTTTCTTTCTTATTTTTTTTCAATTCAAACTATGATTTCAATGTTGGAAAACTAGTCAAAACTAGACAAAAAAGAAAGGTAACACTCTCTCTGCTTCTCTCCGGAGTTGAAGCTATTAGTGAAAAATCTCAAGCCTTTGTCAACTCACCAGTAGGATTTTGGATGACTGAAGGGAGGGGAATGCTTAGGTATTATGTAATGCCAGAAGTTTCTTTTATTAACTTCTCCTCTACTTTTTTTCATTCAATGGCACTGTTTCTTGGTTCTCCAGTGGTGCTATAACAGAAGTAACACAAATGGATGACTTTAACAAACAGTGATTTATCTTATAGTTCAGGAGTGCCATATATAGGGGCTCGGTGAAGCCCCCTTGACCTTAGGCTTCAGCACCGCCTCCTGTTCTAGGCTCACTAGAGCTGCAGGCTTTTTTGACTCATGCAGCTACGGGGTGGTGAGGCTGACAAACCCTAGATTGATAGGTAAGACTGCTACACAGTCTCAAGATCGGCAGGCAACATAGCAGGCCACTGGATGAAGACTCAGCCACATGCAGGATCCAAATATTCCAAAAAGCTAAAGACCTTTCTCAAAGCTTCTCCTCATATACTGGAAACAAGCCATACCCTGAAGGCAACTACTCAACTGCTCACAGCAGATTCTACCATGAAGGTGATTACAATCTCATTATAGGGAATAACTACATCCAGCTTCCCAGCTGCTCAAAACCACGGCCCAATCAAGTTGACCCAAAACCTTAAATACCACATACTGGTTATGATCTTTGTACAGTTAACTGTTTCATTTTCTTTTATTTTTGAGTTTATAATGTATTATGTTATGTACTAGAGGAAAGATAGTCATTGGTCTGCCTTCATTTTTCTCTCTTTATCTAGAATTGCACGTTGGTATTTTCATTAACATCCTAGAACTTGGCAGAGTGAACTTCTATCAAGGAGCTACAAGCAGATTTGTTTAACTCCTCATCTTCATGACACTTGGGCCCAAACCAAATAATCAGGAAGGTCTAAAATGAATATTAACTCTGATAATCTTTGAGGTAAAAGACCAGAGAAGTTTAGCTTTGTGGGTACAGTCTATTAAGATTCTAAACTATAGCATTTTAACTGGTCAAGGTGAACTTCACTTCCTTTTGTAACAAATGATGGCATCTTCCGCAAAAATAGTCACATAAGAAAAAGGATAATTTGCCTTACTTGTCAGTGAATGGGAAACAAATTTAGGAATAGTCTGAATGCCCAATAATAGGGAATAGTTAACAAGGTATGGAATATCCTCTGAATAGAATGTATGGAACTATTATATTAAGTTATATTTATAACAAAACTTTCAATAACATGATGTCAATAATATAAAATTATGTTTATGTATTTATCTACTCATAGAATGGGAAAATATATCAAAATATTTTAATGTTTAGCCTTAGATTATAGGATTAGGGTGATTTTTGTTTTCTAAATTATATTTTTCAAAATTTCTAGATTACATTTATTATATAGTTGTAAATAGAATCCATAAAATATTAGTTAAAGAAAAAGTAATTCGGTCCAGTAAGTGTAGCATTTCCAAACGTAAAATTAAACAAAAATACATAATTAGAGAAAACAACCCTCTCACATGAAGGCTAAATCTTCCTTATTTTTCTTACAACACATAGATTCACACTTTTATCTTTTACTGACATAAACATTATAACCCAGTAAATATGAAAAAGAAAAGCCATTTGTGTGAAAAAGACAATTCTTCAAAATTGTCTGATGATGACTTTGGTGAGAAGTAACAGATCCTCAATATAACCTCCTTTGCATTTGTCTTTCAACTGGCTATTTGTTCTTTCAGAGTACTGTTTTTACCCTCCGGGCCAATTTCATTTGAAAAATAAAGAAAAAAAGAACAAGAAAATAGGTGCATTAATTGTATTATTCTCTTGCTTTTTTCCACTGCCTAAAAGTCAAGCAAAATGATGCCAATATTTCTACATTTTAGGGGTAGGTGCAGATTGCCCCACAAAAAATGACAATCATAGATTGTGCCTGGTCATGGAGAAAGCTCCTGCTTGTCCAAAGAAAGGCATGGAATCGGGAGTTGACAGAGATTCTCATTCAGGAAAGAATTGTCACCATTTTTGCTGTGCTCCGGCCAGAACAACATATGGCAGCCCAGCTGACAAATATAATCTTTTCCTCTTTTTTTTCCCATTACACATGCACATTTCATTTGTGGAATATTAAAACTTCACACAAAGTGCCTGTTAACCCCTTGCCACCACAGCTTCCATCACCTGGGATGTGCTAGTTTCCAAAATCCTCATGTCCAGCTGTGAGAGGGTTAAGGCCGGTGGAGGTAGAACCAATGGTCAGAGGCCATCAGGCTCCTTCCGCCTCCATTAGGAAGGGATGGTGTTCAGCGCTCTCAGGCACAGTTATCTTTATGTTAGAAAATTTATAGCTTCCTGGCTGTAAATACAAACCGCCTTGTTATCCAGAATTCCAGAGATCCAAGTCAGAGATATTTTCAAAGGCAGCTGTCTTTCATTCTACAGTCCACAGAGACCCGGAGCAGGAGGCAAGTTCTCTCTCCACTCCACACACACCCTGCTGCCCCTTCCAGGGAAAAAAAAGTCTGCAGGAGGGATATATAGAGAAAGCAACTTTGTTAAGCTCTCTGCTTTCTTCCCCATATAGAAGCTTTGGGTTCTGGTTGGTTCTGCTCAAACCTCCACTGTGTCATACTGAATACTCCAGTGCATTCCCAGACAGCCCCAACACTCTTCCAAGGACGCTTTGTTTCTCTCTCTCTCTCTCTCTCTCTCTCTCTTTCTCTCTCTGTGTGTGTGAATGTGTGATCTATAACAACAACTCTGACTCCTGGCGATCCTGCCTATGTCAGAGTAGAACTCTGCTCCACAGAATTCTCAATGGCTACTTTTTCAAAGGAGATCATTAGGCCTTTCTTCCAAGGTGCTTCAAGGTTGGAGCAAACTACGCCAACTTTTAACTTAGCATTAAAACTTGTCAACTGTTTGGACCACACCATGATCTCTCTAGATCCTTTCTATTCTCTCTTTTAAGTACTGTTTTTAATTTAGGAAAATTCCCTGTCATGTTGTTGTTGTTGTTATGTGTGGTGGAGTGGGACCCGACTCATAGCAACCCCTCCTGGGGTTTCCCAGGTGGTATTCCTAAGGCTGGCGGTTCAACCCCACCAGCCACTCCTCGGAAGGAAGGTTGGGCAATCCTACTTCCGTAGTGATACTGCCTCGGAAACCCAAGGAGGGGTCGCTATGAGTCGGGGCCCACTCGACGGCATATATCAACAACAACAACATCCCTACGGAAGTAGAGTGCCCAACCGTCCTTCCAAGGAGTGGCTGGTGGGTTTGAACCACCAGCCTTCTGGTTAGCAGTCAAATGCCTTAGGCACTACACTATATACCAAAAAACCAAATCTACTGCCATGGAGTCAATTCTGACTCAGAGCAACTCCCATTGGTTTTCTGAGGTGGTAAATCTTTACTGTAATAGATTGCCCTGTTTTTAAAATAAATTTCAAACATACCAAAAATGCAGAAAATAATGCATGCTGCATTACCTATGGACTCACCACTTAGATTAAGCAGATGGTACCATTTTGCCATATTTGCATCACATGCAAATTTTTATCTTTTTCAAAATATAAGAAATAGAACATTTCAGACACTTCTGAGCCCTGCTCTCCATTCTGCCTTCCACCAGGTTAACCACTCTCTTAAAGTGGGTGAGCCTGGTTCCCTTGCAATTATCTGTAATACAGAGGCACATATGCTTACAAAATATATGCTAGTAGTTTGTCTCTTTAAAATTTTCCATGAATGGTGTCATGCTGAATGTAACATTTACATAGTGTTTGCACTTAATATTATGGTTTTTTCTGCAGTTTATTCATATGGGTATCTATAGATTTGGTGGTGGTCATGGTGGCTGCTATCGAATCGATCCTGACTCACAGTAATCCACGCATGCAGAGCAGCACTGCCCCTTAGGGTTTTCAAGGCTATGATCTTCTGAAAGCAACTCACCAGGCCTGTCTTCTAAGATGCCTCTGGGTAGGTTTAAATTGCCAGCCTTTTGGCTAGTAGATGAGTGCTTAAACATTTGTGCCACCCAGGAACTCCCATGTATATTAAACTTTATACATTCCTCTAATAAGTAGCAATTGGGGTGTTCCAGGTTTTTACTATTACAAACAATCCTGCTTTGACCATCTTTTATCCTGTCTCCTTAATGTACCTCTGCCAGATAGTCTCTAGGTGGACACCAGGAAGTAAAATTGTTGAGTCATAAATTCTGAATCCAAAATCTTCACTTCTACTAGATTGATAAATTGTTCTCCAAAGTGATCATATCAGTTCTCATGTTTGTCATCAATGTACAAAATTTTCTGTTTTTCTACATTCTCGCCAACATACAATCCAACATAATAATGTTTGCCAAACTGGTGTCTAGGTGGTAGTTTATTGTCGATTTAGTTTGCAGTTCCTTAAATCTGACTGAGGTAGAATAAGCTCTTCTTATGCTTATTAGACATTTGTTTTCTTCTTTATAAATTGTTTTTCCCATTTTTGTTTTGGATTGCTTGCCTTTTTCTTTACCGATTTATAGAAGTAATTTATAAACATAAGTATTGTAATCATCTCCCCTAAATCAGTCAGTAGCTTATCTTTGTTTTTGCTATCATTTTGCCATATATGTATGTATGTGTTATGTTTTTTAAATATTATTTAATATAATCAAGTTTATCCATGTTTTTATGCTTTGTCCTTTTTATGTCTTATTTGGGAGATCTTATTACCTATCACAATGCCAAAAAACAAAAAGTTTTTAGATTTTCTTATACGATCAGTTCTACTATAATGTTTTTTTTTAATGCAAATTTGTTCCAACAACATTGATGCAATATGGAAAAAATTTCACACAACACAAGTTTTGCATGCACATATGTGTGATTTTGTCAGCGAGAAATGTTAGGTGACTGCAAAGAATTGCACAGAGTTTAGTGGAGTCATTTGGGAATACAAAAAATGTGCACACGTGCACCTTAAACACCTACCAGCTACCTCAGTTCACACCCATCCATGTCTGGTGTTAACTTTCCATCCGATTTCAGATTCCTCTCCTTCACAGTAACTTGCAAGCTGAAAAGCTCGATGCCCACTCCCAAAGACAAGCATTAAACTTTTTTCAAGGTAAAATGCCATATTAATTATAGTACTTATGTATTTCTGAACAATTTAACATACAAAAAACTATTTCCAATTTTTTAGCTTTCTTATTTGTGTGTGTCATTCACAAAAATTTGGAGTCTTATGATCCTAACCCTACTTCTCCCATAAGCACTGTGGTTTTTACTGTAAGATTTTTGCCTAGTGCAGTGATGTTTAGCAACATACGTGTTGGGTTATAACTGAACTGACCGTACAAGGTTTGTAGTCTTGTACTTTGCATTTTACACCTGATCTGCTATTTTCTTTCATGAATATTGTATGATTAGTGTTATAGTATGTCTGGGATATTTTCAATAAAGAAAGCTACTTAGTCTCCACTCCAATTTGTGCATGATTCTTTTACTTTTCTTGTCTCATTTCAATAACTAGGATCACCGTTAAAAAGTAAAATTAAAGCAGAGATCATTGTTATCTCTACTTGTTCATGAATTTGAATGCTTCTCAAATTTCATGGTTTAATGCTATGTTTATTGTAGGCTTTTGGTAGACAATCTTTCTCAGGATGAAGAAACTCCCTTTCCTTCATAGTTTGTTAAATAAATTACCATGAGTCTTTATTGAACTTTATCAGGATTTTTTTCTGTGTCTATTGAGATGATCATATGTTTTCCTCCTTTAATGCAATGAACTATAATAATTAATTTGCTTAATGTTAAATACCCCTTGTTTTCATGTTGTTATGTGTACTAGTAGTTCATTTCTTTTTTATTACTTAGTATGGTGAATAGATATCCCATGTTGTATATGTCCACTTACCAGTTAGTTTTTGCTTCCATGATTTACATATTTATTATTGCCTCTTATGATTGATACTGTGGTAGTTCAGTTTGTGGGTCAACTTGGCTGCGCCTGGTTGAGTGGCTGGGCAGCTGGATGTAGTATTCCCCATGATGAGACTAGTAATCAACTCCATGGTGGAATCTACTATAAGCAGCTGAGTAGCTGCCTTAGGGAATGTGGTCTGCTTCCGGTATATAAGTAGAAGCCTTGGGGAATGGTCTCTAGCTGATGGCACACTTGGACTCTGCATCTACCTGTGTTATTGTTCAGCAGCCTGCCATGCTCTGCTGACCTGGGGACTTATAATGGACTTAAGTTACTGGCCTGCCATGTGGTTTGGTAACATCAGGACTGTGCCTTTTTACTTGGCAACCTTGGGCTTCTCAGCCTCAGCAGCCAGCAACTGTCTGAGTGAAGAAAAGCCTCCAGCTTCAGTGGGCCAGAAGCTGGAGTCAGAGCTGAAGCCCAAGGCTGAGGGGCTTTCACTCAGCCCCTAGAGACTGGCATTTTGAACTTGGACTTAAAGCCTCCAAACTGTAAGAGAATAAACTCCTGCTTGTTAAGGCCATCCCATTCGTGGTATATTCTTGTCAGAGCAGCATTAGGTAACCAGAATAATTACTATTAATATTTCACATACAAATTCTTGGTTAAACATGTTTTTGTTTCTGTTAGGTACAAGCTTAAGAGTAGAATTTCTGGGTTGTATGATAAGTATAGATTTAGCTTTATAATAAGCTACTAAACTCTTTTTCAAGTAGCTATAGCATTTTGCAGTCCAACCAGAAAATATGAGTCCCAGTTATCCTCACCAACACTTGGTATTATCAATTTTTATAATAGTGTTTATGTAGTAATATGTCATTGTTTTAATTTGCATCCTCCGAAGGAAGGTTGGACAATCTACTTCTGTAGTGATACCCCCTCAGAAACCCAAGCAGAGGTCACTATGAGTCAGGTCCATCTCAACAGCACATAACAACAATAATAACAATGATTAATGGTGTTGAGCATATTTTCATATAGTGATTGGTCATTTGTATATTTTCTTGCATATCTTCCTATCAAGTTGCTCATTTTTAATTGGGCTTTTTCTTCTTATTTTTGATTTGTAAGTATTCTTTATATATTCCGGAGGTAAGTCTTTTGTCTAATACGTGCTTTGAATTTTTCCCCCTCTATCTGAGGCAGTTTTCATTGTTATAAAGTACGTTTAGATGAGTAAAAGTTTTAAATTTTGGTCTAATTTAGTTTACCTATATTTTTGTGTCCTATATAATAAATATTCACCTAGTTGGGAGCTCTGGTAGCGTAGTGCCTAAGGTACTTGACAGCTAACCAGAAGGCTGGCAGTTCAAACCCACCACCCACTCCTTGGAAGGAAGATGGGACAATCTACTTCCATAGTGATACTTCCTTGGAAACCCAAGGAGGGGTCACTATGAGTCGGGTCCAACTTAACGGCACATAACAACAACAGTTTGAAGTCACAAAGATTTTCCCAACATTTTTATTTGCAAGTTTTATGGCTTAACTCTTATAATCAGATGTATTTCGAATTCATTTTTGTGTGTAGCATGAGGTTAATAATTTCCCACATGGATAACCAGTTATTTCATAACAATTTGTTGAAAAGACTATACTTTTCCTATTGAATTACCTTGACATTTTTGTGCAAAATAAATTAATCATAAAAGTGTAGTTAAATTTTTGAACTCCCAATTTTGTTCCATTTATCTATATTTACTTAGATTCTTATTCTAATACCATACTGCCACCATTAATTTTAGTGTTGTAGTATGTCCTAATATCAGGCAGTATAAATTCTCCAACCTTGTGGGGTTTTTTTTTTAAATAGCTTTGGTTGTCCTAGGCACTTATACTTTGCATATCCACTTGTTTTTTTCTACAGAACAATAACAACAGCAACAACAAAAGTCTACTTAAATTTTTATTGCAATTGTATTAAATCTACATCAATTTAAGGAGAACTGTCATCTTAAAAATAGTATCTTCTAATCCAGGAGTATTGTATAGTCTCCATTTACTTAGGTCTTCCTTAATTTATTTCAGTAATGTTTTGTTGTATTCAGTCTACAGGTCTTCTGCATTATCTGTTAAATATATGCCTACGTAGTTTTTTTGTTATTCACATGGAACTGGATTTTCAAATTTCATTTCCCAATTATTTACTGGTAGAATACAGAACTAAAATTAATATTAGTATATTTATCTTATATCCTGTGTCCTTGCTAACTTCACTGTATTAGGTTTTGTTGTTGTTTTTAATTGCTGTGTAACAAATTATTACAATCTTAGTGACTTAAATCAGTACACATGATCTTATTTCAGAGTTTCCGTAGGCCAGTTTAGCTAACCTCTTTGCTCAGAGCATCACAAGACCATAACCGTGGCATTGGCCAAGTTGCATCTTCTTCTGGAGACTTTACTAGGGAAGAATCACTTCCAGTTTCATTCAGGTTGTTGGCAGAATACATTTCCTTACAGTTGTATAACTAAGGGCACTAGTCTCTTACTGGGTGTCTGTTGGAGGCCACTGTCAGGTCCTAGAAAACCAAAACCAAACTCACTGCCTTGGAGTTGGATCTGACTCATAGTGACCTCTCCTTGGGTTTCTGAGGCAGTATCACTATGGAAGCAGATGGCCCAACCTTTCTTCTGAGGAGTGGTCCTAGAAGCCACCTATAATTTCGTGCCATGTGATCTTTTCACAGATCGTCTCACAACATGAGACCTTACTTCTTGAAGACCATCAAGAAAATCTTCCATGTCTGATAAGAAGAAGTCATATATAACATAACTAAAGAAATTATATTCTATCCCCTTTACTATGTTCTGTTGGATAGAAGCAAATCACAAGGAAATTACACAAGGATATAACACATTGAAGGTCAAAATAGAGTGTCCGCCACATTCACTTTTTAGTTATAGTAACTTCTTTTAGATTTATTAGATTTCTCTAGATATATGATAACACATCCTCTGTGGGGGGGGGAAAAAAAAGGACAGTTTTATTTCTCCTTTCTAATCTGCATTTCTTTTTCTTCCCTTATTGTACTAACAAGAAATTCAGGTACAATCTAGAGTAGACATTGTGAGATCAGATATATCTTTCTTGTTCCTGACCTTAATACAAAGCATTCAGTTTTTTGCCACTAATTAAATGTTAGCTGTAGGTTTTCCTTAGATGTACTTTATTAGACTGAGAATTTTTTTTATTAGAGTTTTTATCATAAATGGATAATTATATTTTTCTTGAGATGATGATCTGTTCAGTTTTGTTTCCCATTTATTCTATTAATATGGTGTTTTACATTGAAAAGAAGCCCTAGTGGTAAAGTAGTTAAACATTCTGCTGCTACCAAGAGGTTGATGGTTTAAACCCACCAGCCATTTCACAGGAGAAAGATGTGACTGTATACTTCCATAAAGATTATAGCCGTGGAAAGCCTAAGAGGCAGTACTACTCTGTCCTATAGTCACTATGAGTTGGAATTAACTCAATGGTAGTGAGTTTGGTTATTACATTAACGGATATTCAGATATCACAACCATCCTTGCATTCCTAGAGTAAGTCTATTTATTCATGATGTATTGTTTCTGTTGTGTTGTTAGGTGCTGTCAAGTTGGTGCCAACTCACAGCCCATTCCTGTGCTAGCCTCACAATCCTTGCTATACCTGAGCCCATTGTGGCAGCCACTGTGTCAATCCATCTTGTTGAGGGCCTTCCCCTTTTACACTGACCTTCCACTTCACCAAGCTTGATATCCTTCTCCAGCGAATGGTCCCTTCTGACAACATGCCCAAAGTAGGTGGACTTGTTTTAATTGTCTTCAGCTTCAACTTGAACTTGCCTTTGACCAAGCATATGAGACTGTTCCACAGTCAGCTCCTGGCCTTGTTTTGGCTGAAGATATTGAGCTTCTCCATCACCTCATTGCACAGATGTGATTGATCTGATTCCTGTGTACTCCATCTGGCGAAGTCTACCTGTATAGCCACCTTTTATGTTGTTGGAAAAAAGTATTTGCAATGAAAAAGGCATTGGTCTTGCAAAATTCATGCAATCTCCAGAATCATTTCCATCACCAAGGCCACATTTTCCAACTACTGGTGATTCTTCTTTGTTTCCAATTTTGGCATTCCAATCATCAGTAATAATCAACATATCTTCATTGCATATTTGGTCAATTTCAGACTTCAGAACTTGGTAAAATTCTTCAATTTCCTCACCTTTGGCTTTGGTGGTTGGTGCATAAATTTGACTACTAGTAGTATTAACTGGTCTTCCTTTTAGGCATATGGATATTATCCTATCACTGACAGCATTGTACTTCAGGATAGATCTTGAAACGTTCTTTGTGACAATGAACGCCACACCATCTCTCTTCAATTTGACATTCCCAGCATAGTAAATCATGTGGTTATCTGATTCAAAATGGCCCAAATTAGTCCATTTTAGCTCACTAATGCCTAGGATATCAATCTTTATGAGTTCCATTTCATTTTTGACAACTTCTAATTTTCCTAGATTCATACTTCATACGTTCCATGTTCCGATTTTTAATGGATGTTTGCATTTCTTTCCCTTGAGTCATGCCACATCAGCAAATGGAGATCCCGAAAGCATTACTCCATCCATGTCAGTAAGGTAAACTCTATTTTGAGGAGGCAGCTTTTCCCCAGTTGTATTTTGAGTGTCTTCCAACCTGAGGGGGTCATCTTTCAGCACTGTATTGGACAAAGTCTCAGGGCTATTCATAAAGTTTACCAGTAATATATCAGACAGTGTTTCACAGTTATTCATAAGGTTTTCACTGGTCAGTTCTTTGAGAAGTGGATGGCCCTTTCCTTCTTCCATGTCAGTCTTAGTCTGGAAGTTCTGCTGAAACCTATCCATGATGGGTGACCCTTCTGGTATTTGCAAGACTGGTGGCATATCCTCTAGCCTCAATGTCTATGAGGGATATTTTTTATAGTTTTATTTTCTAGTGGTGTCTTCCTAATTTTGATATCAGGATTATTATGGACTCATAAAATGACTCAGAATGTATTATTTCTCCTTTATTTTCTAGAAGAATTTTTGTAGGACCGGTTCAATTTTTTAACTTATTTTTTATGTTTAATAGAACTCAACAGTGATTTGAGCTTGGGTTTCTCTTTTAACAAGATTTTTTTTGTTACAAGTTCAACTTATTTATTTAAATAGAGCTACTCCAGTTTTGGGAGCTCTGGTAGCATAGTGCCTAAGGCACTTGACTGCTCACCAGAAGGCTGGCGGTTCAAACCCACCAGGCACTCCTTGGAAGGAAGGTTGGGCAATCCTACTTCCGTAGTGATACTGCCTTGGAAACCCAAGGAGGGGTCGCTATGAGTCAGGGCCAACTCAACGGCAAACAACAACAACAACAACACTCCAGTTTTATAATTCTTGATAGTTTATTTCTCTTAAAAAATTGTCAATTTTGTATATTGTCAAAAATTGTCTAGTTTTTTTTTTTTTTTTTTTTTTGCATGAAAGTGTTCTTAATACTTTCTTATCATCCTTTTCATTTTCAATAATTATTGTTGGCAGGGCTAAATTTTCCATTTCATTCTTTTTAAATTTTCCTTTTGCTGTTGTGATTTCCTATCTGTTCTCTCATTATTATATATTTGCTTTAATTCTTTGAACATACTTTTCATTTAAGTCTCTAAGTGTATTTATAAGATCTACTTTGAAGTTTTAAAATAAATTTTTCCTCTAATAAATTAAATATCTGAGCCCATCATGTATGTTTCTAGTGACTGCATTTTGTTTTCCCCCATGAAGAAGGGTCATGATTTTCTGGTTCTTTAGCTAAAAATTTTTATTAAAATTCAAAACTGTAGATTATACTTTGGAATGATTCTGAATTCCCCTTTCTTCTTCTAAGGACTGACAATTAACTCACTGAGTTCAAACTGCAGAACCTGTCTTTCACATATTATGTCACCACTGATGTCTCTCTTATTATTTTATTATTTTTTTAAAACTTTCAGTTTCTGCTTTTTAGCATTGCCTCCAAGTTATCACCCATACTCCTAAGTAATTTAATGATAGCCACGGACTTGCGAAGAAGTGCTCTCAGTCTTAGCTTTGTGCTGGTTAGAAAACTCAATCTGTAAAAGTCTCAGCAAAGTCAAAACCCTCATCAGAAACAATCCTGCCTTTCAAACACTGACCTCCATCTTTGTCTGTTTTTTCTCCAGCTGTTTGTGACCAATCATTTACACACATAATTTAGCTTCAGGCAGAGATTTCCTTGGGGTTTAGATCTCAGATTTACAAAAATTATCTTTTTTTTTGCTCTCAATCTTGATTTATAGTTTATGTTCTAAATTCTAAGATTTATTTAGGATTTTGAAGATGGTATTCTATTGTCTTCTGAATGCTCTTATTATTAATTAGAAGTCTTCTGTAAGTCTACTTTTTCCTTTTTAGAAATTTGTGTTTTCTCTCTGGCTATTTTTATAACCTAGTCTTTGTGTCTTAGACTGGGTTTTCTAGAGAAGTAAAACCAGTAAAGCTTAGAGAGAGAGGAAAAAAAAAAGTTTGTCTTAGGAAAATGGCTCACACACTTATAGAAGCTGGCAAATCCCAAGTTCTTGGATCAAATGTCAAGCTGGAAGCTTTGTCCAATTCACACAGCTACAGGGGCTGATGAGCTCAGGGTTGGCAGGCAGTATACCAGCTGTTGACTCCAACGAACGATGAATCCAAGATCTCCAGGCTGAATGCTAGATTGTTCGCTCATGGACAGTTGTAGGCAGCACAACAAGATCCTGATCCACAGAAGAGTGTCTCTTTTTCCAAGGATGTCCATAAATATATTGGAAACAGGCCACACCCCTAGGGAAACTCCCTTTTAACACACTGGCTACTCAAAACATATACATCTGATTTCCTCATGGGGACAGCCCATATCATGACTGCTTAAACCACTCAGAATTGTGGTCCAGCCAAGTTGACACGCAACTCCAACTATCACACTGTTTCTTTCAAGTTCACCAGATTTACTCTGGTATATTTATATAAATGTCTTTTTATTTTTCTTCCTTGGGAATTGTTGTGTTTCCTGAATTGGTGGGTTCATGTCTGTATATCAGTTATGGAAAATTCTCAGCCATTGTCTTTCTGATTATAGCCCCTTCCATATGATCTCTAATCTCTTTTTTTAAAATTTCCATTAAATGCATATAATTATGTTCTTCACATTTTGAAACATCATTTATTTTTGTACCTATTTTTCTCTCCAGACCACATTTTAGGTAACTGAATTATTATTTTTATTTCAGATACACCTTTTAGCTTGCTAATTATTTCTTCAACTTTAGTTATACTAATAATTTATCAATTTCTTAACTTTTATATCAAATACTTTTATATTTTTAGTAATGTGAATCTTGCCCTTCTCCACCAGACTGTATTTCCCATGAAGGTGGGTATTGAGTCTCATCATTATGTCTCTATTACTTAGCAAAGAGCTACCCATTTATAGATGCAGATTAACTTGTTAGCCAACAACTGTGTTTCTTAATTTACCATTCTATAATTTTCATTTTTAGAACTTCTTTCTCTTGTCTGCCTGTTTACTTCTCACAGTATTTTTTTCTTAGAATTTTGATTCCTTCTTTTGTATCTTTAATTATAATAAATATATGGTCTCCATTAGACTGGTCTACTGTCTAAGGCTCTAATCTTCCTGTTTATGTGTGAGTGTGTGTGCATGTGTATTGGCTGACTCTTGATTATATTGGATCATTTTTTATATTTTTTTGTAATTTGGGGTTATGGGATCATCTACACAAAGGATTTATCCATAGAATTCTGTCATGTGGATTGAACAAATGTCCCTTCTGAGAAGTTTAGTGTTTGCTTCATGCTAATATCAAATTTCAAGTTGATTTATTGGCTTGAGTTCCTAAATAATGCTTATACTTCAGTTGTAAACTCCCAACTCTCATGAAATTAGTTTTAAATTTTTGTGTAAACATTTATTATTATTACTGTCACCCAAAGCTTGGGCATGTTAAGCCATCTTTTTTTTGTGCGTGTCTCTTCTTTTCCCCTGGTTTGCATTTACACTAATGGTTCAGTCTAAGCTTTATGTAGATATCTTGGTTCCAACCTCTCATCTTATGCACTTTAAGGCCTCATCTTCTGTTTCTAGGCTCCTAGATGATTAAGATGGGCAATCATTTCCAGGATAGCCACATCACCAGTTCATATGCTTCTCTATTTTCACTCTCATATGAATTCCCAAAACTTGGGAATTCCCATTTTATTTATTGGAAGTTCAACCATGCATGGAAATAAAGGTTGTTGTAATCTATCCCAACAAACCAAATCCACTGCCATTGAGTCGATTCTGACTAATAGTGACTCTATTAGACAGAGTAGAATTGCCCCATAGGGTTTCCAAAGCTATAAATCTTTCTGGAAGCAGACTGCCTCATCTTTCTCCCAAGAAGTCGCTGATGGGTTCAAATCGCCAAGCTTTTGGTTAGCAGCCAAATGCCTTCACCACTGCACTACCAGGGCTACTTTGTAATCTAACCAACATATGTAAATATTTTTTAGCAAAGGAATTTCCAAGTGACTTTTGTCTGTCATCTTACTACAACCAGAATCCTCATTCATTCATCAACTTCCTCTAGTTTGTTTTTCATCCATATCATGCTACAGCAACTACTCTTGTTGGAATCATAAATGATACTCATTTTCACAAACGTAGTGGATAGTTTTCTGTCCTCTTGCTCATATTTTAAAACATTACTTAACAAACTGAATTACCTCTTTCAAATTTAACTACCTTTTCATTTTGAAACATTCTATTGTATCAGCTCCAGTGACAACAAAATCTTCTGGTTTTCAATTTTTTATTAGTTATTCTTCTTTGTCTCTCTGGCCACCCTCTCTCTTCTGCCTGGATTAGTCCTAGTTATTTTTCTCTTATCTTTCTCCACTTTATCTTTCTCCATTTTTTTCCAAAGTCACCGCATCCATTCCTGTGACTTCAAATAAGCATGTGTATGTTAATATCCAAATATAAACCTCTAGCTCAGCTCTCCTCTTTGAACTCCATACTCATAAATGTAAAGTCTTTCTTGATGAATAAACTTAGATGTCTCATGATCATGTCAAAAATGTCAAAAATTGAAATCTTGAACCTAATCCCAATCAAATCAATCCTTCTTCTTGTCTTTTCCATTTTACAAAATGATCCTTCCCTAAACCTTATCATAAATGCCATAGAGAGTCAATCTTGATTCCTAATTAAATTTTTCTTTACCATCTCTTCACGTCAAATACATCATCAAGTCCTGGAAAATTCTATTCTACACAATTCTCTCTTTCTCTAATGCCACAACCACCATCTAATGCCACAATTCTCTCTTTCTCTAATGCCACAGTCCAAACCACCATCTCATCTTTGAACTATTGGAAAAGCTTTCTAGCTTGTCTTCTGCTTCCACTCTTTCCCCCTTTAATTCATTCTCTATCCAACAACTAAAATACTCCTTAAACATTTAAATTAAATCATATTAACTCCCTTTCAAAACTCTTTAGTGGTTTTCCGTTGTATTTTAGATAACATATACATGCCTTCCATGGTCCCCATCCAGTATAATTTGGTCCCTGCTGACTTCTTAAACTCCTCTTATATTATTATCAACCAGCTTTGAGTTCATTGAATCAACAGTGTTGTGCCTAAAACTCACTTACTTCTGCTCTACTATGGCTCTCTCCTTGTCATCCTTTAGGTCTCAACCAAAATGTCACCTCTTTCACAGTTTAAATGTAACCTCCAAGAGGGAAGCTTCTCTATCACCCTAACTAAATGAAGCATTTATTATTATCTATTTCTACAGCCAACTCATTTTTTCCTTTATGGTAATTGCAACACTTTGTAATTATATATATTTTTCTTTGTTTCTTCATTAAATTTTTGCTTTCCCATTTAACTCTTATTTCCATGAAGGTAGGCATCACACTATTTTGTTCATCAAATAACTATCTCAAGATTGACCCAGACTCATTGGTGTGTAGTCAATTCTGACTTATAGCAACCCTATAGGACAGAGTAGAACTTCCTCATATGGTTTCCAAGTTTGTTAAGTCTTTATAAAAGCAGACTGCCACATCTTTCTCCCATGGAGTGGCTGGTGAGTTCAAACTGCTGACCTTTCAGTTAGAGCCAAGCACTTAACCACTATGCTACCAGGGCTCTTTCTGATACACTGTAGTCCTCATTTGTTAAATGGTGAAGACACTGAAAAAAAAAGAAAAAAGGGAGAATAACAACATTTGTAGTTGTGGTGTTCAAAACCAGAGAATATAACAGTCCTCTGAGGTTATTAGTCCTAAATATTTGTTTACAAATGTACTCAATGAAAGAAGAAAACCAGCATCGTGTATGTGGGTGTCCACAACAGGCTAAGTTCTTTCATATATCTCATTTAATTCTCATGCAGTTATTTGATGTCAATGTTACATATATATAAATTAAAGAACTTTATAACTTGAACAAGAACCACAAAAATAAAAAAAAGGGAAGATTCAGATTTGAAACTAGTTCTCTTGAGTCTCCTGATTCCAAGTCCAATCTTCCTACAAGACAATATTCGCTTCTGGAAAAAAGGTGATTAATTTGGAAGGGTTGCATGCTTAATGACATCTAGAATTTGGGAGTCCATAACATATTCTTCTGATTGTCAGCTTCTTAGGTGTTTACTGTCTCTACTGAAATTCATCAGCATGATACATTAGCTTGTGCTTAGGCGTGAGGGGCAGCTTTGAAACAAACTTGTGAAAGAAACATTTTTCTAAGACCTCAATTTTTCTTGGCTAAAACTATCATTTACTTTTAACTTGCATGTGTTTTCTAAGTTCTTAATATTTTTCATTTTACAAATGCTTAGATTGTTGAAAAGAGTCCCTGGGTGGTGCAAACACTTAAGCACTCAACTACTAACTGAAAGGTTGGCAGTTCAAACCTGCCCAGAGACGCTTGAGAAAAAAGGCCTGGGGATCCGGTTTCAAAAGGTGACAGCCTTGAAAACCCTGTAGAACACAGAGCTACTCTGCAACACATAGGTCATCATGGGTTAGAATCAACTTGACACCAACTGGTTTGGGGATTTTTTAAATTGTTGAAGTAACTAACAAATTTGCAAAATTTTTGATGAAGGAGCTCATGGGAATTTGACACTGTGTGAGACAAAGCCTTTGAAGAAAGGCTTTGTTGTTGTTGTTTGCCGTCGAGTCGGCCCCGACTCATAGTGACCCCTCCTTGGGTTTCCGAGGCAGTATCACTACAGAAGTAGGATTGCCCAACCTTCCTTCCGAGGAGTGGCTGGTGGGTTTGAACCGCCAGCCTTCTGGTAAATAGTCAAGTGCCTTAGGCACTATGCTACCAGAGCTCCTGAAGAAAGGCTTAGAGTGGTAGAAAAAGAATGCATAGTATGTCTTGTTCCAGTCCAGCTATACTATAAGTTGGAAAACTAACAGTGAGAACATGAATTGTGGTTTGGTTTGGTTTTGTTTAAAAAAGGGTCTATTATCAGCAAATTGGCAGTTTATTCATTTGAATACATTCGACCTTTACTGTTTATAGATCTCTTGTGTGGGAGGAAATAAAAAGGAAAATTTAGTTCTAAATTGTTACAATAATCCCAGTTCTAGTTGAGCAGCACCTTGACATCCAAATCAGCATCTTCCATCAGTATATTTATCCTCAGGATTCTAGATTAACAAAATCACATTAGTTGATCTTCATTGTCCATTAAACATCTTAAGTGTTTGAGTTCTCCTATGGTGTTTTGGGCAGCTCTGGTAGCATAGTGGCTAAGGCACTTGACTGCTAACCAGAAGGCTGGTGGTTCAAATCCACCAGCCACTCCTCAGAACAAAGATGGGGCAATCTACTTCCGTAGTGATACTGCCTCGGAAACCCAAGGAGGGGTTGCTATGAGTCGGGTCCAACTCGACGGCACATAACAACAACACGGTGTTTTGAGCTTGGCTCACTCAGGGAAATCTGTGAAGGATATTGTGATATATTGGCTTCAATAAACACCTTTCACCCACTCAGGGTGAATTTCAAGTCCACATACACAGTGTCACTGTACACCTCAGCCTGCTTCCATTATTGGTATAGACCTATTGTACCAGTGTCATTATTAGGTCATCTCCTCCTTTACACTTAAAAACCTCCCAGTTTGGACAATTTATATGGTAGCCTACACATACCATCTTAGAAACTATATTCTAACAATACCTGGTGAAAAGAAAAGTACAAAATTTTCTGGGAAAGAAGCTACCAATCAATTTTATGCCTACATCAGAGCAGAAACTCATCTTGGAGTGAATTCTCTTTAACTTACCTATAGAAATAAATGACCTCTCTTGGTTGAGTACATGTGGTTGTTGTTGTTATGTGCCGTCGAGTCGGCCCCGACTCATAGTGACCCTTCCTTGGGTTTCCGAGGCAGTATCACTACAGAAGTAGGATTGTCCAACCTTCCTTCCAAGGAGTGGCTAGTGGGTTTGAACTGCTAACCTTCTGGTTAACAGCCAAGTGCCTTAGGCACGATGCTACCAGAGCTCCTGGTTGAGTACATAGAAGGTGTAAAACCACCCATATCCCTAGAGAAAACATATCATGTAACTCTCTGTAGCTTGTCATAGACACTGACCCTTACACTCTTTTGTAGGCAGAGTTGACTACTAAGGTGCCAAGCAAATTTACTAAAGATAAAGGAGCTCTTAGGAGGAAAGATTAAAATCCTGACTTCTTCGTTTTTTAGGTCAATAGTATTAGTACTTCTCTAGTTGGTTGGAATGCTTCTAGCTGAAGTAGGCTGCCAGGAAAGGAAGCCAAGGGCCCTAAAGAGGAACACTATGAAGAGGCAAGGAGTCTACATCAGTGATCTACAATTAAAATCAAAGCCTAAAAGCCCATGAGTGGAGAGATAATTGCCATACAATAGCATGATGTTTGTAATTTGGGAATGATAGCAGAGTATGTAAGTATAAATTAAGACCTTTAACCAGGAGAACCAGAAAGGAAAGAATGAAGACACTGATCTGAGTAGCACCAGCTTTCAGTGGCCTGAAAATAACAGCCCAAGAGTCATCTAGATTGGTACCTATGGATAAAATGGTGATAATTTCCAGTTCTTTCCTTCTCTTGTATTTGGAAGCCCTGATAAACTAAGCAAATGCTCAGGGTTCTTTGATAATTCATAATCAAAACCACAAGAAGCAGAAAATGGACTTCCTGATAATATGAACAGATGAAAGGGATCACATGGTCAACTGGGGAAATAAAAAAATATGACTGGATATGTTACCCAGAAAAAAAGTAAAAACTCAACTCCAAGTTATGATCATTTGCATGGGACACAGGGCATGTTCAAATTTGTAAAGAATAACCAGTTAGTTATAATGAATGGAAGTGGCCTCATCTACATGGTATCTGGAGTAGAAAGGTCGTTGCTCTAACCTCTTCCTTAACACCTGGTTCTCATTGGAGTCTCATGGATAGTTTGACATTGATGCCGCCATATGGAGAGAGAAAAGTAGTGATAAGAGTCATTTTCAACTCTGACAATAAATCTACTTCATGGAAGAAAATAAGCAGAGAAAGACTAATTAGTAAGTGTAACACTGACTCCATAATTAAAATCTCCCTTTAGAGTCAGTCTATCCCATGATATGACATTTAACAATATTGAGTTATAGTTATAAATGAGTTTGCCCAAATGTTTTCATCTTTGATTAAGATAACCATTGTCCATAGAGGGAAAAAATCTCAAGTCATCTATGAATGAAGCTTTAGCAAATGTTGTTTTCATTCTGGAGCTAAGTATTTCCTACCAGAAGGTACCCTGAGTGCACACTTTTCAAAAAAACACCAACCAAGGCATCCGATACCAATGCTTTACACTTCAAAAATAGTAATACACATGTATATATATTTTCACATATACACATGCATACACATGCATAGTAACCAAGAGATCCCTCCTTTCAGAGAGCTGCAATAGAATGAGAAAGAGTAAGTCCTTATTATATCTGTAAGGTAATACTGCTATTTTCTCATGATATGTTTCTGAAACCATGATTGTCAATCTGCTCTTGCTTCTACTACAGACACACTGTAGAGGGGTAGGTAAGAGAGCAAAGTTGGGGAGACAAACAGTAACAAATCTTTGGATTAAAAGTATATCTTTTTTCAGGAAGCATTTGCTTTTAACAAATAATGTTAATGCCACAGGAAGGTTAATAGGTGACATCTATGGATCTATATGTCTATTTGACTTTCCTTTGTGAAAGCACAGTTAATTATGGTGGGCCACTCAGCAGAGGAATACAGATCCTCTGGGAAAACAGGGACAACTGTTATTTGCTATTTCCAATGTGAGATCCAATGACACTGCAGTGATTCAAGACTGGTCAGATTTTGTTCATTTGGGCTAAAATGTAGCATCAAAGATGATTTTCTTTGATGGGATTGTAGTTAGTTGAGAATGTGTCTACTTAATGATATCTTTAAGAGCAGTGTTTGGATGAATTGTGTTCCCTAAAACATACGTTGAAGTCCTACCCTCTAGTACCTGTGAGCATAATCTTTTTTGGAAATAAGGTGATTGAAGATATTATTAGTTAATAGTGGAGTAGGCAGGTCCTAATCCCATCTGAACTCCTTATGAAAGAGGAGAAAAGACACTGAGAGCTACACAAAGGGAAGACATTTAGGTAAAGACAGAAGCAAAGTTTGGACTTATTCTGAAGCTTCACACCAAGCAATGCCTGGGCCTACTAGAAACCAGAAGAGACAAGGAAGGATCTTCCCCTCAAGGCTCCAGAGAGAACATAATTCTGATGATACCTTGAATTTGGACTTGTAGCCTCCAGAATTGTGAGAAAAATAATTTCTGTTATTTTTTAACCACACACTTCATGTAACATTGTTGTGGCAGTCCTAGGAAACTAATATAATTAGGAACCATGTTTTATTGATTACTAGCCAGTCAGTTGTTGTTGAGTTGATGCTGACTCATGGAGAACTCTTGCAGAGGGTGCAGAATAGAACTTTTCCATTGGGTTTTCTTTTCTGTAACCTTAATGGAAGCAGATCACTGGGACTTTTCTGTGGTACTACTGGGTGGGTTCAAACTTCTAACCTTTAATTTAGCAGTCAAGCACAAACATTTGTGCCATCTGTTACCGTGTGCCATTAAGTCTATTCCAACTTACAGTGCCTTTATAAGACAGAGTAAAACCACCCCAAAGGGTTTCCTAGGCTGTAATCTTTATGGGAGCAGTTCACCAGGTCTTTTCTCCTTGGAGCAGCTGGTGTGTTCAAACTGCTGACCTTTTGGTTAGCAGCCTCTATTCAGGACAGTTATGCTATGTCTTATAGGTAGTTATGAATTGAAATTAATTGGATGGCACATAGCAACAACAACATCCCAAAAATAAACACCTGTGCAATTGAAACCTGGACTAATGCCAGTATCTTCTAAGTAGGCATCATATGCAAATGACAGAAAACCTAACCCAAAATGTCTTATGCAAAAAGGCAACTTATAGGTTTATAACATAAACATGCCCAGTAATAGAACTAGTTTCTGACATCTGAATTCAAAACTCCAAGTGGCTGTATCAGAACTTGATCTCATGATTTAGTTCTCTTTTCCTTTCTGTATTGGGCATTATGCACAGACAACTACTATCCTTTTACTGAAAGATGACTCCCCAACTTCAGTCTCCTTCCCTCTCAGATTAAAGTCTAGCAAAAGAGAGGAAGCTTTTTTTCTAGGGTTCCATTATCCAACTCCATTACTCATCTGTAATTTTGTCATATTGTGGTGGCTTGCATGTTGCTGTGATGCTGGATGCTATGTCACCAGTATTTAAAATACTAGCAGGGTCCCCGTGTTGGACAGGCTTCAGCTGAGCTTCCAGACTAAGACAGACTAGAAATAAGGACATGGCAAGGCCCACTTTTTTTGGGGGGGGGGGGGCAGGCACTGAAAACCTTACATTAGCAGGAAAACATTGTCTAATATAGGACCAGAAAATGAGCCCCTTAGGTTTAGAAGGCATTCAAAATATGACTGTGGAAGAGCTGCCTCCTCAAAGTAGAGGCAATCTTAATGATATGGAGTAAAGTTTTGGGGACTTCATTTGCTGATGTGGCATGACTTAAAAATGAGAGGAAACCACAAACATCCATTAGTAATTGGAACATGGAATGTACAAGTATGAACCTAGGAAAATTGGAAGTTGTCAAAATGAAATGGAATGCATAAAGATCAATATCCTAGGCATTAGTGAATTGCAATGTACCACTATTGGCCATTTTGAATCAGACAGACATGATGTCTGCCATGTTGAGAATTATAAATTAAAGAGGAATGGCAACTTGTCTATCATCAAAAAGAAGTTTTCAGGTCTATCCTGAAGTACAATGCTGTCAGTGGTAGGATAATATCCATACACTTATAAGGAAAACCAGTTAATACTACTATTATTCAGATTTATGCAACAACTGCTAAAGCCAACCAAACCAAAACCTAATTCACTGCCATGGAGTCAAATTTGACTCATAGCAACCCCTCTTTGAGTTTCTGAGGTGGTATCTCTACAGAAGTAGATTGCCCAGTCTTTCTTCTGAGGAGTGGCTGGTGGGTTTGAACCACCAGCTTTCTGGTTAGCAGTCAAATGCCTTAGGCACTATGCCACCAGAGCTCCCACTAAAGGCAAAGATGAAGATTTTTACCAACTGTCTGAAATTGACTAAGAATGCAATCAAGATGTATTGATAATCACTGAGGATCGGAATGTCAAAGTTGGAGGAAACAAAGAGGAAGCATCCGTAATTGGAAAATATGGCCTTCATGATAGAAATGATGACAGAGATCTCATGATAGAGTTTTGCAAATGTCTTTTCAAACAACATAAATGACAACTATATGTGTGGACCTTTCCAGATGGAATAGACAGAAATCAAATTAACTATATCCGTGGAAAGAGATGATGGAGAAGCTCAATATCATCAGTTAGAACAAGGCTAGGGGTCAACTGTGGAATGGATCATTAATTGTTCATATGAAAGTTTAAATTGAAACTGAAGAAAATTAAAACAAGTCCATGAGAGCCAAAATATGACCTTGAGTATATCCTACCTGAATTTGAAAACAATCTGAAGAACAAATTGGATGCAATGAACACCACTGACTGAATACCAGAAGAGTTGTGAGATGACATCAAAGATATCATACATGAAGAAAGCAAAGGGTCATTAAAGAGACAGGAAAGGAAGAGAAGACCAAAATGGATGCCAGAAGAGACTCTAAAATTTGCTCTTGAATGGAGAGTGCTAAAGTGAATGGAGAAAAACAATGAAGTAAAAGACCTAAATACAAGATTTCAAAGGGCAGCTTGAAAGGACTAGGTAAAGTATTATAATGAAATGTGCAAAGACCTGGATTGGAAAACCAAAGGGGAAGAAGATGCTCAGCGTTTCTCAAGCTGAAAGAACTGAAGAAAAAAATCAAGCCTCAAGTTGAGATATTGAACGTTCTATGGGCAAAATATTAAATGATGCAAGAAGTATCAAAAGATAATGAAAGGAATACACAGTCACTGTAACAGAAAGAATTGGTTAAAATAGTTCCACTATTTTAGGAGGCAGCATATGATCAAGGAACAAATCCAAGCTGCACTGAAGGAATTGATTTATTAAAAAAAAAAAAAAAAACCCTCCCAGAATTGATGGAATACCTGCTGAGATATTTCAACAATAGATGTAGCACTACAAGTACTCATTTGTTTATGCCAAGAAATTTGGACGATGGCTACCTGGCCAACCAACTGGAAGAGACCCACATTTGTGCCCAAGCCAAAGAAAGGTGATCCAACAGAATGTAGAATTTATCAAAAAATATCATTCATGTCACATACAAGTAAAATTTTGCTGAATATAATTAAAAAACAGTTGCAGCTGAACATCAGCAGGGAAATGCCATAAATGAAAGTGAGATTCAGAAGAGCACATGGAATGAGAGCCATCATTGCTGATGTCAGATGGATCTTGGCTGAAAGCAGAGAATACCAGAGAGATGTTTACTTGTGTTTTATTTTGACTATGCAAAAGCATTCACTTGTGGGAATCAAGACAAATGATGGATAACTTTGCAAAACTGGGAATTTCAGAAAACTTAATTGTGCTTATGAGGAATGTGTACATAGACCAAGAGGCAGTTGTTTGAACAGAGCAAGGCGATACTGCATGGGTTAAAATCAGGGAAGGGGATGAATCAGGGTTTATCATTTCACCATATTTATTCAATCTGAATGTTGTTGTTGTTAGGTGCTATTGAGTCATCTCTGACTCATAGAGACCCTATGTACAGCATAATGAAACACTGCTCAGTCTTATGCCTGCCCCACTGTCCTTTCTATACCTGAGCCCATAATTGAAGCCACTATGTCAATCCATCTCATTGAGAGTCTTCCCCACTTTCGTTGACCCTCCACTTGACCAAGCATGATATCCTTCTCCAGAGAATGGTCCCTTCTAACAACATGACCAAAAATAGGTAAGACAACATATGGCCATTCTCACTTCCAAGGAGCATTCTGGCTGCACTTTCTCCAGGACAGATTTTTTAGTTGTTTTAGTAGTCCATGTACTTTCAGCATTCTTTGCCAACACCACAACTCAAAAGCATCGATTCTTCCTCTGTCTTCCTTATTCATTGTCTAGCTCTCACATGCATATGAGGTGATTGAAAATACCATGGATTGTGTCAGACACACCTTAGTCTTCAAGGAGACATCTTTGCTCTTCAGCACTTGAAAGAGGTCTTTTGCAGCAGATTTGCCCACTGCTATATGTCATCTGCGGCTTTCATTGGCATTGATTGTAGAACGAAGTAATAAGAAGTCTGACAACTTCAGTCTTTTCTCCATTTATTGTGATGCTGCTTATTGGCCTGTTGTAAAGATTCTCATTTTCTTTATGTTGAGGTGTAATCCATATGGAAGACTATTGGTCGTTAGTATTCATCAGTGAGTGCTTTAAATCGTCTTCACTTCCAGCAAGCAAGGTGGTGTCATCTGCATATTGCAGATTGTTAATGAGTCTTCCTCCAATCCTGATGTCATGTTCTTCTTCATATGGTCCAGCTTCTTGGTTTATTTGCTCAGCATATAGATTGAGTAAGTATGGTGAAACGATACAACCCTGACACACTCCCTTCATGATTTTAAACCAACGATAGATCCTTGTTCAATTCAAATGACAGACTTTTAGTCTATGTACATGTCCTCACAAACACATGAAGTGCTCTGGAATTCCCATTCTCAATGTTATCCATAATTTATTACGTTCTACACAGTTGAATGCTTTTGCATAGTCAATAAAACACAAGTAAGCATCTTTCTGGCATTCTTTGCTTTAAGCCAAGATCCATCTGACACCAAAAATGATATCCCTTGTCCCACATCCTCTTCTGAATCCAGTTTGCATTTCTGGAAGTTCCCTGTCAATGTACTACTACAACCATTTTTGAATTATCTTCAGTCAGGTTTTACTTGCATGCAATATTAATGGTAATATGATGGATAATTTCTACATTCTGTGGGATCATCTTTCTTTGGAATGGATACAAATACAGATATCTTCCAGTCAGTTGGCCAGGTAGCTGTCTTCCAACTCTCTTTGCATAGCCAAATGAGTCCCTCCAGAGCAGCATCTGTTTGTTGAAACATCTCAATGCGTATTCTGTCAATTCCTGGAGCCTTGTTTTTCACCACTTCCTTCAATGCAGCTTTGACTTCTTCCTTCAATGTCATTAGTTCTTATCTCCTGAAACTGATGAACATCGGCCAATTATTTTTGTGGATTCCTTCCATCTTCTTTTGATGTTTCCTGCAACATGCAATATTTTACCCATAGAATCTTTCAATATTGCAACTCAAGGCTTAAATTTTTTCCTCAGTTCTTTCAGCTTGAGAAATGCTGAGCGTGTCCTTCCCTTTTGGCTTTCTAACTCCATGTCTTTGCACATTTCATTATAATAATTGACTTTGTCTTCTCAAGCTGCTGTTTGAAATCTGTTCAGCTCTTTTGTTTTGTCATTTTCCTCCATTTGCTATAGTTACTCTTCATTCAAAGGCAAGTTTCAGAGTCTCCTCTGACATCTCTTTTGGTCTTTTCTTCCTTTCCTCTCTTTTTAATGACCTTTTGCTTGCTTCATGGGTGATGTTCTTGATGTCATTCCACAATTCCTCTGGTTTTCAGTCATTGGCATTCAAATCTATTCTTTAGATGGTCTCTAAATCCAGGAGGGATATATTCAAGCTCATATTTTGGCTCTCATGGACTTGTTCTAATTGTCTTCAACTTCAACTTGAACTTGCATTTAAACAGGTAATGGTCTGTTGCACAATCAGCTCCTGCCTTTGTTTTGGTTGAAAATATTGAGCTTTTCCATTGCCTTTTGCCACTGATGTAGTCAATCTGATTCCTGTGTATTCCATCTGGCAAAGTCCACATGTATAGCTGCTGTTTGTCTTGTTGAAAAAAGGTATTTGCAATGAATAAGTCATTGGTCTTGCAAAATTCAATCACGTGATCTCCAGTGTTATTTCTATCACCAACGCCTAACTTTTCAACTACCAGTGATTCCTCTTTGTTTCCATCTTTTGCATTCCAATCACCAGTGATAATCAGCACATCATGAGTGCATGTTCAGTCAATTTCAGACTGCAAAAGTTGGTAAAAATCTTCAATTTCTTAATTTTTGGCTTTGGTAGCTGGTGTGTAAATTTGAATAATAGTAGTATTAACTGGTCTTCCTTGTAGGAATATGGATATTATCCTATCACTGACAGCATTGTGCTTCAGGATAGATCTTGAAACATTCTTTGTGATGATGAATGCCATCCCACTTCTCTTCAATTTTTCTGTCATTCCAGCAAAGTAGGTCATATTGTTGTCTGATTCAAAATGGCCAAAACCAGTCCATTTCAGCTCACTAATGCCTAGGATATCAATCTTTATGCATTCTATTTCATTTTTTGACAACTTCCAATTTTCCTAGATTCATACTTCATACATTTCATGTTCTGATTCTTAATGGATATTTGTAGCTGTTTCTTCTTATTTTGCATCAGCAAATGGAGGTCTTGAAAGTTCTGCTTTATCCATATCATTAAGGTTGGCTCTACTCTACGCTAAGGAGGCAGCTCTTTCCCAGTCATATTTTGAGAGCCTTCCCACCTGAGGGGCTCATCTTCTGGCTCTGTATCAGACAATGTTTCACAACTATTCATAAAGTTGTCCAGTAATATATCAGACAATGTTTCACTGCTATTCATAAGGTTTTTGCTTGCCAATTCTTTGAGAAGTGGATGGCCTCTTCCTTCTTCTGAGTCTGTCTCAGTCTGGAAGCTCGGCTGAAATCTGTTCACCATGGGCAATCCTGCTGACGTTTGAAACACTGGTGACACAGCCTCCAGCCTCACAGCAACACGCAAGCCACCACAGTACAACAAACTGACAGACAAGTTCCTCTCCCTTAGCTATTCTAAACAGGCTCCCACTTCCTGCCTGGGGGCTTTCCCCCTTATCTATTTTGGCCATCAGCCCTGGCTCCCACAGCTTCCTGCCTGGAGGCTCTGCCTCTTACCTGTTCTAGCTGTCCACCCAGGCTCTCAATCTGTATGCTGAGTAAATAATCCAAGAAGCTGGATTACTTCCATAGTGATACCGCCTTGGAAACCCAAGTAGGAGTCGCCATGAGTTGGGTCTGACTCGATGGCACATGACAACAACAACATGTCTACAGAAGTAGATTGCCCAGTCTTCCTTCTGAGGAGTGGCTGGTAGGTTTGAATCACCAAACTTCTGGTTAGCAGTCAAATGCCTTAGGCACTATTTTGTTGTTGTTAGATCCTGTAAAGTAGGTTCCAACACACAGCAACCTTATGTACAACAGAAGGAAACACTGCCTGGTCCTGTGCCTCATAATCATTGCTATGTTTATCTCTATTTTTGCAGCCACTATGTTACTGCATCTTATTGAGGGGCTTCCTTTTTTTTCTCTGACCCTCTACTTTATCCAGCATCATGTCCTTCTCCAGGAACTGGTCCTTACTGATAACATGTCCAAAGTATGTAAAAGGAAATCTCACCATCCTCACTTCTAAGGAGCATTCTAGCTGCTCTTCTTCCAAGACAGATTTGGTCACTTTTCTGACAGTCCATGGGTTATTCAATATTCCTCACCAAAACTGTAATTCAAATGCATCTTCTTCAGTCTTCCTTATTCATTGCAAAAACAGCAAGGAGGCCACATGTTCTGACCTCCTCTAATCCCACAAGAGGAAGACAGG
>NW_006921839.1:4328329-4328990 GCF_000298275.1 Orycteropus afer afer | reverse complement strand
GAGTTCTGCCTCTAGGAGGCCTCCTTTTGAGCCTGGCAGGGTGGTCAAACTAGCCAATCACAGCATCAGAACTCTAAGCACCTGAGAGAGAGTGGACACCTCCCAGAATATTGTTTTGTGCCACTCCCAACAGCAATACTCCAGGTGGACAACTTCAGCAATCAGGAGTTCCTCAATTGCTCATAGAAAATTCCACCTTGGAGTTTACAAAGACTTATGGGTAGAAAAGCCACACTAAGTAATTTCCTACACCGCATTTATTGTCCTGTTTTCATATGTATATAAAGTGATTGAAAATACCATGACTTGACTTGCGTCAGGTACATCTTACTCCTCAGAGTGACATTTTTTTTAACACTTTCAAGAGGTCTTTTGCAGCAGATTTGCCTAATAAAATAAACATCATTTGATATCTTTACTGCTGATTCTGTGGGCATTGTTTGTGGATTCAAGGAAAATAAAATGCTTGACCACTTCATACTTTTCTCTATTTAGCATGATGTTGCTATTGATCGAGTTGTGAGGATTTTTGTTTTCTTTATGTTAAGGTGTAATCCATACTGAAGACTGTAGTCTTGGATCTTCATCACTAAGTGCTTCCAATCTTCTTCACTTTCAGCAAGCAAGATTATGTCATCTGCATGTCATGGGTTCTTTATTT
>NW_006921839.1:4295694-4326834 GCF_000298275.1 Orycteropus afer afer | reverse complement strand
TGCAGTAGATTCCACCATGGAGTTGATTACCAGTCTCATCATGGGGAATAACTACCACCAGCTGCCCAGCCACTCAACCAGGCCTAGCCAAGTTGACACACAAACATAACCACCACAGATGTTTACTTGTGTTTTATTGACTATGCAAAAGCATTTGATTGTGTGAATCATAACAAAATGTAGATACCATTGAGAAGAATGAGAATTCCAAAACACTTATTGTACTCATGAGGAACCCGTATATAGGCCAGGAGGCTGTTATTCGAACAGAAAAAGTGAACACTACATGGTTTAAAATCAAGAAGGGAGTGTGTCAGGGTTGTATCCTTTCACAATACTTATTCAATCTGTATGCTGAGCAAATAATTCAAGAGGCTGGACTATATGAAGAAGAACATTGGATCAGGATCGGAAGAAGAGTCATTAACAACCTGCGATACACTGACGACACAACTTTGCTTGCTGAAAGTGAGGATGACTTGAGGTTGAAGAATATCTGCAGTATGAATTACATATCAATATAAAGAAAACAAAAATCCCCACAACTGGACCTTTAAGCAGCATTACAATAAATGGAGAAAAGATTGAAATTGTTGAGGACTTCACATTGCTTGGGTCTACAATCAGTGCCAATGGAAGCAGTAGTCAGGACATCAGACAACATATACCACTGGGCATGTCGGCTGCAAAAGACCTCTTTCAAGTGCTGGGGAACAAAGATATCTCCTCGAGGATTAGGGTGCACCTGACACAAGCTGTAAGAACTAACAGGTCTGTCCTGGAGGAAGTGCAGCCAGATTGCTCCTTGGAGGAGAAAATGGCCATACTTCATCTCACATACTTTGGTCATGTTGTCAGAAGGGACCATTCCCTGGAGAAGGATATTATGCTTGGTAAGGTGGAGGGTCAACAAAAGAGGGGAAGGCCCTCAATGAGATGAATTGACACAGTGGCAGTGGCAATGGGCTCAAGTATAGCAAAAATCATGGAGCTGGCATAGGACCAGGTGGTGTTTCGTTCTGTTGTGCATAGTGTCACTATGAGTCAGATACGACTTGATGGCACTTTACAACAGCAACATACGTATTGGAAGTGTAAAACCCTGGCACATTAAACATAGTTTAATGATTTTAAACCATACAGTATCCCCTTGTTCTGTTTGAACAACTGACACTTGGTCTATGAACAGTTTCAGTGTAAGCACAATTAAGTATGCTGGAATTCCCATTTTTTGCAATGTTATCCATAATTTTTTATGATCCACAAAGTCAAATGCTTTTGCATAGTCAATAAAACACAGATAAGCATTTTCTTGTATTCTCTGCTTTCAGCTAAGATCCACATCCTCTTGTGTTTGAATTTCTGACAGTTTCTTGTTGATGTACTACTGCAATGAGTTTTGAATTACCTTCAGCCAAGTTTTAGTTGAGTGTAATATTAATGATTATGTTCAATAATTTCCACATTCTGTTGGATCATCTTTCTTTGGAATGGGCACAATGTGAAACTCTTTCAGTCGGTTGGCCAGGTAGCTGTCTTCCAAAATTCTTGACATAGATGACTAAGGGCTTCCAGCAGCACATTTGTTTGTTGAAACATCTCAATTGTATTCCATCAATTCCTAGAGCCTTGTTTTTCCACCAATGCCTTCTTTGCACCTTGGACTTCTTCCAACATATTATTGGTTCTTGATCATATGCTACCTCCTAAAATGGTTGAACATTGACCAATTCTCTTTGGTACAATGACTCTATATATTCCTTTCATCCTCTTTTGCTGCTTCCTACTTCATTCAATATTTTGCCCATAGAATACTACAATATTGCAATTTGAGGCTTGAATTTTTTCTTCAGTTCTTTCAGCTTGAGAAAGGCTGAGTGTGTTCTTTTTTGATTTTCTAACTCCAGATCTTTCACATTTCATGATAATACCTTGTCTTCTTGATCCACCCTTTGAAATCGCCTATTTAGCTCTTTTACATCATAATTTCTTCCTTTCACTTCGCCTACTCAATGTTCAAGACCAAGTTACAGAATTTCTTCTTATATCCATTTTTTTTTTAAATTTCCTGTCTTTTTAATGGTGTTTTGCTTTTCATCATGTATGGTGTTGTTCATGTCATCCCACAAGTCATCTGGTCTTTGGTCATTTGTGTTCAATGCATCAAATCTATTCTTGAGATGGTGTTTAAATTCAAGTAGTATATATTTCAGGGTGAGCTTTGACTCTGCAAAAAGGACATGGGGGCAGCATCTTCCCCTGGCCCCTAAATTCATGAGGAGGAGACAGAATCACCTTTAGCAGCCCAAGGCTGATTATGATGAGGCAAAAATCAGACATGCTCCACCCCCCAAAGTTTTTACTAATTCTGACACCAATCGTCCCTCTCACAGGACTCTGTACTGCTTTGCTGGGTTCAATAATTCATTGCAATGGCCACACAGATAATATTCACCATTACAGGATTGATTAGGGAAACAACACGTTACAATTCAGGTTCAGGAATGTTCAGGATACAATTCTTCAGCCTAGACAGGCTCCCCTCTGCCATGCTTCAGGCAGCCTCTCTTTGGCCCTTGGCCTGTGCCCTCCTGAGCAAGTGTTACAAAGCTCTTTTACCTCTGCCAAGAGGTACACTCCTCTCCACCAGCAAGGCTTCTGCCCAAAGACACTCAGCTTTCTCACTCTGTGGGCCAGCAAGCCCACTACCCTGTCTCGTGCTTCTTGGTTCTTCTGCTGCCTTTTCTCTACCGTCTCTGTGCCAACTCTATGTCAGTCTCTCTGCTGGTCACTCTGCCATGGGGTCCAATGCAGGGGTCTCAGGTCCAATGATGCATTCCTCTCCACCTCCAACTCTTCACTCTTGATGGCAGTAAGATCCTACCTTCTATCTCTATGAGGGCTCCTTTAAAAAAAAAAAAAAAAAAAATTGTTGTGATTTGCATGAAAGTTTACAGAGCAAATTACTTTCCTTACAGCAATTCACATACACTTTGTCTCATGACATTGACTACAATTTCCCACAATGCAATAGCTTCCATCCCACTTCTTCCCCATAGCTACCACTTCCCTATGTCCTTCCCTTTCATGCACTCCTGCCCCCAAACTGTCTCCCTGTACATACACAGCCCTTCTATTCTCCTATGATTGATCTCTCCAAGGAGTGTTTCTACCTAATGTAAGTGTTCAGCTCATATGTCTGTCTTTTGTTTGGATGGAAGCCACAGGAGTGGGTTAAATTTCAGACCTGAAGGGCAGCTAGGGGCCATAGTCTCAGTGGTTCCATCAGGGTCTATCAGACCAGTAAATCTGGTCCTTTTATTTTATTTATTTATTTATTTTTCTAATGATTTTGAGTTTTATTCCACATTGTTCTCCCACTCTATCCAGGATCTCCTACAGAGATCTCCCTATGAGGGGTCCTTTTAAGCCTAGTGGAATGACAAAACTGACCAATCCCTACTTTAAGGTTCCATACACCTTGATTCCATGGCCACACCCCAAAAAATGCACCATGTATCTTATTTATAGTACTAACAAGCTATCCAATCCCCTCGGTGGGTCACAGGCACCCTATATTTGCATAGTTTCACACAGTCATCTGGTGAAAATCACAAAGATCAGGACTAGAAGAGCCATACCAAGTAATTCACTGCACTACAGACTCTTGTAGACTTGTTTTAATTTTCTTTAGCTTCACTTTGAGTTTGTATACATCTGTCACTTTGTCGTACTATCGTAGTTTTCATGGTGTTGTGATGCTGGAAGCTATCCCATGAATATTTCAAGTACTAGCAGGGTCACCCATCATGGACAATTTTCAGCAAAGCTTCCAGACCAAGACAGACTGGGAAGAAGGACCTGATGATCTACTTTCGAACTATCTGGCCAGTGAAAACCTTATGGATAGTGGTGGCATATTGTCTGATATACTGCCCAAAAAAAGAGCCCCTCAGATTGGAAGGCACTCAAAATACAACTGAGAAAGAGCTGTCTCCTCAAGTAGAATCTACCATAATGGCATGATGGAGTAAAGTTTTCAAGACTTTCATTTGTTAATGTGGCATAACTCAAAATGAGAAGAAACAGCTGCAAATATCCATTAAATATCTGAACATGGAATGTACAAAGTATGAATCCAGGAAAACAGAAAGTCATCAAAAATGAAATGGAATACTTGAAGATCAATATCTTAGACATTAGTAACTGAAATGAAGTGGTATTAGCCATTTTAAATCAGAGAGCCATATGGTCTACAATGTCTGGAATTACAAAGAAAAATTGCATCACATTCATCATCAAAAAGAACATTTCATATCTATCCTGAAGTACAATGCTGTCAGTGATAAGATAATATCCATACACCTAGAAGGAAGACCAGTTAATACGACTATTATTCAAATTTATGCACCAACCATTAATGCCAAAGATGAAGAAATTGAAGGCTTTTCCCAACTTCTACAGTTTGAAATTTATCAAATATGTAATCAAGATACATTGATAACTACTGGTGACTAGAATGTGAAAACTAAAAACAAAGAAAAAGGATTGTTAGTTAGAAAATATGGCCTTTGTAATAGAAATGACACCAGAGATCTCATGGTAGAATTTTGCAAGACCATTATTTATTACAAATACCTTTTATTCAACAACATAAACAGCAACTATCACGTGGAGCTCAGCAGATGGAATAGCCAGGAATCAAATAAGCTACATCTGTGGAAAGAGACTATAAAGAGACTTAGTATTGTCAGTCAGAACAAGGCCAGGAGCTATCTGTGGAATAGACCATCAATTGCTCATGTGCAAGTTCAATCTCTTCTATAGTAGAAATCGATCTTTCAAAATGATCCACCCTCATTCTTTAAAAATATATAGTGATTTCCATTGTTTATCAGACTAGGAAGAGACATGTCTGCCTTCCTTTCATGGCTCTTCATCATTGGGTCCACACTGTTTTCTAACCCTACCTTTCACCATCCCTCTACATGTCCTACGGAAAGAATAAAAAAAGTCTATTCTATTTTGGAACATATGCTAAGTTTCCCTGCATCCGTGCTTTCCCATAGGCATCTCTGATCTAAGATTTCCTCAAACCCCATATCATCCTTTCATGGGTCCATCAAAATCTCCTTTTCCTGCCTTTTTCTTCCTTTTTCTCCTCTTCATCAGCATAGCTAACGCTCTTGCAGAGAACTTAAGAGTGACTGATACAAATACAGTGCTACTTCTTCATATGCAATATCCCATTTAATCCTCCCCAAACCCTAGGTGATGGGAACTATCATTGGTACCCATCTATATATGAGGAACCTGAGGACTGGAGAGCTTAAATCCTTTCTCCAATGCCCCAAGATCACTAGCAAATCTACCACTCTAAACAAGGCCCATAACTCCTTTCAAAAGAATTTCCAATTTCCATTAAGGGTTTTGTAGCATTTATGTTCTATTTCAAGTATGAAAAATCAATAAATGACTCTGAAAGCTTTCCTCAAGCAGACTTGTGAAAGATATTCACACTGCAAGTCTGGGGTGCTTGGTCACCTGCCACTCATGCTTTCCTAGTTGTTGTTGTTGTTGTTATGTGCCGTCGAGTCGGACCCAACTCATAGTGACCCCTCCTTGGGTTTCCAAGGCAGTATCACTATGGAAGTAGATTGCCTCATCTTCCTTCTGAGGAGTGGCTAGTGGGTTTGAACCGCCAGCCTTCTGGTTAGCAGTCAAGTGCCTTAGGCACTATGCTACCAGAGATGCTTTCCTAGAGCTAAGGAATTTCCTCTTTCATGGCCTTTCAATTAAGGATTTCAGGTGGTACACTGGTTAGAGCATTCAGCTTCTAACTGAAAGGTCAGTGATTTGAACCCACTAGCCACCCCTTGGGAGCTCTGGTAGCATAGTGCCAAGGCACTTGACTGCTAACCAGGATGCTGGCGGTTCAAACCCACCAGCCGCTCCTCGGAAGGAAGGTTGGGCAATCCTACTTCTGTAGTGATAACTGCCTCGGAAACCCAAGGAGGGGTCACTAGGAGTCGGGGCCGACTCGATGGCAAATAACAACAACAACAACAAGCCACCCCTTGGGAGAAAGATGAGGCAATCTACTTCTGTAAAGATTTACAGCCTTGGAAATCCTATGGGACAGTTCTACTCTGTCCTGTAGTGTCACTATACATTGGAATAGACTCAATGGCAATGGGTTTGGTTGTTTTATGGGGCTGCATCTCAAGGCATGTCTTTTCTTCCACCTATATCTCTTCTCCCTCCCAACCCATTTTCCTGACATCTAAGTCTTTCTTTAGATAGCTTCACATATGCCTGAGACATACAATTTTCTTATGTTAAATGTATGGAATAGTAGTTTGTTACTAATTGTTTGTTGTTGTTTTGTGTGCTGTCAAGTTGATTCTGACTCACAGTGACCCTCCAGGACAGATTAGAACTGTTCCATAGAGTTTTCTAGGCTATAATCCTTATGGGAGTAGATCTCCAGCTCTTTTCTCCAGTGGAGCTGCTGGTTGACTCAAACCTTCAACCTTTCTGATTAACAGGCAAGCTTAACCATTGCACCATCAGGGCTCCTTACTTATTGTTTAACAGACATCATATATGAGGCAATCACTGTCTAGATAACACTCTGTTTTGATATTTGGTACTTGATACTTGCTGTGTCACCAAATCTGACTATTTCTCAACAGATGGGTTCATTTCTCTAAAGAGCTGGATCTCTGTTTTAAATTGAGGAAATGCCCTGACCCTGAGCTCTGCTTGCTGCTCCACTTTGATCAATTGACTTGGCCTTCACAGGTTTTAAGTTTTAAGGACCCAAATCACATCCTCCAATATTATCACTTGCCCCATAACCATCAGGCACTTATCACATCTAAATATGAAATTTCTTGTTTGTAGAATCCCCTATAGTTGTGTGTGTATGTGTATTTACTTCTAAAACATAGTTATTTCTCATATGAATTTTTCTGAAACGATTCTCTGTCAGGATGTTTAAGGATACTAATCTTATTGACAGAAATGAAAACACATTCATGAATATCAAATAACAGTCTCCCAGCAGCAGTATGAGTGTTGGGTGGGTGGGTCATGAAGCCTTAGAAGGTAAGTTCTTCATGGACAAGAACCTATACAATGTGCATGGACCATGCAGATCTAGCATAGTGTGGGGACTTTTCAAAATAGTAACTTACAATATAACTTCAGCACACTGAAACAATGTCTGCACAATGCCAAAAACCTCCAGATGGAAAGTGGAGAACTCAGTCATCACCACATGCTTCATCTGCACTGATGTCTTACAGCCAGCACGGAGCTCTGGGGCCTGGAAGAGTTACCAGGCAATAAGCCAGAGGGAAGAAATATCGCCAATATATGTTTAAATTAAATTAGTTAACATTTATATAACTCTCTGCATCACATAAGGAACTTCTACCAAATATAGTGTCTCATTTAAGCTGAACAACCACTATCTAAATTAGGTATTATTATTTGCCCCAATTTCAAGATGAGACTATAACAGCTAGTAAAGCCTCGAACCAAGGTCTTTTCAGGAAGTCAGCTATAATGACTAAGGGCTTACTGTGTGCCAAGGACTTCTGATACTCATGAGATCATATCCCTGTACTATAAGTAATGTCTTCTACACAGAAACATTATAATAGAGAGGAAAGAAAAACATAAATTATTCATATTGCATCATATATATTGATATCCCTATTTATATCTTTACTTTTCTGTGTTCTGCAAAGCAGTGGGAATCAAAAATGAAAAGCAGTAGAAGTGGAGAGGGATATTGGGTCTATTTGAAATTCAGTGGATTTTTTTCAGCAAGGCCCTATTACTGCAAACAAGAGCCCAGACAGGCTTTGCATACCTTCTTGGACTATCCACACCTAACAAGGCATATGCTTCAGTGAAGACAGACAATAATAATCCAATATGTTTCTAACATTCACAAGTTGACAACGTGGGGCAAGTTGCCAATTTTGCAATCCTGAAAATTATTCTAAGTAATGGGCCTACTTTAATGGTAGTAAGTCCCAGAATGAAAATTCTAAGTATGTTCTTGTTTCTAGAACAATGTGGTCAACCTAATTCTGTTTGCACTTTCTTTCACCAATAAAATTTATGCACCTCTCAGGCATTTACTTTGGTCATAGGTACTCCCCCTTGAGTAGCTCAATTTAAGGGATAGAAAGATAGGCATAGAAACATAACACTGGATTTGGATTGCCATTTTCTATGGGCTGAAAGGACTCTCTGAGTGCTGCTAATAGTCAATGTCCTTAGCTGTTAATTGAAAGGTTGGTGGTTTATATCCACCCAGAAGTGCCTAGGAAGAGAGGCCTAGAGATCTACTTCTGAAAAATCAACTAGTGAGAACCCTATAGAGCACAGCTCTACTCTGACACAGATGGAGTCTCCAAGGATCAAAACTGACTCGACAACTGTTTTGTTTGTTTTTGGTTTTTGTTTATGCATTGAGAAGAGAGAAAACAAATTTCTCTTCAGAGAATAAGGGAATGTGATATCAGTTAAAAAGAGTTCTGGTGGCATGGTACCTAAGGCATTTGGCTGTTAACCAGAAGGTTGGCTGTTCAAACCCACCAGCTGCTCCATGGGACAAAGATAGGACAATCTACTTCTGTAAAGATATACCACCTTGAAAACCATAATAGGAAGGCTCCAGAGCCATGTGATCAAGTTTCTGAAGTTTCATGGCAACTAGGAAATAAAATGAGTGGATATGTGAAGAATACAGTCACTTACATGTGTTGGGAAAGTGCAACTCCTTCATGTCTCAATGTCAAACGTTATATTCAGAGCTGACAGGTTTTTCTAGAACTTCTGTCACTTTTTACAATGCAGTGAGTTGTTTAATATGGCCCTTCTAGCTATAGTCCTTCATTCTGTGATGTGCTGTAAATCCTAGCTTCTATGCCTGTGGGAGCTCTGGTAGCATAATGGCTAAGGCACTTGACTGCTAACCAGAAGGCTGGTGCTTCAAACACACCAGCCACTCCTCGGAAGGAAGATGGGGCAATCTACTTCTGTAGTGATACTGCCTTGGAAACCCAAGGAGGGGTCGCTATGAGTCAGGTCCAACTCGACGGCACATAACAACAACAACAACAACATGCCTGTTTAAGATGGGCTCTATCTTGAGTCCCACCTTGCTGAAGAATATGACTCTAGTCACCATCCTTAGTTTCCTTGAAGGCATATATGTGAATGTTCTGAGAAAGTTCGTTCTCTCTTGCTCTGGATCCTGCATTTGGTTTTTCATCATCTCACCCCTGACTTGAGATAGTATTCAGTCATCTGACCTGCTGATTTGGGTTCACCAGACCCTGTAACCACTTGAATGAGGAAAATCCTCCAGACCTACACCTGACCCATGGATTTGGTGTTAGCCAGACTGCCAAGCTCCACCGTTCCACAGCCATTTCCTTGGCAGTTTGTGAGTTCTGTGAGCTGTCGCAGCAAAATATGGAACCTTAAGATGGAGTCTCCTGTAAAAGACTCTGTCAGTACTCTCAGTCTCCATGCAAAGAATGCCATTAACAATTAGTGATGACTCCACAGATGTGGGAGGGTGAAGAGGAGATGCAATTACCAAGCCTTGTCCCCCCTGCCTTATCTCCTAGGGAAGACTTTAAAAGTATAGTTATATTTATATATACAATCAAGTGTGTATATTGTTATGTGCCATCGAGTCAGATCCAACTCATAGTGATCCCTCCTTGGGTTTCCGAGGTGGTATTACTATGGAAGTAGATATAAGAAACAAACCTGTTAATATAATAGTGCAAAATTGCATGAGCAAAGTCACGGTCCTGGAATAGAATATAAATCACATGTTCACTGGGTGACAGAAATTAGCTTTGTAGATTTACATAAATAAAACATTTACACGTGGAAAATTCAGATCATTTTCAGTTGAGCACATCCACAAGGTGAGAATCATATCATAAATTCTATAGAGCCCCAAAAACTCTGGCTTTGCGATCATGCATTTAGGTCATTTTAGCAAATATTCATGAGTATTAGAGGACTGTTACAGTAGCCAAGAATGTCCTAGCTGACTGTTTCCTTATAGCACCAGTTGCTTTGCCATGTGAGTCACAGTAGAAGTAGATCGATTCTTTTTAATACAGTAATCTGTGTATTCCTTCCATCTTCTTTTGATGCTTCCTGTGTTGTTCAACATTTTGCCCATAGAATCCTTCAGTGTTGCAACTTGAATTTTTTCTTTAGTTTTTTCAGCTTGAGAAATGGTGAGCTTGTTCTTTATTTTTGGTTTTCTAACTCCACATCTACACATTTCATCATAATACTTGGTCTTCTCAAGCTGTCCTTGGAAATATTCTGTTTAACTTCTTTACTTCATCATTTCTTCCTTTTGCTTTAGCTGCTATGTTCAACAGTAAGTTTTAGAGTGTTTTCTGACATCCATGTTGGCCTTTTTATTCCTTCCTGTCCTTTTAATGTCCTTTTATTTTATTTTTTTTTTTCATGTTTGATATCCATGAGTCATTCCACAACATTCTGGTCTTCAGTCATTAGAGTTCAATTCATAAAATATATTCTTGAGATGGTCTCCAAATTCAAGATTGTATTTTATCTCTGTGGACTTGTTTTAATTTTTTCCAGCTTCAACTTGAACTTGCATATGAGCAATTATTGCTAATCTATTCTAAAGTTGGCCCCTCGACTTGTTCTAACTGAAGATGTTCAGCTTCTCCATTGCTTCTTTCCACAGATGTAGTTGATTTTACTCCTGTCTATTCCATCGGCCAAGGTCCACATGTATAGTCATCATTTTTTGTTGTTGAACAAAGGTATTTGCAATGAATAAGTCTTTGGTCTTACAAAGTTCTGTCATGAAAACTCTGGTGTTTGCTTCTGTCACGAAGGCCATATTTTCCAACTACCGATCCTTTGTTTCCAACTTTCACATTTTAATCACGAGTAGTATCAATGCATCTTGATTGTATATTTGTATATTGTATATTTCAGACTATAGAAGCTGGTGAATATCTTCAATTTCTTCATAATTGGTATTAGTGGTTGGTGTGTAAATTTGAATAATGGTAGTATTAACTTGTCTTCTCTGTAAGTGTGTGAATATTATCCTATCATGGAGAACACTGTATTTCAGGATAGATCTTGAAATGTTCTTTTTAATGATGAATGTGACACCATTCTACTTTAATTTGTCATTCCAGGCATAGTTGACCATATGATTTTCCAATTCAAAACAGCCAATACCAGTCTATTTCAGCTCACTAATGACTAGAATATTAATCTTCAAGTGTTTCATTTCATTTTTGACTACTTTTAATTTTCCTAGATTTATACTTCATACATTCCACATTCTGATTATTAATGGATATTTGCAGCTGTTTCTTCTCATTTTGAGTCGTGTTACATCAACAGATGAAGGTCCTGAAAGCTTTACTCCATCCATGTCATTAAGATAGACTATTTTGAGGTGAAAGCTCTTTGCCCAGTTGTATTTTGAGTTCCTTCCAACAATGTGAGGGTCTCATCTTCTGGCACTGTGTCAGATAATATTCTGCCGCTATCTAAAAGGTTTTTACTGGCCAATTTTTTCAGAATTAGATTGTCAGATTATTCTTTCTAGCCTGTATTAGTTTGGAAACTCTGCTGAAAAATTCCCACCATGGGTTACCCTGGTGGTACTTGAAATATTGGTGGCATAGCTTCCAACATCACAGCAATATGAAAGCCAACACAGTAAGACAAAGAGAAAAGTATGGAGAGTAGAACTCTACTCCATAGGACTCTTAATGGCTGAGTTTTTAGAAAGAGATCACCAAGCTTTTCTTCTGAGGTGACTCTGGGTGGCCTTGGACCTCAAAACTTTTTTGGTTAGCAGCCAAGCATGTTAATTATTTGCACCACCCAAGTACTCTTTCCTTCCATATTGCAGATTATATATTATTGTGTGCCAATTCTCTTCTGCCACCTATGAAAGCAGAGAAACTTTTCTCTAGAAAGGAAGGCCACTTCTTATGTCTCAGTTGTAGGATGAGACTGGTGATTATGATTTCTTTTAACTCTGACAAGGACATCAGCCAGAAACACAACCTTCCTGTCATACTTTAGTTTCAAAAGCACAGCATGGTATATTGCTGTGGCATTGCTTCAAAATGTATTACCTCATCAATTCATCTCTGAAAAAGTCAAAATAGTGGAGGCAGTCTATTTTGCCAACATTTTGAATCAAAGCTGTTTTGAGTTCTTCAGGCACCAGAAAGCAGTGTTACTTAATGAGCTGCATCCTCTCCCAGCCATGATGCAGCTTTTGGGTTCACACTGTATTCACTCTCTCCTTCACTCATTCAACTAATACTAATCCAGTATGCATTAGCTGGCAGAGACTCTATTCAGCTTTGGAGATACAAAAAAGATGAAAACATAGTCCCTGGACTTAAAATGTAGAAGACACAGATGAGTAAGTAAACCATGGAGAGGCAGTACAATGAGTATTATGACAGGAAAAGTTTAAGTTCCTGTGATAGCTTAAGGAAGAGGCCCTTAACCTAGACATACACAGACAGGAAGTCAGGAAAGTTTTCCTGTAGATAAATGTTGAAGGCTAAGCTGAATTCCAAAAGACAGGAAGCTGAACAGTGTAACTTGACTTGCACCGACAGCAACATTCTCAGAGCACTCTGGCTCTCCAGAGGGGAACAGATACTTCAGAGGGGAGAACATGAAAACTAGGATGGCTCAGTTTAGGATGGTAAACAGCAGGGACTGGGCCACCCCCAGTTTTTTAGTGCTGATCAGTTAAATGGATTGTTTGTATATCCTTGCTTCAGGAGATTATTTTTAGGGCTAAGACACAAAGACTAACAGCCTGGTTCAGTGAAGAGGGTGTTGTTTTTCTTGTTGTTCCAAGGATTCCCTCTGCCTTAGTTTCCTAGTGCTGTGGTAGCAGAAATACCTCAAGTGGGTAGCTTTAAAGATAGAAATTTATTTTCTCATAGTTCTGGAGGCTGAAAATTCAAATCAAGGTCTTGACCATATTGATTCTCTCTCTCTGTCTCTTTTTTTTTTTTTTTTTTTTGGTAGGAACCCAGCATTCCTTGGTTCCTTGGCCTGTAGATGATCCTCATATGTTGTCTGTCTCCACCTTCACCTTTAGTTCCCACCCCCATGTGTCTTCTCCTCTATATCTTTTCCTGTGTCTGTGTCTGTGTCTCTTCTGCTCTTTTGTAACTCAGAAATGATTAGGTTTAGACTCCACCCTACAATGGTATGGCCTCAAATGATTGATTATATTACACTAGATTGCATTATGGAACATAATCTGCTTAACCCAAGACCAACTGATTTAATCTCACAATTGAATTATAGCATCATATGACCCACCAGTCACTCCTCGGAAGGAAGATGGGGCATTCTACTTCCATAGTGATACTGCCTTGGAAACCCAAGGAGGGGTCACTATGAGTTGGATCTGACTCGACGGCACATAACAACAACAACAACGTGACCAGGATTTCAATATATATTTCAGGGGGACATAATTAAATCTATAACACACTCCTGGCAAAAAGAGTGAGGGAACGTCTTCCTGCTTCTCTACACAAAGTAACCCTAGAAATGTCAGTCATATGACATCTAGCATGGTGAAGGGGGTGAAGAAGAGGTCAGCCATGTCTCAGTGCCAGGAGGCAGGGACAGAGAGAAAACAAGGGAAAAAGGTAAGTGTCTTGACAAAAGCCTTCCCATTGCAGCGTTGGGTCCCTACATAGCCCCTTCCTCCACCTTGACATTTTGCTGTCCTACTCACTAGGCCATCATTCAAAAGAAGGAGTGAGGAACCCTGGAGTGACTAGGTTCCTGATGTACCCCTGCACTTGGCAATGGAGGCCAAGTAGACCTGCTTAACAATGCAAAGCAAACTCTTTCTTAGTTCTTAGATGAGGTACAGATCTGGATGCTCAAAGCAGAATCTCTAAGCTACTGTGAGCATTGGAAAGGAGGCCAGGGAAGGAGGAGAAGAGAAAGTACCTGGTGGTGCCCTGTTTGAGAGGTCGGAGCCCACGGCTGAATGTTATTTTAGATTTTGGTATGTCACAACAGAATGTATCATCAGCCTCCAGTCACCCACCTACCAGGGGAGGGGAGAATTAGGCTAATTATGTCTCCAGGCAGGTATTCCCCTATTTAGGCTCTGTGCAGGAAAATTACTATGGAAAGAAAGCTATGGGCCTTGAGAGGTTGGTATACCAAACAAAAAACAAACTCACTGCCAATGAGTTGATTTTGACTCATAGTAACCCCTCTCTGCGTTTCCGAGATGGTATCTCTATGGAAGTAGATTGCCCAGTCTTCCTTCTGAGGAATGGCTGGTGGGTTTGAACTGCCAGCCTTCTGGTTAGCAGTCAAATGTCTTAGGCACTATGCCACCAGAGTTGGTATAGAACCAGTGAATGCTTCAGAGGCCTCTCCTCCATAGAAAGCTATACTATACCTTCACACTTTAGAAGGAACTTCCACAAAGACAGAGGGACCCTGAATTAGGAGCCTTGCACATTACAAGCATTGGAGCTGGATGGAATCTCAATATGCTCAACTAGTCCCAAACCAAATCAGTTGCTAAAAAGTCAATTCAGACATATGTTGTCCCCGTATGTGTCAGAATAGAACTCTGCTCCATAGAGTTTTCAATTGCTGATGTTTCAGAAGTAAGTTGGCAGGGCCTTTCTTCCAAGGTGTCTCTGAATGGACTAGAACCACCAACCTTTCAGATAGCAGCTGAGTGTCTTAACCATTTTCACCACCCAAGGATTTTTTGTTTTACAGATGAGGAAGCTGAGAATGCAAGATATGAAAAGGCTTGCCTAAAGTCATCCAGAGGAAGAAGAATAATAAACACCCTACTGCTCTGGTGGCATAGCGCCTAAGGCATTCAAACCCACCAGCCACTCCTCAAAGGAAGATTGGGCAATCTACCTACCTCCCCAGAGATAGCCTCAGAAACCCAAGGATGGGTCACTGTGAGTCAGAACTGACTCCATGACAGTGAGTTCGGCTTTTTTTTTTTTTTTTTGACAGCTTTTCAGTTCAAAGCTTTTTTTAACAACATCATTCTGCTTTGAATTGCTTGTCATCCCACAGCCTCTTCTAAGGAGTTTCCTCCCCTAACTTGCTTTGCTGAAGCCACATGAGCCTGCTGCTCTGCAGAAAGCTGACTTAACAGCCGCAAATGAGCGCCCGGATTCAGTACCCTTGAAGGTCGGAAGACCATGAGGTTGTTTGTTGGAAAGTTCTTCCAGTGGGGATGGGAGTGGACAACCCTAGCTTTTTCAGGGATGGTTTGAAGTCAAGACATGGAGAGAACCCCAAGCACAGTTTAGTGAAGCAGAACCAAAAGGAAGAGAAGCAGGGAGGACCCAGGTCTATATGAGGATGAGCTTCACAGAGGCCATCAGTGGTGCAGGTAAGGTTGTTAACCAATAATCAAAAGGTTGGAAGTTCAAGTCTACCTACAGGTACCTTGAGAGAAAGGACTGGCAACCTACTTCCAAAAAACCTGTCATCAAAAGCCCTGTGGAGTATAGTTCTACTCTGGCACACATGGGGTATCATGAGTCAGGATCTACTCCATGGCAACTGGTTAGAGTAATACCAAAAAAGGTTGGCACTTGCTGATGAGAGAAAATCAGTGAGACAGCAGAGTTGGGCTGGACTTCTGGCAAACTTCCAGACCAAACTGCTCAGCCTACATGGGCCTGGCTGTACAGCTGTGCCGGGCTCTAAAGTAGTCAACTGGATCATCTTCCTTATTCCCAGGAGTGTCTTTATTTTAAAAACCAGACAACAAACGACTGAAAACAACACCTGAAGTAACCATGGACCATCAAAAGAATTCCACCCAAAAATCACTCTTTTTTCCTCTCTTTCTAGGAAATGGGAGCTCTGGTAGCATAGTGCTTAAGGCATTTGACTGCTAACCAGAAGACTGGTGGTTCAATCCCACCAGCCACTCCTGGGAAGGAAGATTGGGCAATCTACTTCCATAGATATACCACTTTGGAAACCCAAGGAGGGGTCGCTATGGTCCAAGTTTCCTGATACAAAGAAAAAATTGAAACTAATACTTCCTTTCTCTGAATCTGTCAAAGTCATGAGGGGCTGAAGCAATGCTGCAATTGCCCTACTGCTTCCTACAATACGAATAAACAAGAAGCAAGAGACAGGAGAAGCAAATCTATGACAGTCACACAGCATTCCTCTATTTGTATCCTGAGCTGCAGATGAACTGCGTCTGATTTCAAATGCAACAGAAAGAATGAAGCATGGTGAGTTATTTAACAAACGTTAATAAGACAGAGCATACTGGCCCTACAAGATAAGCAGGACAGCTAAGTGAACCAAGCCTCCTTCCCCTTATCCTATTTATCCTGACCTCCCCAGGCTAATCAAAACCAATCTGAGTTGGCTTGACAGCCATTTTAGTATGCTAGGTAACCATTAGGTCATTAAGTGTTTCATGAATATTACCTCTCCACCTCTGGGTGGAGTTTGGCTACCATTTTTCATTCATGTGACCCCTATGGAGAAGTATATAACCCTAACTGTGCCTGTGTAGAATGTAGAACTACATATACCAATGGTTTTGTAGATGTCCTGTTTTATAAACTGTGTATAAGGGAAGCTTGAAGGAGCCTTCCTTGGAGAAGTCTTGGAGGCACTAGCCCTGACTGTTCCCTTTTATTGGCCAAAGAAATAAAACTGTCCTTTGGTTCTTCCACTTGGTCACTAGATTATTGGCTACAATGAGTCATGCCTGGGTTTCACCTGGCAGCATGAATGCTCCTGCCTAATTGTACTCTTTACTTTCTTATTGAGGCTATTTCAAAACAGAGAAGTCTCCAGTCTCATGTCATTTATCTCATTTGCTTCTAGTTCACTTCTATACATCCATCAGCCTTGTTGTGGTTATTCCTTTAGGTTTTTGTTTTGGGTTAGAGTCCCTTCCTTTGCTATTGCATTCAAAATTTTTTTTTTTTTCACTTTCTTCATATTTTCCCCTTTAGATCAAACCTCTGTTCAGTAGTAGTTCCACTTTTAACTTATATCAATTTGTCCTTATCTTTCTAATAGCCATGATCCCCAAATAATGCTGCAGGAATTTGGTGTCATTAGCGGGAAGCCCTCTGGGGTAGTTATCAGGCTTCTGATTTGGGTTCTTTTTCCCTACCATGCACAGTGCCATTCCCCTCATGCAGGAGACAGAAACAAATGTTCCCTTCATTCAGCTTGTTTGGGGCACATTCCTCCAGCAGGGCAGTGAGATTATTCATGTATTTTACACAGAAGCATTTGGATTCTGGACTTTGCCTCTGGCCATCTCAACAGTGGTTGATGACAGCACTGCCTTTTGTATCCTCTTCTCCTGTGGACCTGACGGCCCTGTGGAGACTACCAACTTCCTTCCCAGCCCCAAGCCTTTCTCTAAGCTCTAGAAAAAAAACTAAATAAGCAACATACCCTCATGCCTGATCCTACAGGTGTTGTTAGGTGCCATGGAGTCGGTTCTGACTCATAGTGACTCTATATACTCCTGACTCTGACAACAATAAAAAATACTAACTCACTCCCGAAGAGTCAATTCCTCCTCCTAGTGACCCATCCTTGGGTTTCCCAGGCAGTGTCTCTACAGAAGTAGATTGCCCAGTCTTTCTTCCAAGGAGCAGCTGGTGGGTTTGAACCGCCAGCTTTCTGGTTAGCAGTCAAATGCCTTAGGCACTATGCCACCAGAGCTCCTCCCTAGACTTGATAAATTATGAATGAATGGAGATGAAGTTGATCAGAAAAGTATCTTAATGTTGGCTCCAAGTCTCCCAGCAATTTAGAGATCCCTGGACCAGTGCTTACTTTTTAGAATTAACAATTTCTTGCCAAGTGATGGCCTAAAAGGTTTCAGAACAAAACTAGACTATCAATAATTGATGAAGAGGCTGCCACTTGAGCTGAGCAAATACATATTGCATCTCAGAAAGAGGAAGTGGGGAGGGGAAGAAGTCTGCGTGGATGAATAAGGTGACTTTTTTCTAATCATGCCTAAGTATCCCTTTTTTTGTAAAACAGTTGAGCTGTTAACTTCTATGCTAAGGCACGTATGCACTTTGGGAAGGTAATTTGAAAGCGAGTTGAGCCATGACAAATAGGGACAGCTGGCCTAATTGAATCATTTGATCTAAGACAGCTCAACTTGGTTATCCTCACTGCAGCCCGCACTGATATTAGCGAGTGAATCATTAGCCATGAAATCATGTCGACTTTCCGACTGCAGCGCTCTTGACATGACAGCAATCGCAGTCTGCCTTTCATTATAGCCCCAATAAGTTCTTGAGTCTGTCAGGAAAACAACAGGGCATTTTAGAGAACTTTTAGGCTCAGCCTCAGAGCAGCATTTGCTCCAACATGTCACATAGAGCATTTCAAAGCAAGATAGGATATGTGTGAGCCACTAGAAGAAGCAAGTCCACCCAGGCCAGATGAATCCAAGCCTCTCTGGCATCAACAACTGCTGTTAAAATGTGAGAGCAGCTTTATTGTAAGCAACAGACTGTGGTCACTTGGGAAAGTTGGATATAAATGGAGTAATGATAAATACTTTAACACTTGACTTACAAGCAACCCTAATGGGAGTTGTCATGTATATAGGACACTCCTGTCATCTTTAATTTTGTTTTTGCAAAGGGGATGGAAGGGGCAAGTTTCTCTCCTCACTTGGTTTATCAAAGGCATTAAGGCATTTAAGAGAGTTCAGGTGAAGGCGACAGTCCTCAGGAATGTGGAGGAAGTCCTTTGTCCAAATGGCACTAATGCTTTAGGAGAAGACACTATCTATTTTCTCACTCACCTACCTATTTTTCTCAGTAAGTCCCCCTTTCATATCTGAACCTGAGAGGAGATTAGCCCTGATTCCCCTGAAAGCAGAGCCTGGGACAAAGGTTAATGAGGAACCAGGGGGCATGGGGCAGCCAAGGGGAAAAGATCATCTGCATCGCTGATGCTTCCTGCAATGGGTGCTTGATCCTGCCAGAGTCTTCTAAGAAGCCTCATGAAAGGTGGCTCAGAATTGTCCACTGAGGAAGAAAGGAGGAAGAGGTATTCATTTGTTCCTTCTCCCCATTGGGTGAGATGACCCTACAGGTATTAACTTCTGGCACTTCTAGGTTATATAGGTGTGAGTGATGAATCAGTCCCCTTGACTGTCCCACCCCAGGCCTTAGCCAAAGTCCAGAACAGCCAGGCTCAGGGCAAGGTCCTGGCCAAAGCTGCTGCCTGAGGCTGGTTAAAATCTCCTAGAACAAATCTCTCACTCTAAGAGGTGGGCCAATACGATTTTGAAGAAATCTTATGCATTAAGAATTAGCAGAAACAGAAAGTGTACCATGGGTACAGTTAATGACAGGTAAATATAGACAAATTCATATGTTCAAAGATTTGGGAAATGAAAAGCCTGAATAAATAGCAATAACATTTGTAGACAATTTCTATGTGGAAAATACCATTAGATTTAGATAGAATTTAGCCAAGAGCAAGAAATAAGAACTGATATGGCTAACTTTTACAGTCATCTAAAGAATATGTGAATGTCAAAAGCAAACAATTTTTTTTTAAATGAATGTTGAGTTGCAAAACTCCCTCAACATTGTATATGTGTGTACATGTGTTGGCACAGCAGTTTGAATGATAAAATTTCAACACTGGAAAACAACTTAGAAATCATCTTTTCCAGACCTTCTCACGTTACCGATGAGAAAATCAAAAAACTTCAGATTCCACTGCTAGGTGGTAGCAGAACCAGTTCCCAACCCCAGGCACGATGTTTACTTGCTGGCAGGTGAACTTCAACCATAAAATCCCTTTCACCCTCCAATGGGAAGAGCACTGTACTAAGCACAGTCAACATTTGGAGGAGGTCATTTTTAATATCCTTCTCCTTTAGACAACAAAAATATTTTCATAGTAATAATGACATGAAATAAATAAAAATAATAGGAAAGAAATACAAGTGATGAAAGAATTTTATTGAATTATGCCAGTAAAAACATTTAAAAAATTAAAATACAAAAGAGGAGAAAAGCACAACTGCTGATTCAATTATTTTTTAAAATATACGTAACAGCTTGAACTTTGATCATTTTGATCCAATTAAAGTTTGATGTACTAATATTATATGTAAATCATAGCCTGAAAAGTAATTTATAAATTTTAAAAAACAAAAATGTAAGAGAGAAGTGATAGGAGGCAAGGAGTCTCCTAAAAGAGCTATAACACGGTCAAAGGTTGTACCACTGAAGATAGCAAAAGGCTCAGAAGGGGTCCAGTGGCAGAGTCAGCAGTGATAGGCCTGGAATGGGCCCTGAGGCAGAGTCAGTGGTGGCAATCAGCAGGGCCAAGAGGAGCCTGTCCTAAGGAAGCCTAGAGGGCCTGTCCTCAGGGGGCCAAGAAGAAGCCTGTACTGAGGGGGCCAAAAAGAAGCTTGTGCAGAGAAGGTCTACATGGCAAGAGGTGTTGTCCATGGCAGAGAAAGGGGCCTGCTTGCTTGACGACCAAGAAGAGCTGAGAGAGCTATCCTGCACTGAAAAAGGGAAGGATGTGCCCTCCACTCGTAGGGAGCCTTCCAGATTTTGTCCCTGTGCTTCCTAATCCTGAGCTGTAGCCTGTTGTTTCCTTAATAAACCACAAAACTGTTAAAAAAAAAAAAATGTATGCAAAAGGCACAATTTAGACAATTATTAAATATTGCCACTGATGGAACTTTTTATTTTCTTTTTTAAATTTCTTACTGTTGGTGCTGACTGCCATTGCTTCAGTCCCTAACTCATGGCAATCCCATGTGTGAGAGAACTGAGCTCCACAGGATTTTCTTGGTTATAATTCAAAGCAATTTTAAAAAATTAAAGAATTAATTTCAATTTAAAACTTATTATTCAAATTCAATGAAATACTTTATGTATAAACTAAAATTTGCTCTTACCAACAAAAATATCATGCCTACCATTTACACTCTGTTTTATTTTTCAAAATTGTAAACACAAAACTCCAAGTAGTCACATGGATGCTACATTAGTTCCCTAGGACTGCCATAACAAATTACCACAAACTTGGTTGGCTTAAAATACCAGAAATTTATTCTTTTACCATTTGGGGCCACTCTCTAGTGTAAGGCTATATAGGAGAATCCTTTTTTGCCTCCTCCAGATGCTGATGACGTTGTTTGGTTTGAGGTAGGCAGCATAACTCTAATCTCTCTCCCTTCTCATTTTCTCCTTAAGTGTCTTATCTTCTTCTGTCTCTTATAGGGACACAAGGATGATCTCATCTCAAGATTCTAAGCTTAATTATATCAGCAACAGAGTTTTTCCAAATAAGATTACATTCACAGGTCCTGGAGTTAGAACATGGACATATCTTTGGAAGGTCACTATCCAACCCACTTCAGTTGCCATGATTGACCATACTTTTACTCCTTGCTTTTAATTGTTACAGATTGTAATCAAGGCCTTCTATAGGACTCCAAATTTAATATAGTGTCTAGTGGCCACTCCTCGGAAGGAAGATTGGGCAGTCTACTTTCGTAGAGGTACTGCCTCGGAAACCCTTGCTATGAGTCAGAGATGACTCTATGGCACATAACAGCAACAGTGGCTTTAGATCATATAACTGTTTCTTTGACCTTAAAACTCTTCAAATTCCCTCTGCTAACCTTACAAGAGTCTAATGAGCACTGAATGGTATTGGACTTCATGTCTATTTTCCCATAATCCTCTTACACCCTTGTCACTCTTGCTCTTTGCTGATCCGCACTCTTATCTCCTTCTATTTAAGCCATGGCGCATTCTCCAAATTCCTCTTATTTAGTGTTTCCTTTGTGCTCCCACAACTTCTTGTTTCAGCCTATGCTATTAGCACATACACGCACAATGTCTCAGTGAGACTGTCAACACTTTGAGGGTGGAACCATGCCTTATACTTCTTAGCATGCTCCATAACATTTGTCACAGTGTCCTAAACATGGTAAGTATTGAAAAAATATTAATATACTTAAACTAGGGAGACTTGTCTGCCTTTTCAAGACCTGGGCTCCCTAAATCATAATGCTCTAAAGGTGGGACATGCATTTTAGCTTTTACTTATTCAGATGTACAAATATAGCATTATTGATCCCCAAAGAAGAAAATGTGTTTATTGGGCTCGTTCAATTCTTGTCTACCACCCATCTATCAATTTTTTGTACTGTGGTGCTTACAGGATGTTATGATGCTGGAAGTTATGCCTCCAATATTTCAAATACTTGTAGGGTCGCCCATGGTAGACAGGTTTCTGTAGAGCTTCCAGACTAAAATAGCTTGGGAAGAAAGGCCTGGCAGTCTACTTCTGAAAATTAGCCAGTGGAAACCTTATGGATCACAACAGAGCACTGGCTGACCATGCTTGCTTTGGACACATCACCAGGGATCAATCAAGTTTAGTGGAGGAGAGCATCAATGAGGGCAACAGAAACCTTCTGTGAGATAGACAGCATAACAGCCAGAATGATGGACTGAAACATGCTGTTGATCTTGAGGCTGACACAGGATCAGGCAATGTTTCATCATGTTGTACACAGGGCTGCCATGAGTCCAAATCATCTTGATGGCAGCTATCTATCCATCTATCCTCTATAATTCTTGCAGGATGACAAAATGGGCCACATTGTGCTGAAAATCTAGTGATGAGAGAAAACACACAGGATTTTCTCTGTCTTGAAGAAACTAGGCTTAATGAAGGAAACCCATTTCAATGCTAGTCTTAAAATACTATAACAGAGATGCAGTTCCAGCTAAAATGAGACCCAAAGCTGTTAGTGATACAATGAAATTGGAAAAACCCTTCCACCAGCTTGATCTCACCTTTCATATTAAAAAAAAAAAGACTAATATGTTTGCCTTGTCTTTTCTGGGCTCTCTGGTTGGCCTCCTCTTGCATTTTAACAGGTCTGTACAAAAGAGCAAAGCTTTTGAATCAAGAAGAGCAATGAGGCCTCCAGACAAGCCCCATTAAACTCCATGTCACTAACCGAAAGTTAGGAATAATGGAAATGTTGGCAATGGATCAGTTGTTTTCAAATTTGTGATTTTGTTTCCATTTTTCACACTGAGAAATACCCCTCTGATTTTTCAGGGTTAATTGAACAATTTGGAAGAGACAAATGCCCACCTTTTCAAAGATCTCCAATGTTTTCCCAAAATATTTCCATTCTTTATTCTTTCCTGATTTGCACATCATTTTCTCCTGAACAGACAGCAGCCTGCCTGCCAGCTGGACCCAAACTACGGTAGGTTCATTTCCAAAGTAGGTTTTCTTTGCACCTTTTTTTCCTCATGTCCAGAGCATTGACAAAAGACCAAGAAAAACTGACCAGAAGAAAGCTTTCTAGGAATATCTCAAGTAAAACCATCCAGATCAAGCTTGCCATTGCTCTAAAATGGGAGGTGGAGAATTTTAAAAAGCAAAGTGTCACAGACATGTAGTAAACTTAAAAGGCAAGCAAACAAACAAAAACAAAAACCAGTGGATGGGGACAAGATCATTGTTTTGAATCTTAACTCCAGTGTATATCACAATCTCAATTTATTGGATTAGTATCCCTTCTGAATCAATTATCACTATGAATAGGTTTTTAAATAGCATAAGGCCAAGGATAATGTCTATTTGAGTCATCCTCCCAGGTTCACATTGTTTTACAATACAATTAACTTATTCACCTACCCCCTTGGGTTGTAGTTCTTCAATCACTTGTAAATCCTGGTTTACTGTCATTTCTCAGTCTGACCCATATGTATCCTGAGACTTTGAAAATCCCTAGTAAAATCTAGAGTATTTCCTTTTCCAGCCCGGTATTCCCTTCACATAATTCTAACCCTTCACATCTATGATGTACCAAAAAAAAAAAAAAAAAAAGAAGAAGAAGAAGAAGAAAAGAAAAGAAAGAAAGAAAAAGAGAAAAAGAAGAGGAAAGGAAGGAAGGAAAAGAAAGAAAGTTAATTTGCAATAACTTTGTAAGACCAAATAGTTCTATTTTATCATCCAATCTTCACAGTATGTTATAAGCATCACTAACTGCTTTGTGATTAATAATGTAAGAACTTACTCTCTATCAACAACAGAAAATTCTCTAAACATTGTCAGCAAGTCTTTTTTAAATTATCTGCTATCCAGCTCCTATCAAAAACCCTGCTGTTCAAAGTTATATAAGCAAGAAAACAACAAAAAATCATCTGAAGTTTAGGCGGCAAATCTTCTCATCTCGTTCTTTCAATCTCTGAATTACATTATGTAAGCCCCTCATCCACCCTACCTCCCTGGGCTGCAGTTTCACAGTAAGAGAAATCTGTCACTGCGTCTCTCATCAAAATAGCGGTGAAGTGGAGGACACTGTTCTCCGTAATACATAGGCCTCTATCTAGATTCTCATGTACAAGATTTATTTCTTTAATATTTTAAGGCAAAAAAAAAAAAACCCTTTCTTTCATCTTCATTCTAGTGTGAGAATTAGACAATGTATACCTCCCTTTTGATCTTGACCAATGTGAACAATACTTATGGCAGGCCCATCTGGTGTATATATTGTTGTGCCTTGGCTGCCCTTGATTTTACTTCTATATTTTTGTTTTATCATGATTTTGTTGTATATGGATGTATACACTCAAATCTTTTGTGCAATGAAGCTGTTTGGAGAAAGATAAGCAAAAAGGGAGAAGGAGTGAAGGAGAATTAAAGAAGGGGAAGAAAGAAAGAACAAAGGAAGGAATGAAAGAAGGAGGAAGAAAGGAAATCATCAACCAACTCATCTCCAGTAGATGTCCAAACCAGAGTCCCGGTATGCCTACAAGATGCTGTGTCAGAGGAAGGCTTACCTAGTCCTTCCAGCAACTCCAAGTCAGGAAGATGGACAAGTTATGGTTATGGAAGTTAACAACCAGACCCAGTTAGAGTCCATTCTTTGTGCACTCCTAGCAGGGAGCTCTGGTAGCATAGTGGCTAAGGCACTTGACTGCTAACCAGAAGGCTGGCGGTTCAAACCCACCAGCCACTCCTCGGAAGGAAGGTTGGGCAATCCTACTTCCGTAGTGATACTGCCTCGGAAACCCAAGGAGGGGTCGCTATGAGTCAGGTACTGCCTCGGAAACCCAAGGAGGGGTCGCTATGAGTCAGGGCTGACTCGACGGCACATAACAACAATAACAACAACAATAGCACACTGCAGTAAATTGCTTGATGTGGCCCTTCTAGCCATTGCCTTCCATCTGTGATGTATCGTAAATCCCATTATCCATGCCTGTTTGGGGTGGGGTGGTAGTTAAGGTCAGGTATCAACTTGGTTGGGCAGCTGGTAGTAATCATTCCCTATAATGACTGGCAATCGACTCTGTGATGGGATTTGCCTTGAGCTGCTGATTGTTAAAGCCATCCACCTAGGTTATTTCTGTTGAGGCAACACAGGTGGAATGTATCTTGAGTCCTGCCTTGCTGGAGGGTATAATTCAAATCCCACCCTTAGCTTCTTTGAGGGTATACCTACGAATCTCCTGGGAAGATTCACCCTCCTCCTGGTCCAGTTTTGTGTCTTGGATCATCCTCATCTCACCCCTGGATTTGGGACAGCAGCCGTCATCTGATCTGCTGATCGAGGTTCATCAAACCCCAAGAGTTGGGAGGATCCTCCAGACCCACTCACGGACCTGGGACTCGCCAGCCTGCCAGCCTCCACCACTACTACATGAGACGAACCCTTGGGTTTCTATGAGTTCTGTGAGGTGTAACAGCAAAATACAGAACCCATACAGAAATTACTGGGAGGAGGAGAAGGAGTTAATGTCTGAAATGATGGAGTGGCACGGTAGTTTGGACATATGAGGCATCTTTAACCTCCGCCTCATGGGAACAGGCCTTGTGCTGATCTTTCTGAGACAAATTGTTCAAGCAAACATTGTACTTACCTTTCCAGGACAGTGTTTGCCCATCTGGCTCTCCCACTGGACTATAAACTCTGTGAGGGCAAATATCTGTCCATCTTTCTTCCTCTAGCACTCATGGCACCCAGGACAGAGTGGATATTCAGCAAACATTGGACCTGAAAATGAGTGAAAGAATGAAATTAGGTAGAAAAGTGATTTGCATAAAATCAGGGAAAAGATGATTGTTATAGGAAAAGAAAACAGTTTCTTCACTAGCTTAGAAAGTGAGAAATACTGAATAGAAATCCTTACCTATAGCAGTTTAATATAGTTGCACTTTCAGTGAGTTGTCTAATTGTGCAGCCCCTACACTGTCGTAGACACCTGCATTGAAATACTGGATCAATTCACAATTTACTTACTTAAAAGTTAAGCTTCATTAAATATTAGTTTAATTTAATGTTTTCCAGATTAATTTGAGATTAATTTATACTCAGGCATTTGCACAGCCCAAGTAGTATCTCTCCTTTCTGTCATTTTGATCATCTCACACACAGCAGAAAAGGGAAAATGTATGATGAAGAATCACTGTGATAGAATAACGAGGGGGGAAATTTAATTAAAATATTACATATCTTTTCCTCGGATGTGAAAAAAAAAGACATAAATTTACTAGTGGATAGGGTTGTATGCATACAGGAAAGCCTGATAAACAAAACTCTGCAGATAGAAAAGTGGTGATTACAAAATGACTTGAGCTGAAAATCTGATTCTGTCCTTAACCCTTAAATTTTCTTCCTAAATCTAATCTAGTATATTTATGCCAAAGGAATTTATTACTAGAAATTGTTTTCAAACTAAATGGAAAAAATGTGATTGCCAATCAGCTTCTTTTTGTGCATGAATGCCTTTTCAGGGATCACAGGATTTTAGAGCTAAAAAGAACCCTGGAACACATCTAGTCCCATTTAGCACAGCTTTTTTCATTCAAATAAAATCATGTATTGAAACCAATGTTTAAAATAGGTCTAAAGCACAACTGCTTTGGTAGAACTTGAATGGGAATCTGAGCCTTCATCCAGACCCCCTCATTTCCAGGAGCAGCCCTCCAGATACCTCCTTGACAACTCAGAATTGAGCAGACCACAGTTGGAAATTCACTAATTTAATACAATCTCCCCATTTTACAGATGAAACTGAGGCAGGCAGAGCCAATAGACTAGTCAAATTGCAATGATAAACTGTAGCAAAACTAGATTTAGAATGATTTCACCATTCTTCCAACTGCTTCACACAGCAATGCAAGGCAGAAATCCATGTTCACGAGGTTGAGGACATGACAAACTGACAATGCAAACCTGAGGAAGGGAATCTGACCGTGTGGACACAGATACAAAACATGACCCTGGGAGCGGAAGAGTCAATGCTCTGTGTAATAATTGATTCCTTTTTAATCACTAAAGTAATATTTGCAAATGATTTTTTTCACTGAATACTCTAAATAACTAGTAAGAGTTTTCTTACCACCCAACCCACAAAATCCACCTTTTAGGAAAAAAATCACTTTTAGTGCCTAAGGCAAGGAGCTCTGGTAGCATAGTGTCTAAGGCACTTGACTGCTAACCAGAAGGCTGGCGGTTCAAACCCACCAGCCACTCCTTGGAAAGAAAGTTGGGCAATCCACTTCCGTAGTGATATCGCCTCGGAAACCCAAGGAGGGGTCGCTATGAGTCGGGTCTGACTGGACGGCACATAACAACAACTACAACAGACAGATGAAGAATTTTATTTCTAAATTTATCAATATTAGGTTGAAAGATGAGGAACTTACTATTTGCACCATATTCCAGTTCTCTTGCTATTAAAGAATTAGTTTCACTTTGTCAGGGTTTTCAACATTCTTTTCTGCAATTACATTTTCTGTGCTTTGTTGATTCCCATTCATTTTCAAGGAACTTGGTGGGGTTTTTTGTTTTATTTTGTTTCTTTTTCCCTGTCTTCTCTGGAAACGTTCTGAACTTACTTTCAAATTTCACAGGACATGCTTACTGGTGGCACTTTTCTGTTTATTTTTTTTTTTTTATCGTGCTTGGAACTCAATGTTGCTTTTAAATAGCAGACATCTCTTTCTTCAGTTTAGTGAAGTTGTCTTCTTTTTTGAGATTCAACGGCTAATATCATGTTTGTCCTAGCCTTTGTGTTTCCTGTTTCTGCTTCTGGAACCCTGGTTAGTGGGAAGCTGGGCCTCCTAAGTCTAGCCTCTCTGTCTCCTACTTTTTTCTTATATTTTTCAACAGTATATTTTTCAGTCTACATCTTGGGAGATTTCCTTGACTTAGTCCTCAGATTATCAGCTCCATCTTCTTTACCTTGACCTTTCCAAGATTCAGTCATTCATTGAAATTATTATTTCCTCAATACTTGTTTCTTTCTCTTATATATTTTGTAGTGTGATAGATTGTTCCTTTTTATGTATGTGCATCTTCTCAATTCTCTATGGATCTGAAATTAAACAGGTTTTTTTCTACATTGAATTATCTCTTGTCCTTTGATCTTGGTTTTTCTGATATTGTATCATGATTTTCTTTGATGATTGCAATTTTAATGAAAACCTTGGTGATCTTCAATTGCCTATTCATATTACAGCATCATCAAGGTCTAGATGGATTAGTTAAGAGAGTTGATGTCAATTCCCTGAGCAAACCATGGGTCTCTTTTCTTCTACGCCCCTGCTCTGAATGAAGGGCAAGGTTGGCTTCCATAGTCATCAAACCAAGGAGGACATAAGCATGTACAGAAACTTAGTTAATATCACTCTTAGGTGAAGCTGCCCTTTCTTTTCAACTTTTCTAGTATCTGATGTGACTATCCAGACTTGCCTCAATCTCTGCTCTATTTTTCTTTCAAGCTCAATTACCTGCTCATTGACCCTTCTCAGGCAGGTCATCCAGTGTATTTATGGTATGGTTGAATCCAACTCATGGTGACCCCATGTGTTTCATAGTAGAACTGCATTTCATAAGATTTCCAAAGGCTGATTTTTCACAAGTAGATCACCAGGTCTTTCTTTCAAGGATGCCTGTGTGTGCATTCAAACCACCAACATTTCAGTTAATAGCCACGTGTTTGAATCACCTGGGGACTCCTTCTGGCACTTCAGTGTGATTCTAAAGCCACCTTCTCATATACTTGGTAAATGGTACACACGAAGAAAAGTGATGGGATTCATTCATTAAGTACCATGATGATTGCTCTGTTCTTGATGTTATTTCTGAGCATGACTCTTCTCTGAAATTTTCTTATCAAGTTGGTTCTTCCCTCTAGTAATCAGATCTTCCCTATTATTCCCTCTCAATCTGATCTCATCCATTTTTTATCTTCCAGTATTTCTCCAAATGTTCTGGTCCACTTTCAGTTCTCTTCCCTTGGTTTCTAACACCCTTATGGCTTTATTTATTATTGTTAAATATCTTTTCTATCACTTGATGGAATTTAGAAGGAAGAGACAATGATGCCTATGCTCAGTCACCCATCTTGAATTCTGTCCCAGTATTTCAAAATTCTCAAAAACCAAAAACCAAACTCACTGCCATGGAGTTGGTCCCAAATCATAGCAACCCCTCCTTGGGTTTCTGAGGCAGTATCACTACGGAAGTAGATTGCCCAACCTCCCTTCCAAGGAATGACTGGTGGATTTGAACAGCCAGCCTTCTGGTTAGCAGTCAAATGCCTTAGGCACTGTGCCAGGAACACTAAAAGTTTTCATAGCTTAATGTAAATAACACATTACCTAATGACTTGCCAACTCTAAGACAGGTGAGGAAGACCACCTACCATGAAGCTATCATCAAGCAGTTGATGCTTTTAGCATCCCCTCCATATAGTTTCATCTCTCTTCTATCTCCCCTTACTCTACCCAGCTAAATAAAGAGACTGGCAAAAAAAGAGGAGCTAGGCTGCAGTTCTGACACAGGTTCACAAAGATCAATATACAAACCCTAGGGGAAATTTTCTAAAAGGGAAGAGATGTAGGGAGACCCAGTAACCATCTAGTTCAACATATCATGTGGGTATATGAGTCACATGAGATTCCAGGAATTGAAGCTATTTGCTTTAGGCCACACATAAATTACTGATACACTCAAGACTAGAATCTAGACTTTTTATACCCAGATTATGGTTTTTCTATACTTCTGGTTGTTGTTTTTTTTTTCATACTGTACCAGTAGAACAGGATATTTCCCTTGTCTTTACCCTCACCAGTAAGTTTCTCTCCTTTTATTCACTCCTTTTGCCACATACCTGCATCTGCATATAACGCTCAACACAGTTCACTTTATTTATGAAGTCTAAGATATCAGTCTCATATTTTGTAATCAGAGGTACAAATATTATCTATTGACTAGAAAGCAAGTGAATTTTATTAATTCTAGAACCCTGCTGGTGCAGTGGTTAAATGCTCAGCTTCTAAGCCAGAAGTCCAAACTCACCAATCACTCTGAAGGAGAAAGATGTGGCAGTAGCTTCCATAAAGAGTACAGTCTTGGAAACCCTCAAGGGCAGCTCTACTCTGTTTTCCAGTTCTGAGCTGGAATTGAGTTGATGACGGTTAGGTTTTAGCTTAAGATATACAAAGTTCTATACTAAATGTTGCAAGATCCATTAGGCTAGATAGAGACAATCAAGAGAATAAGTCAATTCTAACTCAAGGTGATGCCACATGTGTCAGAGTAGAACTATGCTCTGTAGGGTTTCAATGGCTGAGTTTTGGAAGATCTTTCTTCCAAGAAGTCTTTGGGTGGAATTGAACCTCCAACCTCTTGGTTAGCAGTTGAGTATTTCAACTGTCTGCACCACTCTAGGACTCGTCAAAAGAATAGAGAGAAGCTAAATAAATAAGAAAAAAGAAAAAGCCTATCAGGGTCAGTTTTGTGGGGTTTTTTTAAATTTATTTATGTTTATTTATTTATTGTGATTTGGGTGAAGATTTACAGAGCAAATTCACTTTCCATACAGCAGTTCACATATACTTTGTTTCATGTCATTGACCACAGTTTACCACAATGCAACAGCTCCCCTCCCACTTCCTCCCCATAGTTACCTCTTCACAGTGACCATCCCTCCATAC
>NW_006921839.1:4285933-4291849 GCF_000298275.1 Orycteropus afer afer | reverse complement strand
CCAGACTGCAGCTCCGTGTGTCTCCTTTTTTGGTATTTTCACGCAAATTCTTCTGCTAGTTAGGGTTTAGTCCACTTTTGTATCCTTCCCTTCAAGGCTCAGGGGTCCAAGATTATCTTCTGTGTCTGTGTTAATTGGTTTCCTTTTTCTTTGTTGAACAGCGTCTGTGTAGTCCTTCTGCCTAATCCGCCATCTTGCCAGAACTTAGGGCCAGGTTTTTAACTTATTTGGAGGACTAATAGAGGAAGGAATCAACATCAGGTCCCTTAACTAATCCATCTAGACCCTGATGATACCATAATATGAATAGTCAAGTCACTATTCAGTAGTATCCATTTCTTCTCCACTCCAGGTACTTCTCAACCCCCTTTCAGTGACTCGTTCTGACCAGTGGATTTTGAGTACAAATAGCATGTGCTACTTGCAAGACGAGGAGAAGAAAAGCCCACAAATGGTTCCACAAAATTCTTTCACTGTTGTGGTAACTTAGGTGACCACATGTTACAATAGTACAGCTACAAGATGGAATGCCTCTCTAAACCTGAGGCCCCAAGTGACTGTGCAGAGCAGAGCTTCCTGCCAACCTATGTCAGACATGTACCAGTAGTCAAAAATAAACATTAGTTTTATTAAATCACTGAAATTTTTGCTACTAGAGCTCAGCATAACGTCTCCTGACTAACAAGAGAAGCCAGCTAAGTAGACTGAGAAGGATCAGCCAGAGAGATTAAAGGATAGCTAGAAAAGGAGTATCGTGAGCACAGAAGTCAAAGAAGCAGAGATATTTTGTTGTGAATGTAACAAGAAAAGTTCATAAGGATATTGGTCCTTATTGATAATCATTTCATCAAGCATTTGTTCTTAAATGCTGCTTCTCTCTGTCTCAATAATTTCCTTGGATCAAAACAGCACATACAAAAACACCTCATCAGAACAGTATTAACCTGAAATGATAAAATCAAAAGCATATTACAATCAAACCAAAATATTTACATGGTATAAAACATTAAATAAATAAACCATTAGAATAATCCTATTGAATTGAGCAAATGGAATCTAATATAACAGCTGTTAATATTATCTTCCCCCATAAAAAGAAACCTTCATGACTCATTTAGGGCTTCATAAATTGTCAGCCTCTTCCCTGCTTGGTGGAAATAGGCTTTTTCCATTCAGTCTGTTGTTTAGTATATACTGCTAATTTTCATATACATATTCTTAGCAGCATAAGATCCTATCTGCCCTTTCTATTTCCTGGATTTTGAGACCTATCCCCCATCCTCCCAAGTGCCATTAAATCCACAAATACCAGGATGAAAAATGAAGGCATGCTTGTGGCAATCAGACTGAATAAACAAAAGTTTATTCTTAAAAATGTGAAAATTACCAATACAGTTGAAAGCTTTTGTGTATTCCTCTGCAATTGTATCTTTCTTTTCCCCTCTTTTGCCTAAGACAATTTCTTCTTTATGTTGGCTTTATCTATCTAAACCCATTATCTAGGTGACACTTCAGAACACCTCCTGATCTTGTTCTTGCAGTGTAATAGGTTTTTCTTTATATGTGGCCTTTCTGGCCCTGGATTTGTATTTTGGCCCAGATGATTTGCTGGGTCACATAGCTGCAGGGACTGTATAGTGTAAAATGCAAGCAAGGTGACTGTGGCCTACTGAAGGGATTGGTCACTTCATGGTCTTGAGGAGAGGAATAGGCTTATGAAAGACCCAGTCTTACAGAGATTGAGGGGAACCTCACTGCCATCAAGAAGAAGAACCTGGAATAGAGTGCATCCTTGGACCAGGGGTCCTCGTGCTGAGAACTTCCTAGACCCAGGAGATAGAGAACTCTGTAACACTAGAACAGCACGAGATGGCTTGAGATGGCAAAAGACAGAATGAGTGGTAAGAACCAGGAGACTGGCAGGAGATGGCAGTGGTGGGCTTCCTGGCCCATGGAGTGAGGCAGCTGCAATGGGCTCACTAAGCCATGGAGCAAAGAGAGCTGAGAGTCTTCTGGCAAGTGGCCTTTCCAGCAGAGTAGGCTGCCTGAGCAAGGCAGAGGCAAGACTCACTGGACCCCAGCAAGAGTAGACCCAAGTGAAAGGCCTGTTTGCAGGCCTGGTGGAGAAAGATCTGAGAGCTGTCTTTGTTGGAAGTCATCAATAGTGATGAACTGTATCCTGTCTTCTGAGTTATACCTGTTATTTCCATGTTGATTCCAATCATGAATTATAGCCTAACAAACCACATAATTGAGAATATGGTCTATGAGTTTTGTGTGGCCATTGCAATAAATTATTAAACCCAACAGAGAAGTAGAAAGTACCATGACAAGGACAACAGATGTCAGAATTGATAAAAAGGTTAGAGAGTAGAGGTATGTCTGATCTCCACCTCATAAGGAATCAGCTTTATTCTGATGGTAATTCCCTCTTCTCCTCCTGAATGAGATGGGTCCTAAAGCTGCTACATTACAATTCTCCAGCACACTGGTTGGTTCATTGTCTTTCTCAAACCCCTGGGTTAGGCTTCCCAAAGTGTCTTAGGTGAGAGAGCACTCATTCTATTCCCAAACCTTTTCTACATCTACCAGCCAGGCAAGCACCTTAACAAAAATGAAGGTGAGAATGTATGTATTATCTGATATTTTACTATATAGGTCATATTGTAAAGGGTTGTTGTTGGAACCATCAAGTTGGCTACAACTCATAGTGACACTGTGTACAACAGAGCAAAACACTGCCAGGTCATGTGCCATCCTGGCAGTCCTTGCTATACCTGAGCCCATCATTGCAGCCACTGTGTCAATCCAGCTCATTGAGGGCCTTTCCCTTTTCCACTGAATCTCCACTTTACCAAGCATAATATCCTCCTCTAGGGAATGGTCCCTTCTGACAACATGACCAAAGTGACTGAAACGAAGTCTGGCCATTCTTGCTTCCAAGGGGCATTCAAGTAGCACTTTTTGAAATTAACAGAGTTATTAGTTCTTCCGGCAGTCCATGGTACTTTCAGTTTTCTTCACCAACACCACAACTCGGTCTTCCTTATTCATTGTCCAGCTTTCATATGCATAAGAGGCAATTGAAAATAAGCCATGGCTTGGGTTAAGCACACTTTAGTCTTCAACGAGACATCTTTGTACTTCAGCACTTTAATTCAGCTTGCATTTCTGGAAGTTTTTTAAAAATCTTCAGGAAAATTTTATTTGTGTGTGATATTAATGATATTGTCCAAAAATTTCCACACTCTGTTGGATTACCTTTCTTTGGAATGGGTACTAATATGGATCTCTTCCAGTCAGTGGGCCAGGTAGCTGTCTCAAATTTCTTGGCATAAACTAGTAAGTGCTTTCAGTGCTGCAACCATTTGTTGAAACATCTCAGTAGGTATTCTTTCAATCTCTGGAGACTTGTTTTTCACCAATTCCTAAAGTAGAGCTTCAACTTCTTCCTTCAGTAACATTGGTTCTTGATCATATGCCACCTCTTGAAATAGATGAATATCAACCAATTATGTTTAGTACAGTGACTCTGTGTATTCCTTCCATCTTCTTTTGATGTTTCCTGCATCACTCAATATTTTGCCGATAGAATCTTTCAACACTGCAACTCAAGGCTTGAATTATTTCTTCAGTTCTTTTAGCTTAAGAAATGCTGAGTGTGTTCTTCCCTTTTGGTTTTCTAACTCCAGATCTTTGCACATTTCATTATAATAATTGACTGTCTTCTCGAGCTGCTCTTTGAAATCTTCTGTTCAGCTCTTTTATCTTATTATTTCTTCCATTTGCTTTAGCTATGCTCCATTCAAGAGCAAGTTCAGAGTCTGTTCTGACATCCATTTTGGTCTTCTTCCTTTCCTCTTTTTAGTAACCTTTCTTCATCTAGGATGTTCTTGATATTATCCTACAAATCATCTGGTTTTTGGTTATTGGTGTTCAATGTGTCAAATCTGTTCTTCAGATGGTCTCTAAATTCAGGTGGGATATAATCAAGGTCATATTTTGGCTCTTGTGGACTTATTTTAATTGTCTTCAGCTTCAACTTCAACTGGTATATGAGTAACTGATGATCTATTCCACAGTCAGCTCCTGGCCTTGTTTTGGCTGAAGATATTGAGCTTTTCCATAACTTCTTTCCACAAATGTAGTTAATCTGATTTGTGTGCATTCCATCTGCCAAAGTCCACATGTACAGCTGCTGTTTATGTTGCTGAGAAAAGGTATTTGCAAGGAATAAGTCATTGATCTTGCAAACTTCTATCATTCAATCTCTGGCATCATTTCTATCACCAAAGCCATAATTTCCAACTACCAGCAATTCTTCTTTGTTTCCAGCTTTCACACCAATCACCAGTAATAATCATCTTGATTGCATGTTTGATCAATTTCAGACTGCAAAAGTTGGTAAAAATCTTCAATTTCCTCACCTTCGGCTTTAGTCTTTGATGCATAAATTTGAATAATTCTAGTATTAACTGGTCTACCTTGGAGGCATATGGATACTGTCCTATCACTGACAGCACTGTACTTCAGGATTTCTCCTGAAACATTCTTTGTGACAATGAATGTCACGCCATTCCTCTTCAATTTGCCATTCCTAGCATAGTAGATCATATGATTTTCTGATTTAAAATGGCCAAAACTAGTCCATCTCAGCTCACTAATGCCTAGGATACCATTCTTTATGCATTCCATTTCATTTTTGACAACTTCCAAATTTCTTACATTCATACATAACATTCCATGTTCCAATTATTAATAGATGTTTGCAGTTGTTTCTTCCCATTTTGAGTCATGCCCCATCAGCAAATGGAGGTCCCAAAAGCTTTACTCCACCCACTTCATTAAGGTCAACTCTAGTTTGAGGAGGCAGCTCTTTCTCAGTTGTATTTTGAGTGCCTTCTGATCTGAGGGGCTCATCATTCAGTACTATTATTCAATGTTTCAGACAATGTTTCAGGGCTATTCATTAAGTTTTCTAGTAATATATCAGAGTGTTTCACTGCTATTCATGTGATTTTCACTGGTCAATTCATTGAGAAGTAGATGGCCCCTTCCTTTTTCAGAATCTGTCTTAGTCTGGATGCTCCACTGAAACCTGTCCACCATGAGTGACCCTGCTGGTACTTGAACTACTGGTGGCATAGCCTTCATACAGCCTTAATGCAATATGCAAGCCCCACTGTATGACAAACTGACAGACAAGTGGTAGATTGTAAAGAGTAGGCACATTTTTGTTTTATTTTTTTAATTATATTTATGAACATTTTAGTAAGTTTGAAAATGAGGAGAAAGAAAAAAGAAAACCATTTATAGTAGGTGTACCCTCTTCAATAAGATCACTAACAATTCTCAATTATCAAGGACTATATTATTCAATTTAGAATATGTGGATGGAATCCATGATGAGTTACTGTGTTTCCAATGATTTAGATTGAGAAACTCAACTCACTGCCACAAAATTATGAGCAAATTTTATTACTGAATAGTCTTGTGTAGAAATGAATTTCCTCCAGTGGGCAGATAAATGAAGACCAAAATAAAAAAAAAAAAAAAAATGGGGATCATATGTTAAAGGCCTGAGCTAACATATCTATATCTAGACCTTGAAAACTTTGTTTTCAAGTCCTGTGCTCTAACCATGTACAGACCAGTACAGAGTATTTCAAGAAGGCATTTACCAGATGAATGCTATTAGACTTGTGCCTCCTCTAGTCTCCCAGGTTTTCTTGGAAATGTCAGTAATAATCTAGTTAAAATCAAGGAAACCACTATTTTCTGTTGATCAAAGTTCTCCAACCAGTCTTTCCTAAAATTTGTTGTTGTTGTTGTTGTTAAGTGCCGTCGAGTCGTTTCCGACTCATAGCGACCCCATGCACAGCAGAACGAAACACTGCCCGATCCCGCACCAGCCCC
>NW_006921839.1:4269941-4280088 GCF_000298275.1 Orycteropus afer afer | reverse complement strand
CGAGAGGTCTCCAACAGCAGGACAAACTTGTCTGTCGGTTTGTCCTACTGTGGTGACATGTAGACGTGAGTTTTGAGGCTGAGCCTCTGGTGTTAAAACCCAGTGAGATGCACCTGGTGCATAGGTAACAGCCAGTTTATAGACTGAGACAGACTAGGAAGAAGGAAGAGGCCGTCCTAAAATTTAGGGTTCCTCATATTAAATTCCTAATTAAATTGCCATTTTAATAAAGACAGTGTGGAAAGAGAAAGAATGAAACATTTGTCCAGGTTTGCATTAACAAAACAAAAACCAAACCCACTATCGTCAACTTGATTATGACTCATAGTGACCCTGTAGGACTAAGTCATACTTCACTATAGGGTTCCAAAGCTATAAATTTAATTTTTCTAGAAGCAGACTGCCACATCTTTCTTCTGTAGAGCAGCTGGTGAGATCAACCTGCTGATCATTTAGTTAGCAGCCGAGTGCTTAACCACTGTGCCACAAAAAAAAAAAAAAAAAAACACTGCCATCAAGTCGGATCCGACTCATAGGAACCCCCTCCTTGGGTTTCCCAGGCAATATCACTACAGAAGTAGATTGCCCAATCTTCCTTCTGAGGAGTGGCTGGTAAAGCTAGGAATAAATATTGTACTGAAAAACACAGGTCCCTCTCTCTACACTGTTTCCTTACCTCCTTGAGTTGATGTTTCTGATAAAGCTTTGAATACTGTGACCCAGTGGGGTTTCTTCTGCTGTTGCTGCCTCTCTTCCTATTTCTCTTCTTCCTTCTCCTGACTGGTCTCTCATAATTCCTCCAATCCATTGTCTTCTTCAAACTGAATTTAACAAAGCTGCTGAAGAGTTCACAACAGAAGATGAAAAATACAAGATGCTATTCATTTACAATTGCTAAAAACAAATCATTGTGGTTTGGACGTTTACCCTGTTGACAGAGATGTCCAAAGAGTATGCCCAAAATATTTATGTCAACAAAGTGGGCAGAATATAAAGGCATGAAATTGGAGGCCAGTCATGTATTTGAAATCTAAATAAAATTCATGCTTCTTTTTCCACTACTGTAAATAATTAAATAACGGAGATTCGCTATTATAATGGCAGTTAATCCAGCTTCTTCAGGCCTGCCAAGGATGTAACACCTTTACTGATTAGAGCTTGAACATTACTGAGTAATGTTCTCTCTGTAGAACAATTAATAGTGTATTTGTTATCAAAAAATAAAAATTACACAGAGCTAATTAGCTATAAGTATCATTATTCTTAACCTGTAATCTACTTTGTGAATTATTTTAAAACCATTTATAGGTTGGTTCAGCAAATCATTACTCATATTTTTCCTTCATCTATAATCATATATATAACTTTGTTTTTATTTTACCAAAAATGTCTTGAGAAGTCCTAGTATCACGATGGCTTCATCTTTCAGGACAAGAAAGAGAAAGCACAGGATACTATATGGAAACTTTGAATTGTAATCCCAGACTTACTATCTGTGTAATCTTGGAAAATCTTTCATCTTCCCTGAGTCATGGTTCTCAACTCTAAAATGAAAATTATAAGAACAACCTACTTTAACTAAGAAGTCCGTGGATGATGGAAACTGTTAAGAACTTCATCACTATCTGAATGATTCAAACCCACCCAGGGTCACCTCAGAAGATAGAGCTGGCAATCTGCTCCTGAAAGGTGGTGGCCTGGAAAATCCTATGGAGCATTTCTAATCTGCACACATGGAGTCACTATGATTCACATCAACTCAACAGCCACTAACAACAACAATATCAATTAGATATTATGTTAGAGTTTGAAGAACATATGGGAAGAGACAAAGAATTGGCACCTGTCTGGCTGCCCATATAAACTTTCAGAAAATTAAACTCTAGGTTCCTAAATTTGGTAGAGTATATATTCTATTGTTCATTCTCAGGAAGTAATTGAACTCTAGAAAACCAACCAAGGCCAATCAAATTTGTAACAGTCTGCAAGGTGATAATTAGAATGCTGATATTAATTTATTATAAGATGCACAATGCTAAAGAAAACTGGATACTGGTATTTATGTTTGCTGATAAATATATTCTTTCACTCATCTCATTTGAAGATTGTAATGATACTGCCTTGGAAACCCAAGGAGGGGTCGCTACGAGTCAGGTCTGACTCGACAGCACATAACAACAAAAATAGTGAGTATACTCAGAGTCATAGGACAGAGATGGCTGGGCTCATACATGGGACCAAGCATGTACAATGGCCTAATGCATCACTCTCTTCCACAGAGATACTTCTAGAGCAAGGACTAGCTGCCATTTTTTGTTAATCTAGAAAGTCTTTTCTTTGGTCAAAGCTGGACACTCACTGCCAAAGGATGCCTATCCTGATTAACCCATTTGATAAATAATTATTGTACCAGGCACTGGGCCATAGCTATGAACATAGAACTTAGAGTGCAATTAATAACTTTAACTGGTCACCATAGAGTCTGATCCTCTTTTATGCCTATTTCTTACTAAACCCCCTTTTCATCAGTAATTATCATTTTATCAGTAATTTATTCATTTAGTTCAGCTGGTTTCTTAAATCAAGTTTTAAGATTCATTTTTTTTCTTCTTAAAGTGACTCTGCATATACTGATAACTGAGTTGTATTTGATTATTTGTTTGGTTTAGAGCAATGCCATCACCCTATTGTCAAGACTATTTTTGGTGGTTGGATGGTGAAAAAGAGGTCCCAAACACTTTCCTGGCTGATCCTAAGTATAATCTAAATTGAGAAGATAAAACGAGACACATTTGGGAAGATGAAACGAGTTAATGTGTGTAAAAATGCTTTAACTACAAACCAAAAAACCAAACTCACAGCCGTTGAGTCGGATCTGACTCATAGCCACCCCTCCTTGGGTTTCCGAGGTGGTATCTCTATGGAAGTAACTGCCTAATCTTCCAATCTTCCTTCCAGGGACAGGCTGGTGGGTTTGAACTGCCAACCTTCTGGTTTGCAGTCAAATGCCTTAGGCACTACGCCATCAGAGGTCCCTTTAAATACAAAGGGCTATGTAAATTAAGATATTAACATTGTATACTTCATTATCTATTTAAAAAAACCTGTTGCTATTCAGTATTCAGGCCTACTTAAATAGAAAAATATTCATATATTCAATATTTAGGCAGACAAATCTGTGGCCTCCAACACTAACTTTTCGGAACATTGCTCCCAAGAAGGTATTCATATATTAGAAGTGCATGGAGTCTAAGAAAACTAAGATCATATATTAATAAAATCAACCATAACATTCAGAGACCCTATTTACTTCCCTCAGAACATTCTTACCTACTTCTCCAAATGAGAATTCTTATAACATATACTGTTGTTATGTGCCGTCGAGTCAGCCCTGACTCATAGCGACCCCTCCTTGGGTTTCCGAGGCAGTATCACTACGCAAGCAGGATTGCCCAACCTTCCTTCCAAGGAGTGGCTGGTGGGTTTGAACCTCCAGCCTTCTGGTGAGCAGGCAAGTGTCTTAACCACTATGCTACCGGAGCTCCCATAACATATACTAGTTATGTTTAAAAATTAGTAAGCAGGAAGAGTAAATATCATAAAGATGTTAATTTTCCCCAAGATTAACTATATATTTCAAGTAATTCTAGTCAGAACCAAACCCAAACCAAAGCTAATGCCATTGAGTCAATTCCAACTTATAGCGACCCCCATCAGGTTTCCAAAGCTGTAAATCTTTACAGAAGTAGATTGCCTCATCTTCCCCTTGTGGAGTGGCTGGTGGATTTGAGCCACCTACTTTTGCTTTGCAGCCATGAGCCCAAAGGAATTTTCATGGCACTTGACAAGATGATACTAAAAATCGTATGGAAGAGAGAGAATCTGGATAATCAATACCAACTGAATAAGACTAAGTATCACGATTTGCTATACAGCTATAATATGTAAGGCAATGTGGTGTTTATTCAAAGTCACACAAATAGATAAACAGAGCAGGATAGAGAGCCCAGAAACATCCATAAACACACAAAAACCTGACACTTGACAGAGGACACTGCAGATCAGTGAGGAAAATACTCAACATGTCCTTCTAGGCCAGGAGAGGAAAAATGAAATTAGATCCCTCTCTTGTACTTTACAGGAGCTCTGGTAGCATAGTGCCTAAGGCACTCGACTGCTGACCAGAAGGCTGGTGGTTCAGACCCACCAGCACTCCTCGGAAGGAAGGTTGGGCAATCTACTTTCGTAGTGATATTGCCTCGGAAACCCAAGGAGGGGTTGCTATGAGTCTGGGCTGACTCGATGGCATATAACAACAACAACAACTTGTACTTTACAAGGAGCTCTGGTGGTGTAGTCCCTAAGACTGTTAACCAGAAGGCTGGTGATCTAAACCCACCAACCACTCCACGGAAGGAAGGCTGGGCAATCTACTTCCATAAAGATCTACCATCAGAAACCCAAAGGGGTTCACTATGCGTCAGAATCGACTTGATGGCAATGAGTTTGGTTTTTTCAGTCTTGCACTCTACACAAATGTAACTTCCAGATGGATTAAGTACCTAATGACTTAAATGTGAAAGGCAAAACTTTAAAACTTTCAGAATACCTCTATGACCTTGAGGTAGAAAATTCTTTTTTTTTTTAAATAAGATGTAAAAGTCCAAACTAGAAAGGAAAATGTTTAAAAATATGACCACAGTAATATGAAGAACTTCTATTCCTCAAAAGACACCATAAAGAAAGTCAAAGGTTAAGGCATAAATAGAGGAAAGATATTTGCAAACCAAAACCCACAAAATATTACTATACCATAAATATTATTTTAGTAATTAATTATTTATTACAGGAATAACAAGAACTGGGCAACAGAAATGTGATGGTTATGTTTGTGTGTCAACTTGGTTGGGCCTGGTTGAGTATCTGGGCAGCTGGATGTAGTATTTCCCATGATGAGACTGGTAATCAACTCCATGGTGGAATCTACTGTGAGCAGCTGAGTATGTGGTCTGCCTTTGGGTATGTGGTTTGCTTCCTGTATATAAGGAGAAGCTTTGAGAATGGTCTCTAGCATATGGCACGCTTGGACCCTGCATGTAGCTGTGTCATTGTTCAGCAGCCTGCTATGCTCTGCCGACCTTGGGACTTACAATGGACTTAAGTTAAGGGCCTGCTGTGTGGTTTGGTAACATCGGGACTGTGCTTTTTTACTTGTCAACCTTGGGGCTTCTCAGCTTCAGCAGCCAGCAGCTGTCTGAGTGAAGAAATGCCTCTAGCTCCAGTGGGCCAGGAGCAGGAGGCAGAGCTGGACCCCAAGGTTGAGGGGCTTTCACCAGCCCTTACAGCCTGGCACTTTGAACTTGGACTTAAAGCCTCCAAATTCTAAGAATAAACTCCTATTTGTTTAAGACCATCCCATTTGTGGTATATTTCTTGTCAGAGTGGCACTAGGTAACCAGAACAAGAAATAAACCATAAGCAGGATTTTTCACAGCAGTGGAAATTCAACAGCTATTCAACATATGAAAACAATCCCTCACTCATTAAAATCAGGGAAATAAAAATTTAGTCCACGATGACAACTGTTTTCACAATCTGAACAAGCAAACATTAAAATGTTAGACACTACTAAGTATTGACGAAGAAACAGATCAACAGAATCTCATATTTTGCTGAAAAGAGTATAAATTGATACAACCATGTTGGGAGAAATTGGCATAATTTAGTAAATTTAAATTTTCACGTACTCTACCCAAAAAACAAACCAAACCCACTGCCATCAAGTCAATTCCAAGTCATCGTGATCTCCATTGGGTTTCCAAAGCAGTAAATCTTTACAGAAGTAGATTGCCCAGTCTTACCCAATAATTCCACATCTATGCATAAATGCCTGTATATACCCTAAGTTTAGATGTGTAACTTTTGCACATATGCCCGAAGAGACATTTACAAGCATTTTCAGGCAGCATTGTGTACATGAGCAAAATCTTCAAGCTACCAAAGTCCACCAGCAGGAGACTGGATGAATTTTGGAATATTCATAGCTGGATTATAATACACAAAAAAATGAATGAATCATAGCTATAAATTTTGTAAATTTACAACAACAAAAAAGAGGCAAGTAACAAATGAATATATACAGTATAATTCCATTTATGTAAGTGTCGAACCCAGGCAAAACCAAACAATACATCGTTTAAGGTTATGTACAATGATGCAGAGTAAAACTATGAAGAAACATAAGAGAATGATTCACTCTGAATTTATTACATATAGTGATTTTTTAGAGGACAAGGTAAGAGAAGGATACAACTTTGGAGAGGCAAATAGTAGACCTCAAAGAACTGATAATTTTCTATTTCTTAAGTTGGCTAGTGGGCCTATAGGTCATTAGTCTTTAACCATATATATATTACATATACTTCTTTGTATATAAAATAGATTGCATATTAAAAAAAAAAAAAATCACTGCCATCAAGTCGGTCCTGACTCATAGCAACCCTTCCTTGGGTTTCCGAGGTGGTATATCTATGGAAGTAGATTGCCCAACCTTCCTTCTAAGGAGTGGCTGGTGGGTTTGATCCACCAGCCTTCTGGTTAGCAGTCAATGCCTTAGGCACTACACCACCAGAGCTCCTAAATTGCATATAAAAATATTAAATTTAATGTGTATAGTAAGAATTCCTGTTTAAAATGTATACTTACAGGCCCAGCTGTCAGGGAATCTATTTCAGTAGATCTCGGCAGGGAGGAAGGTGCCTCAGGTTCAGCTTTTTAAATGAACATCACAGAAGACTCTAGGTAGCCCATGAACCATTCTATGAGAAAGACTAGATTCTCCATCCTGAATTATCAAGCTCTGTATCAGAGCTTTACAGACATTCTCTTTCCAATGAAGTGTTATATAAGACTGCAGTATGTAAAAGGGATCAAAACAGAGTTTGGGTTGAAGCAGGAGAAAAGGCCCCAGATTTGTTTATTGCACCTTCTTCTCCATCCTTACAGCAGTAGGCATTGAAGCATCTCTGGAAATCCAGAACTTTATGATCAGTGACAAAGGAAATTCCAGTGTCAACTCCATTCAGCATTTTTCAAAATAGAAAGAAGTAACTATAACACAAAAGAAAGCTGAAAAATAAAACTTGAATACATTTTAACTATAATTTGAAAATGTATATGCTGGTGTGACATGATTATGAGTAAGCACAATATCTGGCACATTATAGGTGTGCAATACAGATTGATCCAGAACTATGCATATAATTTGGATAAATTAAAATTTAAAGCAAGAGACTAGCTACCCTGTGATTCTAAGTTTTGGGTAAAATTCACAACATAGTAATAGCCACAATTTCTTCCACTGGAATGCTCCCAAGCAACAAAAGTAATGGATTTGTTAAGTTACCCATGGCAAACCACAGCACCCTGAACACCTGCTGAAAGAAAGAATTTACTAGCTACAAATGTAGTTTGAACATGCTGTCTAGAGCAAAACTACTCTGCCTGAAGCATGTAGCCAAAGTGAGAAAGGAATGAACCACAATATTCAAGCAGGAAAAAAATGGGTGGGTGGCTACATATTTGTGTAAATGGAACATCATGTAGAGAAACGTGTTCTTTCTTTCTGAATTTAAATTTTATACACAAATCTCTTTATTAATACTCTGCCATAAGCAAAACATCATGAAATGACTTTAAAAACAATTTGTTAAGTTGTGTCCATATTCGGAGGCACTGTCCATTAAATACTGGCCAAACCTTATAGTATCCATACTGGCGAAAAAGAAAAACCACACACAAAAGTTGGTACTCTAGGTGAAAACCTTTCTTCTCATACACTGTTGGGTTTTGTTGATTCTCTTGGCCTTCATGCAAGAAAGACTTTCATGGGCTGTTGCCTAGAAACAGCATGCCAGCCCTTAGAAATGCTATTTGTCTGGACCTCATGCCATTCAGCATCATGGTCTTGTAAATTATGACAATCTCTTAGGAACTTTTCTTTCCTACTTCCCAAAGAGTGCCTCAAGAAGGCTAATTAACACTTGCCTCTTCATCACAAACATTGTGCTAGGCTGTCAAAGACCAGGAACATAATAGGGGAAATCCATTGGCAACTCCAACTTACCTGAGCACAAGCAAAAGAACCAATGTGATCACTCATCTTAAGACTTGAGAATTGCAGTATATTATAATTGCAGTATATTTGAATGAACTGAAGCTATTTAACGACATCCATATATTCAACAAATATTTAACTAATGTTTCTTGTGTCAAATATATAGTATTTATGATATAGCATCTCAACAGCACAGACCTGTCTCTATTTTCATGGAACTTAGTTGCCTATTCTTTAAAGTTCTTAGAAGCTAAATTTGCACCTATGCAAATACAATCTAAACTTTGGTACCTGCCAGCTGAAAGGCAGGTCCTACTTTTTTAATCAATAAGTATTTTTAAGCCAAGTGGCTTAAAAATCAATCAACACCAACGGAAGCAAGAGGCAAGAATTCAGATGTCATATTGCACTGGGTAAATCTGCTGCAAAAGACCTCTTTAAAGTACTGAAGAGCAATGATGTCGCTTTGAAGATTAAGGTCAACCTAACCCAAGCCATGGTTTTTCAATAGCTTAATATATATGTGAAAGTTGGACAATGAATAAGGAAGATCAAAGAAGAGTTGATACTTTTGAATTGTGGTGTTGGCAAATAATAATGAAAGTACCATGGACTGCCAGAAGAATGAATAAATCTGTCCTGGAGGAAGTGCAACCAGAATGCTCTTTGGAAGCAAGAATGGCCAGACTTCATCTCACCTACTTTGGTCATGTTGTCAGAAGAGACTACTCCCTGGAGAAGGATGTCATGTTTGGTAAAGTGGAGGGTCAGCAGAAAAGGGGAAGACACTCAACAAGGTGGATTGACACAGTGGCTGCAACAATGGGTTCAGGTATACCAAGCATTGCGAGGATGGCGCATGACCAGGAAGTGTTTCATTCTCTTGTATACAGGGTCACTATGAGTTGGAGCCAACTCAATGGCACCTAATGACAACAGCAACAAGCCTAATTTTAGGCACCTAATTTAGGTGACTAAAATCCTTTTTGGTCAAGGCCAGGAAAATCCAAATGAGTAACTGCAGAAAATCAAGTCAGATCACCAGGAATCTTATACATGTGAAGTACCATGCCCCCAGAAATGGTAAGAGCATCTTTGAGCTTCACAGTCATTTCATATTAAGATTCTTGAACCACCAACTAGTGGAAAATCTGAATGAAAACAGTGAGTACAGAGATAGTTGGAGCTGCAGACTGTCAGCTACTCTGATGAAACCAACAGCCTGAATATTTCCAAGTGGTGTTGTGACCTGAGAATTGACCTAAAGATCAGTCCCAGTCACCAAGGGCTGCAGGGACAACTGCTCTGGTGGCCTATGACTAGGAAGGGAAACAGCAAGGAGGGAGACCACCTGAGCTGTGGACTTTCTGCTGTCTGGAGGGTGCAGCCGTTTTGATTGTTTACATGTGGCAGCCGCTTTGGATATTTAAAGTGACCGAGGGCATGGCCATTTTGAAAGTTTACAAGTGGTGGTCATTTTGGATATTTAAAGTGCCCGGGATGCAGCCATTTTGAATGTTTACAAGTGGCAACCATTTTGGATTTTAAAGTGATAGCATTCCCACTCAGATTCCAGGGACCTAAGAACAGTCTCTGTTTGCCAGGGTTGGCAAAGACATATGAGAGGCTGACAAAGGAAAGGAGACAGGTGGTGAGTGTATAAGTGCTGGAAACTAGTGAATAGAGGAGCAGAGCACAGTACCCCACCTGTATAGATAACATACAAGCAAAACAAAGAAAATGAAAATTGTGAGCAAGTCACTCCAACATATAATCACCAATTAAATATAAACACAAAAATACCACAATGCCTTGGAAACAACAGAACATCACAGTTCACACAAAGAAGTAAGATAAAGCAGGAGAAACAAGGGACCAGGATACAGACCCAAAACACATCCCTGAGGAAGATGCAGCATTGGAACTCCCTGGTAAGGAATTCAAAAGAATTATATTTAGATATCTTCAAAGGATTGAGAGACAGACCAAACCCTAGAAGAATTTTGGAAGAAAACACAAGAACAAAATGAC
>NW_006921839.1:4268415-4269680 GCF_000298275.1 Orycteropus afer afer | reverse complement strand
TATGCTGCGTGTCATTGGAATTCCAGAACAGGAAAAGAAAAATGAAACCACTGAGAAAATTGTCCAAGATTTGTTGGAGGAGAACTTCCCTGATATGATAAAAGATGAGAATATATCCATTCAGGAAGTCCACCGAACCCCAAACAGGATAGACCCCAAAATAAAATCACCAAGACATATCATCATCCAACTCACCAAAACCAAAGACAAAGAAAGAATCATGAGAGCAGCATGGGAAAAACAAAAAGTTACCTCCAAGAGGCAACCAATAAGATTAAACTTGGATTTCTCCACAGAAACCTTGCAGGTGAGAAGACAGTGGGATGGTATATACAAAACACTGAAAGAGAAAAATTTCCAACCAAGAATTATGTACCCAGCAAAATTGTCCCTTTAATATGATGGTGAAATTAGGACATTTCCAGATAAGCAGAAATTAAGGGAATTTGTTAAAACTAGACCAAGCTTACAAGAGGTGCTTAAAGGAGCCCTTTGGACAGAGAAGCAACAACAACCAACACACATGATGATATAACCCAGAAACCAAACCAGCTATGGAAGTATCCAAAGTAAATAAGCCTACAAGATTGTAAACAGGGAACCAGAGGCACCAACCAACAAATGAGGACAATTACAAACCAAAAAGAGGGAAAAAAAAAAAAATCTGTGTCATTACAGAATTTCTAGATGATAGGGAAATCAAGACAACTACAAGATAGAATGGAATTTTCTAAACTTGGGAAGAAAACTATAAACCACAGGGTAACCTCAAAGAAAAATGATAAACCTTCACATCAAAATAAAAAAGAGGACCACATAAATATTCAGCAAATACTAAAACAATAGCAATGTGAAAATGATAACATGATTCATAAACAAAACGAGCTCAGCATAGAAAATTATATGGAAAGAAGAAATAGACACAATGAAAAAGCATATGACAAAAATGACAGCATCAAATTCATATTTGCTGATAATTGCTTATCTGGCAAAGGACTTATCTCTAAGATTGATGGAAAACTCCAGCACCTCAACACCAAAGGAATTAACAATCCAATTGAAAAATGGTCAAAAAACACAAATAGACACTTCACCAAGGAGGATATTCAGGTGGTCAGCTAATACATGAAAAGATGCTCATAATCATTGGCCATCAGAGAGATGTAAATCAAAACAATAATGAGATATACTGTCTCACCCCAGCACTGATGGCAAGGTTCAATGAGACAGAAAATAACAAATGCTGGTGGGGATATGGAGAGATT
>NW_006921839.1:4265519-4267725 GCF_000298275.1 Orycteropus afer afer | reverse complement strand
GGAAGGGAGGGAACACTTCAAAAAAAAAAAAAAATGCATTGACCCATGTCACTTTAGTTTTGTGTATTTCACTGTACATAAATTATATTTCAATAAAATGCATTTAAAAAAAAAAAAAGATTCTTGAACCAAAAGCAAGGGATGAAAATTTTCAGGATGATAGAAGCTAACTTACTAACAGTAGGGAAGAGTTAAAGGATCTATAATCATCCTAGGACACAGGTTAAAGGACACCCAGAGAATGCATCAAGTGCTTCTTTCAAACTCTTGTTTTCTAAACCATCTTCTTAGTAACTCATTCTAAAACTCTTGACAGAGGTAGGATCGAGAAAGCATGACAACTGCTTGAGGACCCAAAGGAACTCTACTACTTACGGTTTCTTACAGATCAAATTAAACAGGGAGAAAATTCCTCCAACTTGAGGAAGTCAAAACAGACAGACCCTCAGCAAAGATTTGGGAATGGACAGTAACATTAAAGAACCATAATTGTTGAACAAAAGCATGGGTTACCAAAATCTATAGAAAAAGGGGCAGAGGTCACTAGAATATTATATGTGTATGTATGTATGTGTGTGTGTGTATATATATATATATATATATATATATATATATATTAAGGTTAAATACCTTGGTTAGTTCTAGAAGTTTATAGAATCTAGTTTTCAGGAAATATATAGACAGATCCTTGATAAACTGTATGGTCTCCAAGTTAGTATAAATATGAACCAGCCATTAAATTCCAAAGAGGTGATCTGTTCGTAACAGTCTAGAAGATGAAGTCCCTTTGACTGTGTCTGGCCAGAAAGGGAGGAGAAAGATAATCTAAGAAAGTTTCTTTGAAAGCATTCTAGCTTGATTTGGATCTTGCTTAATCCCAGCTAAATTCTTATCCCCAGAAATGTTTTAGTTACAAAATAAAAGAGACAATACAAAGTTCTCTGAAAAATTGCTTCTTCAGAAACAAGACATAGTGATAATGGAAAAGTAAACCCATCCTTACACTTGCATGATGAGCAATTTTTCAAAAAGAAGAGAAAACACTAGTATTCATGGCTTGTGTATATATCTAGGTTTAATCCCTTTTATGGCTTCCCTTATTTAAGCTGCTTCATTTGGAAAGTAAAGCCAACACAACACAAACGTTTGTAACATTTTGTTGTGACTTAACTTCAAATAAACCTCAGGAATATCACAGGTCCTGTCCAGTCTGGTAATCCACTTCAGATGGAATTTCTAAATTTAATGGACAACCAGTAGATTGAGTAGTCTTTAATACAGTTAAAATTGTATACTTAAAGTGAATGTTCAAACGGCCAACAGACACATGAAAAGAAGCTCAACATCATTAGCCGTCAAAGAAATGAAGATCAAAACCGTTATGAGATACTATTTCACTTTCACTAGGATGGCCAAGATTTATAAAGAAAATTAACAAGTGTTAGAGGGGATGTAGACAAATTGGAACCCTCATCCATTGCTGGTGGGAGAGTAAAATGGTACAGCCACTGTGGAAAACAATCTGGTGGCTCCTCAAAAACTAGAGGTAGAGCAGCCATATGACTCAGCAATTCCACTCCTGGGCATGTACCCTAGGGATCTATTTGAAGTGACATGAACAGACATATGAACACCTATGTTCATCATAGCACTATTCACAATAGCAAAAAGGTGGAGACAACATTTGTGCCCATCAACAGATGAATGGATAAATAAAATGGGGAAAATTGAAGATTTTTACCAACCTCTGCAGTCTGAAATTGACCAAGCATTCAATCAAGATGTGTTGATTATCACTGGTGATTGGAATGCAAAATTTGGAAACAAAGAAGAATTACCAGTAGTCGGAAAATGTGGCCTTGGTGATAGTAATGACACTGGAGATCGTATAATAGAATTTTGCAAGACCAACGACTTATGACTTATTCATTCATTGCAAATATATGTGTATAGGTATGTATATATGTGTGTATACATAGATGTATGTACAAGTATATGCATCTATGTGATTATGTGCACATATATACATGATAAACACATTAGGGGACTGCTAAAACGGCAAGGAGGCCACATGTTCTGACCTCCTCTAACCCTACAAGGGGAAGGCAGGATTACCAGCAGTAACCCAAGGCCTATTACTGCAAGGCCAGACATGCTGCCTCCCTCCAGCCCTTTCACCAACCGTTCCTCCTAAGGCACCCACCAC
>NW_006921839.1:4254470-4265132 GCF_000298275.1 Orycteropus afer afer | reverse complement strand
GCCCAACAGAAATAACCCAGGTGGGTGACTTTAAAATCAGGATCTCCTCCGTAGCTAATAGCAATTCCCACCTTAGAGTTTACAAAGACTTATGGGTAGAAAAGCCACACTAAGTAATTTACTACACCGCAGGGACACAGTTATGAATACTTCTTAAACATAACCAAATAATTCACAGGATTGAATTTTCTGATTTGAAGGATTAGGACCATAGTTTCATGAGACATTTCAGTCAATTGGCATTATATAATTCATAAAGTTATGTTCTACATCCTAGTTTGGTAAGTAGCCTTTGGTGTCTTAAAAGCTTGCAAGCAGCCTTCTAAGATACAACTATTAGTCTCTACTCATCCAGAGCAACAGAAAAAGAAGAAAATCAAAGACTCAGAAACTAGTCTACAGAGCTAACAGCCTACAGAAGCCACGACTTCATCCACCCTGAAACCAGAAGAAGTAGATGGTGCCTGGCTACCACTATTTACCATTCTAATCAGGGCCAGAAAAGATAGATTCTGATAGAATGGAAGGAAAATGTGGAACAGAACCTCAAAATGCTAAAACAAAACAATAACCAGACCAACTGGATTGGTTGAGACTGGAGGACTCCCTGAGACTGTTGCTCTGAGATACTCTCCAAATCTTCAACTGAAACTAACCTTGTAGCTAAACAATAAATTGGCTGGAAAAATAATTAATTTCTTCCATAAATACTGTGTTACTTTAAAAAATCACCTATATGGGATCACACATTCAATTATTTTAAAACAAAGATGAGTATGTAAGGAGGCAGGGAAATTAGATTAGTGAAAACAGAACAACCAGAAAGGAAATGATGAAAATGCTTGTGCATTGTGAAGAATGTAACCAATGTCACTAAACAACTGTGTAGAAAATGTTGAATGGGAACCTGACTTTTACAAAAAATTAAAAAATAGAGGAAAAATTGCATGCTTAAACAAAATTCTGTATTAACTTTATCATGGCAGTAATTGATTCTGATCAGCTACCTGAATTCAGGCTTAGGGCAGGTATAAGTGCAGCTGCTGGCCTAAGTCTCACCACTTCTCTCTCAGCCTCCTCCAAGGCAGCCCTGCATTAGTTACATTTCTTTGGTTTGCAAGCAACAGAAACTAATTCAGGATAGATTAAGGAAATGAATTATATTAGAATAATATTGGAGTATCTCACAGAATTGACCTATCCACCCACTGCCATTGAGCTGATTTCCACTCATAGTGACCCTATAGGACAGAGTAGAACCACCCCACAGGGTTTTTAAGGCTACAAATCTTTACCAAAACAAACTGCCTCGTCTTTTTCCCATGGAGCAGCTGGTGGGTTGGCAGCCAAATGCTTTAACCACTACCTCACCAGACCTCCTTCACAGAATTGAATGTACAGAGTTAAATAACCAAGTCAGAGGAAAGGACAGTGTTAGACCAGCTCTCAGTCCTTCAGTTGCAGAAGTTTGGAAAACTTGTCTCTGAAGACTACCATGAGCAAAACAATTCCCAGGCTTCAGTTTTCTCCATTTTCAGGTTAAGAAAGACAAAAAGGGAAGGCAGAGGGAATTTTTTTTTTTTTTCCTGTTATCTGCTTAAGACTTTGAGAAGAAACTGTCCTACAGGGCAGCCTCACACCAGTGCTAAGGAGACAGGTGAGGAGAAAATTAGGAAGGCCCAAGGTTAGGTCCCATAGTTGTCTTCTGCTCCTGTGTGCCTCGTGGAGGGGCTGAGAGTTAGCAGCTCGTGCTATCTGATGAGTTCTTGGGAAAGGAGTGATAGGGAAGATGACCCAGCCAGGTCCTAAAGGGGTATCACAGGTGATTTTTGATAGAATAGAAAGAAACATGAGCCTGAGCAGAGAGGATCCCCAGGTCCTGTAAAGCTGGGTGAACAGACTATGATTTGAGTATCTAGTACCAGAGGGCAGGCCGCAGCCAGGTGTGAGAGGACACCATTGACAGGGACCTGTGCATGAGCACACACATACACACAGAGAGACACACATGCACAGACCCATATAGATAAACACAGACACTTGCACACACATACACAATCCCTTCTGATTTGACCTCTGCCTAACTTTACAACCTGGCTCTCCACCCCACTTGCTACCATCTGGTACTTACACTGTACCTTCTGTTCCAGTTACAACAGACCACTTGACCATGTGCCGTTCCCCAAGGGAGGTGTTCTGTGTCAGACCACCATCAGTCCTCTGCACTTCAGTTGTACCCGAAGGATCCTTTATATTCTTGTGCTCACAACAAACTCAATTCTATAAGACCTAATTTTGGTGTCAAACTCTATGAAGACTCCTCAGTTCCCCAGGCCAAGTGGACTACTCTTTCTCCATTTTCACCGCACCTTGTGTATCTCTATGATGGAACTCACTGGGAACTTCTTACTGTCTTCACCTTCCCCAACAGAATGACACATTACATGTTCCCCAGAACTAAACCAAACAGATTGCCATTGAGTCAATTCTGACTCACAGCAACCCTATGAGGTAGAACAAAATAGGATGCCCCCATAGGGTTTCCAAGGCTGTAAAAGTTTACGGAAGCAGACTGTCACTTCTTTCTCCCACAGAGGGGCTGGTGGGGTCAAACCACCAAACTTACAGATAGCAGCCAAGCACTTAACCACTGCCCCACCAGGTCCCCTCCTTTGCCTCTTACTTATCTCTGTACTTCCAGCTCCAAGTGCTTGGTTCATAATAGGCACTAATTAGCTGTTGGTTACGTAAATTTACAAACCTAACAGAATAGAAGAGAAACAGTTCAGCTTTTCTTTTAGGAAGCCACAAATTGCACTTCTGTATGCTTTGATTTACTTTTCTATCTACAATCTTATTTGGCCATTTTCACAATCCTACAGTGTATATGCTGTCATTTTCACTGTGCAAATGAGTAATCCAAGGCTCAGGAAGGATGAAACGATTTACCCAGTATCACATAACTAAAAAGTGAAGGTCTAGGGTTAGAATCCATGTCTTCTGACTCCAATAGGAGGCCTCTTTTCACAATACCAGAGTTTCTTAAGAGTGTTCTACCCTTTGGTTAATATGCAGTAAAAAATGACACCATGTAAACTGCATGTTGTTTATATTTTAAGTTCTCTTCAAATGTTAGAATTTAATAGCACCAATTCACTTTCTCACTCTTATTCCAGTTGCCCTAGAATCAATGTCATCCCAGAACAACCCCATGTGTGTCAGAGTAGAATTGTGCTCCATGTGATTTTCAATGGCTGTGATTTTTCAGAAATAGCTCTCCAAACACCTCAGAGTGGATTTGAACCTCCAAGCTTTTGGGTAGCATCCAAGAATATTATCTATTTACACCACCCAGGGACTGACTCTCAATTCACATTAGTCACTTAAATTGTCTGCCCCAGTAGGCTAAGAAAGAGACTGAAAGGCATGGTGTTAATATCCCCTACCTTTACACCAGCAGCCTATACTACAGAATAGTGACTGGATTGCTATGTGACTATATTCAAAAGAAGAATAGGTGTTCTTGGAATAAACTGAGAAACAGCAGCTCCATGGAATGAGGGCTAAGGGGTGAATTTTGCAAAATGAAATAAAGTGTTTTAATGACTGATACATTTTTAAATGAGATGAGTCTTCCCAGACCCTACTGGGTGTTTCTTTGCACCAACATGATGAGTCATGGGTTTAAAAACCCATTCCCCGACAACTTTGAAGCATCAGGGGATCAACAGGAAAGTTACAGTGTTTTTGAAATTGTACTAAATTATCAATTAATGAGTTCTCATATCATTCTTTTATAGCTGGGTGCATCTGGATGAGATTCAGCCAATGAGGGATCTGATTTGTATATCATGAATTGTAACTTCCATGGACATTTCTGGTCTCACTGTCACCCTCTCTGTTTGTCTTTGTATTCTGGAAAGAGGCTAACTTCAGTTACTAGGCTGATGAGTAAAATCATTCTGCTCAAGTAGCTTCCTATATTACTGCAGATGCATCAAAGCCTTTAAGCGACACCAAGAGGCATTTGGGCTGTCTGTCTGTGATGATAAGCTCTGCAAGTGCCCATGTGCCAAGCCATAGGCAGACACAGGCTTGTGGAATGAATCAGAAGTTTGGAAATGGATATTATTGGTAGTAAACAAACCATCAGCAGAGAAAGACACAAAGCATAAAGATCACCTTGGTACCTGGCACTTAATATATACTTTAAAAATATTTCTCAAATAAATAATGTTGCTGACAAACTCTCTACCATGACATCATTCGCAATATTCTTCAACATGTTGCAAACTTCCTATAAAATATTAGATAATCAAGAATAGATTTACCTTTATTCAGAATAATTTTCAAAGCACAGTATAACAAATATCCAAATTTCTAATATTCACAAATAATCAGTGTCAACAGTTGACCACATTTAAGATTTTTAATAAAAGAAATAATGGTAACTAACATTTATTGAGGCTTAACCATGTATAGGTAGTGTTCCAAGTACTTTGCACACATTAATTTGATTAAATCTTACATGCATCCTAGGACATGGGGCTATTATTATCTTACATGTATAGAGAGGAAACTGAGGCATAGAATTTTATGAGGCTGAGTTGGCATTCAGACCCAAGAAGCTGAGACTCAGATCCTGTGTCCCTGACTTTCACAACAAATTCTGGTAACAGTGGAGTCCCTCATGCACATTTGTTGTGAGGGTCACTTTGTGATTTCCTCTGCCAGGGCACATGTGTTCTGGAACAGATTCTACATTAGTTTCTGAGTCAAGTTCTGGCCTTACACTCTGGTGCTACAGGGTTTCCACTGGGCCAGGATTGACAATGCACAACCTGAGTTGAGCAGGCAGTTGGCTTATTCAGAGTCAATGTCAAGTTCTAACACTGAATACAGTGCTCATGACTGACTTCTCAGCCCTGCTTTGGCATTCTAAGTATATGGAAGACCATGGACCATATAGTTTTAACTCCATCTCAATAGTATTGCCTCCATCATTGGTTATGTCATCTGGAATCTTGCTTCTATTATTATTATAATAAACCAAACCAAACTCACTGCCATAGAGTTGAATCCAAGTCATAATGACCCCTCCTTGGGTTTCCAAGGTGGTATCACTATGGAAGTAGATCTGGAAGTAGATGAACTGCCAGCCTTCTGCTTAGCAGTCAAATTATTATTTTAACCCAGATATTTTAGATGTAGACTGATAGGGAACTGTCTATTTAAGTTCAGTTCACCTCTTTGTTGATAAATCCTCCAAATTATATTGTTATTCAAAACACAAATCCAGAGGTGTCATGTGGCAAGACCATGGAATGTAGAAAATGGGAAGAAAAGTTAATACTTTGACAAACATCTATGAACAATGAATGTCTAAATAATATAGTAAATGAGGCTTTCATATAAATAAATCTCTGTGATAACATTTTCAATTACAAAGAAAAAATAAAACTGACTGAAAACCTCAGAACTATCTGGATAACTGAAAAACATAAAGAAAACCAACTTTCAACTACTAGAAATCCAGCAAGTCAATAAAATTGATCTAGTAATTCAAACCATAGAATAAATTTTTAGAAAGAATATGAATTTGTTATATTAAAATAACAAAGGGTTTTGCAATGGTATTTTGCTTCAAAACCAGGATAGCTAATTCCTCCTGTTTTCTACATATGGTTTTAAGAGAGCTATGTTACATTTTGCTTTGTACTGCTTTTTAGAATGAATGCTGTAGTATATTCAGGACACTCTCCAAGAAAAGGTTCATTATTTCAGCAAATATTCAATGGCTCCTCTGAGGTACTCAGCATCGTACACACACTGCCGGCCTCGGGAACAAAACAAAATCCATAACCTGTCAATGCTTACAGTCTATGGAGGTAACTAAACATATACGTGTCATGTCAAAATAACAAGACAGACTCACTTATTGTTAAACCCTAATATGATCTTAGTGACAGACTTGTGCCATGAGAGTTTCTAGGAATCCTAGGAAGAACTTTTAGGGTGGAAGCTCAATAGCTATTTCAAAACGTCAAGAATTTGGAAGGGATCCTATGTACCAGAAAATTTCTAAACCTCAAAAGAAAGAGACGAGGCTTTACACTGCACAAGAAATTCTGGTGGCACGTGGTTGAAGCATTTTGCTGCTAACCAAAAGGTTGGTGGTTTGAACCCACCAACTGCTCTAAAGGAGAAAGATGAAGCAGTCTGCTTTTGTAAAGATTTACAGTCTTCCATATGCGGCAGTTCTATTCTGTCCAAAACCAAAGCCACTGCTATCAAGTCAATTCCGACTCAGCAACCTCCTTTAGGTTTCCGAGGCAGTAAATCTTTATGGAAATAGATTGCCCAATCTTCCTTTTGCAAGGTGGCTGGTGGGTTTGAACCATCCATCTTCTGGTTAGCAGTCAAATGCCTTACGCACTACATCACAAGAGCTCCTCTGTCCACTATGAGTCACTATGAGTCAGAATGGACTCGATGGCAGTGGGTTGGGTTTGGTTTTACATTCCACAGCTGCCTCTGATTGCCTTCCTCTGTTCCATTTCTCTCAAAGCCTATTTCAATAGAATAAAGCAAACATTCCCATTGGAGGCACAAGTTCTTTCAAAAACCCTCACTTCCCAGCACCTTCTGTAGACTCACATTCATTGCAAAGACCTTAGTTCATAAAGCTTATCAATCTGTAGTGAAATGTTTCCCCCACATAACAAGGATAAAAAAGTCCAAACCTTCTCCAAGCAGTAATTTTCAAAGTAGTTCACAGATCATCGTATGTATCGAATTCACTAAGGCTCTATACTAAGAATGCGGTAGAGTAAAGCAACGCATTTTCAGAAATGGTAATGAAGTGCAGCCAAAATAGAGATAATTATTTTAATTAATGGTAATGATTTTAACGGTTGAACATTTTAACTAATTAATTATGATTGATAGGAATATGATTCAAAATTGTAATTGAAAAACCAGGAGCAATAGTTTCTGCAGAGAGTGTATCACAATCCTACTGAGATCAGGGACATTATTTTTGCTTTGAAAACTGCATTTTGGAACATTCTAATTTTATTTTTTCCCCATATATTCCTTAAGATAAGCTACTAGAACATTGATTTTAGTTTATGTTTAGAATCCTTCATTAACTGTGGAAACAAAATATGAAATAAGAATGCATGAGGAAATTTATATTTTCATAGCTATAGATTTTAGTACTGTATTATTCATCTCAATAATCTTACACTTGTTAGTCTTCAAGTCTAAACTTTCTTTTTATTTAGATAAAGACCTTGGATATGTAAATATATTCAAGTAGACTGCCCTGACAATGCAAAATATTTTTCATTTTAATAAGCATATTGACTGAGAATTATTTTTCCATGTAATTTTTTTGTGTATATATATTGGTTATTGATTGCATTACTAATCCTTTTAAAATTTGACAAGTTAAAAATATCACAAAGGGAGTTCTGGTAAGATGGTGGAACAGGCAGAAAGACTGCACAGACCCTCTTCAACAAGGAAAAGGGGAAACAATTAACACAGATATAGAAGATAATCCTGGACCCCTGAGCCTTGAAGGGAAGGATGTAGAAGTGGACTAAATTCCAACTAGATGAAGAATTTGCATGAAAAATACCATAAAAGGAAACATACGGAGCTATGGTCTGGCAGTGATCCTGATGGCACAGACAGCTTGGATATTGCCCAGTGGTGGTAGGACCAAAGAATTAACCTAAAAGTCAGCTCTGCTAGCCAGGGACTGCACAGAGGACTGTTCTGGTGGCTGGTGAATAAAAGGAGAAGCAGCGGAGAGGAAGGCAGGAGGAGCTGTGGATTTTCAGCTGTCTGGGGGGTGCAGCCATTTTGAATGTTTACAAGCAGTTTGAACATTTTGGATACTTAAAGCAACAGTATTCCCCCAGATTCCAGGGACTTAAAAACAGGCTCCACTTGCTGGGAAGTACAAGGACATTCCAGACACTGACAACTGGAAATATGTGACATTCCCCTTGTTACTATTATATCCCACACCCTCATGGTGAATGGAGGTGCAGCCACCCCTCACTCCCACCCACCTTCGGGCCGGCAAGAATTTCATCCCAGTCCATGTGCTCAGAAGGAGCCAGGGTGCCCTTCATCACCCTGCCCTTTTTTTTTTTTTTTTTTTTTTTTTTCTGTTTTTCAGTTTGTTTGTTTATGTCTGTTTTAAAGCCACTACTATTATTATTACTTTTGTCCTTTTTACTATTATTCTTTATTCTTCCCCTCCCAGGTTCTAGTTTTCAGCTTTTTTTTCTTTTTCCTGTTCCTGGTTGCATTTTTCTTTCCCTTCTCATGGTTAACCCTGTACTTTGTTTTTCTTTTTGCATTTCTTCCATTTTTTTCTTCATTATTCTCTATCTCTACCTTTTTTCTCGTATTTCCCTCTCCCTAGATATTGCAATTTTTTTCTTTTTCCTTTTTTTTCTTTTTTTGGTTACTGTTCCTGTGTGAATACACAGTGTGAGTTCTGTCCATTTACTTTTACTATTTTGATGCTTATTCAATTGCTATTTTTATCTAACAGAGTAGAAGACAGCAACAGTCCCCATATGGAACAACTACACCCACACCTCCTGCAGCTTCACTTACTGAGTGAGAGGCACCACTTCCTTCTCCACCAATGGGCCAACAATAAAAAACACCAAGAAGAGCCTGACTCACCCTTGGCTGCTCTTCACAAACAGTTAAAAAAAGATCTAAATACAACAACTCCACAATGTCACAGAGACAACAGATCATCACATCCACACAAAAAGGCAAGATAAGGTGGTAGAAACAAGGAAGCAGGATACAGACTCAGAACACATCCTGGAGGAAGAAGCAGCATTGGAACTCTCTGATAAGGAATTCAAAAGAATTATATTTAGGTATCTTCTAAGGATTGAGAGACAGATCAAGGAAAACATAAACACAGACAAAACCCTAGAAGAATTTTGGAAGAAAATACAAGAACAAAATGACAAAATAAATGAAAAATAAGAAATGATTCTAAATCTACAGATAGAAATCCAAATGATTAATACTAAATTGTCAGAATTAGATAACAAATTGAAAGGGCAAAGGAGCAGAATTGATGTAACGGAAGACATAATTGATGAGACTGAAGATAAATACCTGAATACTTCTTTGGAAAGGGATCAGTCAGGAAAAAGATCAAAACAAAAGGAAGAAAGCCTAAGATTCATGTGGGATACCATCAAAAGGAATAACCTACATGTCATTGGAATTCCAGAATAAGAAGAGAAAATAAAACCACTGAGAAAATTGTCCAAGATTTGTTGGAGGAGAACTTCCCTGATATGATGAAAGATGAGAATATATCCATTCAGGAAGTCCAATGAACCTCAAACAGGATAAACCCCAAAAGAAAATCACAAAGACATATCATCATCATGAAGCTCACCAAAACTGAAAACAAAGACAGAATCCTGGAAGCATCACAGGAAAAGCAAAAAGTTACTTACAAAGAACAACCAGTAAGAATAAGCTCTGATTTCTCAGCAGAACCATGCAAGTGAGAAGGCAATGTGATGGTATATATAAAACCCTGAAAAAGAAAAATTTTTAACCAAGAATTATATAACCAGCAAAATTATCCCTCAAATATGATGGTGAAATTAGATTTCCAGATAAGCAGAAACTAAGGGAATTTCTTAAAACCAGACCAACCTTACAAGAGATACTAAACAGAGTCTTATGAACAGAGAACCAAAAATAGCAAACAACAACCAACCATTAATCCACATGATTACATAACCCAGAAACCACAGCTATGGACATATCCAAAGTAAAAGAAGCTTACAAGATTATAAACAGGGAACCAGAGACAACAATTGGCAAATGAGGACAACTACAAATCAAAAAAGGGAAACTACTGTGTAGTTACAGAACTTCTAAATGGTGAGGACATCAGGAAAGTTGCAATATAGAATGGACTGTTCTAAACTCAGGGAGAAAATTATAAATTATAGGGTAACCTCAAAGAAAAATGATAAACCCTCACATCACAATAAAAAAGAGAACAAACACAAATATTCAGCAAATACAAAAACAACAGTAACAAAGGAAATGATAACACAATTCATAAACATATTGAGCTCAGTACAGAAAATAATATGTAATAAAGAAACCAGGGACACCATGAGAAAACACATTACAAAATGACAGCAACCAATTCATACTTGTCAATAATTACATTGAATGTTAATGGATTAAATGCACCACTCAAGAGACAGAGAATTGTAGATTGGATAAGAAAATATAACCCATCAAATGCTATCTACAAGAGACACACCTTAGAGACAAAGACAAAAACAGACTAAAAATCAAAGGTTGGAAATAGATATATCAAGCAAATGGCAACCATAAAAGAGCAGGAGTGGCAATATTAATTTCTGATCAAGTTGACTTTAATACAAAAACCACCATACGAGACAAGGAAGGACATTATATAATGATTAAAGGATCAATTGAACATGAAGATATAACCATAATAAATATCTATGGACGCAATGAAAGAGCCCTAAAATACATAAATCAGACTTTAAAAGAGTTGAAAAGTCAAATAGATGACTCCACAGTCATAGTGAGAGACTTTAATACACCACTTTC
>NW_006921839.1:4236855-4239494 GCF_000298275.1 Orycteropus afer afer | reverse complement strand
ATCCTTCCAAACGAATTGGGACGGCACCTCCTCACACACCTTCACCAAGTGACTCATTTAGGAGAACGGAAGATGTTGGAGTTATTGGACAAAGAGCAGATCCACATGCCCCATCAGAAGCAAACAGCTCAGAGTGTGGTGAACCGGTACCGGGCCTGTCAGGTCATGAAGGTAGAAAAGAGGAAAAACACACACGCAGGTACAAGGAGGAGGGGGAGGGAGCCTTGCCGACACTGGGAAATAGATTTCACTGAAGTTAAGCCAGGTAAATATGGATACAGATATCTCTTAGTGTTAGTGGATACTTTCTCAGGATGGGTAGAAGCGTACCCCACTAGGAGGGAAACAACCATGGTAGTAGCAAAAAGAATTTTAGAAGAGATAGTACCTAGGTATGGAATGCCTAGAACGTTAGGGTCAGACAATGGACCAGCTTTTGTAAGTCAAGTTATCCAGGGCTTAGCCTCAACTCTGAGGGTAAATTGGAAACTACATTGTGAGTATAACCCTCAGAGCTCTAGCCAGGTAGAAAGAATGAATAGGACTCTAAAGGAGACCCTATCTAAATTAGCGATAAAAACTAGCGGAGACTGGGTGACTCTCCTCCCCTTTGCATTATACCGGGTCAGGAATACCCCATACACACTAAACCTAACCCCATTTGAAATAGTGTATGGGATGCCACCCCCTATTATTTCCAATTTGGAAGTATGTCCCAATAACTTGTCGAAAGATTTAATCTTGGAAATGAAAACTCTCCAAGTAATCCAAAGGAAATTATAACCCAAACTCCAGACCATATATGAAGGTCCTCTTAGTGAACAAGGGATCACCCATGAGTTCGAACCAGGAGATTGGGTATGGGTAAAGAAGCACCAGAAAAAAACACTAGTGCTTAGATGGAGGGGACCTTATGTTGTTGTTCTTGTGACCCCCACTGCTGTTAATGTAGATGGAATCAGCGCCTGGATACATCACTCCCATATCAGAAGAGCTGACCAGACGGAGCAGCAGTCTGCACAAGCGGAGTGGAAAGCTTACTCAGATCCTGAAAATCCACTGAAGGTCAAGCTAACGAAGCACCATGAAAATTAGAGCCCTTCTCGCCCTCACCCTATACCTCCACCGCCTCGCAATAAGTATTGCAGCTCACCAACCCTATAAAGTTACATAGCGAATCCGCAATGAACTAACCCATGAAACTTTGAACTCCACTGCCCATATCACCCCCCTTAACGTTTGGTGGCCTGATTTATTTTTCTCCCTCGCGACCCTTACTGGCTGTTCTTGGGATGAAGGTTTTATCCGTAGAATGGATTTTTTTGCATGCCCTGGGTACAAGAGAAACGTCCAGCAATGCGGGGAGCTCATTTGGTATTACTGCAAAAATTGGAATTGTGTGACTTCTAATGATGGGGAATGGAAGTAGCAGGTAAATATCCAGAACTATGTAACATTCTCCTTTACCAAACCCAGACATACTTATGTATCAGGAAAATGTAAGGAGTGTGATTGGATAAAAATCTCGTTTACTGAACAGGGAAAGAAGGAGTTAGCTAAGTGGAAACCTGAGCTTACTTGGGGTCTCCAAATTTGGTATAGGGGATATCCCTCTGGGGTGATAAGCATTGTACAGGAAATAGAACCTTTAGATACTGGGTCAGTAGGTCCAAATGGAGTGTTAAACCCTCCGGAAAAAGGAACCATACCGCCTACAGGGAAGACGGTGAGGGAACCAAGCACTGTAACTCCTGATGTTACAGACCCTCTCTGGAATTTAATGATAGCAGCCTATCAAACACTTAATCATACTAGCCCTAACCTAACTCAAACTTGTTAGCTATGTTACGATGCAAAACCTCCATTTTATGAAGCAATAGGTATTAACACCTCTTTCAGTTATTCTCATGACATGAACCCAAAGAATTGCTCTTGGAAAGACCGTAAAGTAGGAATCACTATACAACGTGTAACAGGGAAGGGCTTATGCGTGGGGAAGCCTCCCAACGCCCAAGAGCGTTGCACCTCATACATTGAAATAAACCTGTCCTTTAATTGGATTATTCCCAGGGAAGGGGGTTGGTGGCTTTGCTCAAAAGCAGGACTATTACCCTGTTTAAACTTGAAAGTACTCAATCTGTCCTCAGATCATTGTATGATGGTGACTGTCCTGCCCCGAATCCTTTATCACCCAGAAGAAGAAATGTATGTACAGTGGGGCAGAATCAATAGAGAAAGAAGGGAGCCACTCACTATAGCCCTTACTCTAGCTACTCTGGTTAGCTTGGCAGGGACCAGTCTAGGAATAGCTTCCTTAACAGTACAGAACCAAAGGATGTATTCCCTGAGAGCAGCTATAAACGAAAACCTTGAAAGAATAGAAGACTCTATCTCGAACTTAGAGAAATCCCTAACCTCACTGTCGGAAGTTGTGTTACAAAATCACCGAGGGTTAGATCTCTTACTTCTCCAAAAAGGGGAGCTGTGCGCAGCCCTGAAAGAAGAATGCTACTTCTATGCTAACCACACGGGGGTAGTCCGGGAGTCCATAACCAAGGTACGAGAAGAGCTTACCCTAAGAAAACGGGAACGTGAAGCTCAGGAAGGATGGTTCGAGTCTTGGTTTAATAGCTCCCCGT
>NW_006921839.1:4223013-4227773 GCF_000298275.1 Orycteropus afer afer | reverse complement strand
GACCATTCCCTGGAGAAGGATGTCATGCTTGGTAGGGTGGAAGGTTGGCAAAAGAAGGGAAGGCCTTCAATGAGATGGATTGACACGATGGCTGTGATGATGGGCTCAAGTATAGCAGGGATCATGGAGCTGGTGCAGGATTGGGCAGTGTTTCATTCTGCTGTGCATGGGGTCACTATGAGTCAGAAATGACTCGATGGCACCTAACAACAACAACAACAACAACCGTGACTGCTAAAAGAACTAACAGCTCTGTCCCGGAGGAAGTGTAGCCAGAATGCTCCTTGGAAGTGAGAATGGCCAGACTTCGTCTCACATACTTTGGTCATGTTGTCAGAAGGGACCATTCCCTGGAGAAGGATGTCATGCTTGGTAAGATGGAGGGTCGACAAAGGAGGGGAAGGCCCTCAATGAGATGGATTGACAAGCTGGCAGTGGCAATGGGCTCAAGTATAGCAAGAATCATGGAGCTGGCTTAGGACCAAGCACTGTTTTGTTCTGCTGTGCATAGGGTCACTATGAGTTGGAGACTACTTGACGGCACCTAACAACAACAGTTTTCAAAGAGACTTCTTTGCTCCTCATCACTTGGAAGAGATCTTTTGCAGCAGATTTGCCCAATGCAATATGTCGTCTGATGTCTTGACTGTTGCTTCCATTGGTGTTGATTGTTGTTGTTGTAGAGCGGAGTAATATGAAATCCTTGACAATTTCAATCTTTTCTCCATCCACCATGAAGCTGTTTATTGAACCAGTTGTAAGGATTTTTGTTTTCTTTATATTGAGGTGTAATCCATACTGCAGACTCTAGTCTTTAATCTCCATCAGTAAGTACTTCAAGTCATCCTCACTTTCAGCAAGCAAAGTTGTGTCATCTCTGTATCGCATGTTGTTAACAAGTCTTCCTCCAATCCTGATGCCACATTCTACTTCATATAATCCATTTTCTCAGACTATTTGCTCAGCATATAAGTTGAATTTTGTTGTTGTTGTTGTTATGTGCTGTCAAGTCGGATCTGAGTCATAGCGACCCCTCCTTGGATTTCTGAGGTGGTATCACTACAGAAGTAGATTGCCCAACCTTTCTTCCAAGGAGTGGATGGTGAGTTTGAACCACCAGCCTTCTGGTTAGCAGTCAGGATACAACTCTGACTCACTTCCTTCTTGTTTTTGAACCATGTTCTGTTCAAATGACAGCCTCCTGATCTATGTACAGGTTCTTCATGAGTACAATCAAGCATTCTGGAATTCCCATTCTTCTCAATGTTATCCACAATTTGTCATGATCCACACAATCTAATGTTTTTGCATAGTCAATAAAACATAAATAAACATCTTTCTGGTATTCTTTGCTTTCAGCTAAGATCCATCTGACAACAGCAATGATATCCCTCATTCCATGTCCTCTTCTGAATCCAACCTGCATTTCTGGAAGCTCTCTGTCAATATACTGCTACAACCATATTTGAATTATCTTCAGTAAGATTTTACTTGCATGTGATATATTAATGATATTGTTCAATAATTTCCATATTCCAGGGGGTCACCTTTCTTTGGAATGAGTACAAATACGGATCTCTTCCAGTCAGTTGGCCAGGTAACTGTCTTCCAAGTCTCTTGGCGTGTAGATGAGTGAGTGCCTCCAGCAGGGCATCCATTTTGAAACATCTCACTGGATAGCCCGTCAGTTTCTGGAGCCTTGTTCTTTGTCAATTCCTTCAGTGTGGCTTCGACCTCTTCCTTCAGTACCATTAGTTCTTGATCATATGCCACCTCCTGAAACAGATGAACATCAGCCAACTCTTTTTGGTACAGTGACTCTGTGTATTCCTTCCATCTTCTTTTATGCTTCCTGCATCGTTCAATATTTTGCCCATAAAATCTTTCAATATTGCAACTTGATGTTTCAAATTTTTCTTCAGTTCTTTCAGTTTAAGAAATGCCTAGAGTGTTTTTTTCCCTTTTCTGGAGTTAGTTTTCTAACCCCAGGTCTTTGCACATTTCATTACTGTAATTGGCTTTGTCTGCTCAAGCTGCTCTTTGAAATCTTCTGTTCAGCTCTTTTATCTTGTCATTTCTTCCATTTGCTTTAGCTACTTTCCACTCAAGAGCAAATTTCAGAGTCTCTTCTGAAATCCATTTTGGTCTTTTCTTCCCTTCCTGTCTTTTTAATGACCTCTTGTTTTCTTCATGGATGATGTCCTTGATGTCATCCCACAATTCCTCTGGTTTTCAGTCATAGGTGTTCAATGCATCAAATCTATTCTTTAAATGGTCTCTAAATCCAGGAGGAATATTATCAAGGTCATATTTTGGTTCTTGTGGACTTTGTTTCAATTCTCTTCAACTTCACCTTAAGCATGCATATGAGAAGTTGATGGTCTGTTCCACGAACAGCTCCTGGTCCTGTTTTGGACAAAGAATTTAATTTCTCCATCACCTCTTGCCACAGATATAGTCAATCTTATTCCTTTGTATTCCATCTGGTGAAGTCCACATGTATAGTCATTGCTCATGTTATTGAAAAAAGGTATTTGCAATGAATAAGTCATTGGTCTTGCAAAATTCAATCATGTGATTTCCAGAGTAATTTATATCTCCATGACCATACTTTCAAACTACTGGTAACTCTTCTTTGTTTCCAACTTTTGCATTCCAGATAATGGTGGTGGTGTCATTTGGAAAAAGATAGTGATATTCGTAGCACAACTTGAAGAATATAATCAATGCCACTGAATTGTTTATGTGGATATTATTGAAATGGTGTATCTTTGACTGCATATACTTTCACCAAAATAAAAAAGTAATATATGTTATAATTGAAAATTTAAAAAATATATAAATAAGAATATTAAAATCCCTTAATTCCATTACCCAGAAAACATATTCTAATTGCTTGATAGGAGTTCTGGTAGCATAGTGCCTAAGGCACTTGACTGCTAACCAGAAGGCTGGCGGTTCAAACCCACCAGCCACTCCTCGGAAGGGAGACTGGGCAATCTATTTCTGTATATTTTACCACCTCAGAAACCCAAAGGGGGTCACTATGAGTCGGAATCAACTTGATGGCAATGAGTTTGGTTTTTTGTTTGGAATACGATGATAAACAGCTTTTAAGCATCTTTGGTTTTCTGAGACTAAATGGACTCCTTTTGACTTTTTCTTTTTTATTTCACATGCATAGAATTCAATTTTTGTTTACAGACTCGTTAAACAAAGGATAAACCAGTTGCCATGGAACTTTTTACAACTCATGGCAATGCCATGTGAGTCAGAGTAGAACTGTGCTCCATAAGGTTTTCAGTGGCTGATTTTTCAGAAATAGATCCCATCTTTTCTTCTGAGGTGTCTCTATGTGGACTGGAACCTCCAACCTTTTGTTTAACAGCTAAGAATGTTAGCTGTACTACCACTGACTAACTGGAAGGTCTGCTTATATTTTAAGACTTAAACACAGTGTAACCATTTTCCCTTCTATTTACACCAACTTCCAAAATCAAAACTCACTGTCATCAAGTGATGACTATTGTGACTCATAGAGAACCCCACAGGGTTTCCAAGATTATAAATCTTTGTGGAAGCAGATTGCCTCTTCTTTGTTCCAAAGAGTGGCTGGTCAGTTTGAATCACCATCCTTTTGTTTAGCAGCCAAACGCCTTAACCACTGCACACCACCAGAACTCCTTACACCAACCTAGGCACTTTTTAATTCAAAAACTTCTATCTGGAAAGAGTATTTGCAAAACAAAAGGAAGTACACATTGGGCCAAGAGATGTAAACTTTTTCTGAAGCATGTGCTAAACTCTCACTATTTAATGGATAAGAATGAATACTGCTGTTTAACTAGATCCAGTCTCTGAAATATCTAATTAAAACTGATGTGCTTATTTAGTTTCCAATTCATCACAGGTGGGCCCACATTAATGTGAAAATGAGAGTAAATTACCAGCATTTGGCAATCTTTCTGAATGTCATTCACATTATTAGCTCAAACCTCAAAATGCATTTTAAAATGTGGTTCATAGGTTGGGCACTGTCTCTCCACAAAAACAAAAATCTTCTTGGGAGGGCTTATGGAATTCACTTTTGAGGAGGGGGTTCCTAATAAGAAAAACCCACCTCCTCAAACAAGCTTATGTGTGATCTTACAGAAGGTGAATGCAGAGAATGTTGTGGGAGGAGATGCTGTCTCTCTCTACTCCTTATTGTCTCCTGGGAAAAACTGTTTAGTTTGGCCCAACTCTCTTCTAGTTTGTCAACCAGAACTTCATTAAAAAAAAAAAAAAAATCAGTTCATTGACCTTTGCAGGGGAATTGTTTCTAGTAGTCTTCACATGGGACTAGAAGAGAATAACAGCTTCAATTCCATCCCAGCAGACAGCTATATGCCTCTCACAAATGGGCCTGACCCCTTCAACCTTCCTCTTTCACATCTACAAAATGTAAACTTCCACCTACTTTATCTTTGAAAGGCTCTTTGCAAGAGTGTGCTGAAATGCATTGGGTGGAATCCTCCATGATATGACAACACCTAGATTTTTGCACATTCTACACAAAGCATGCCTTGACACATCCATATCTCAAAATCTCTTTCCTTTTCTACTTTTTCTAAAACTTCCAAATTCACATAGAAAAGGATATCTTTCTCTATTAAGGCATCTACTATCATGTTGTTGTTGTTGTTGTTATGTGCCGTCGAGTCAGCCCTGACTCATAGCGACCCCTCCTTGGGTTTCCGAGGCAGTATCACTACGGAAGT
>NW_006921839.1:4217168-4222913 GCF_000298275.1 Orycteropus afer afer | reverse complement strand
GCCCTCCCCATATTGTTCCATAAATTGGAGAAAGAAACGGGGTACGGGGTCTTTTGCTTAAGCCACTGACCTGGTAAGGGCAAAGACCCTAACTTAAGTTAGCTAATAAACTGTCCTATTGCATTTGCATTAGCGTGGGTTAGCGTCTTCTTCTCTTCCGAAATTCTCCTTTACAACCTGGGTACAACACAGCAAAATGCCTTGCCCACTATGCCACCAGAAGAACTCCTTGCATTAACTGTTTAGAAGGTTGTAATTGTGATCCTGTTGGAAGACTGATAGGAATAAGGAGGGAAAGCAAGGAGAATGAGTGTGTAGCTCAGGTGACAATCAATGAACCTGGACTAAGGCATTGATGGGAGACATTCCTAAAATAAGATTGGCCGGATTTTGTTAACAATTAAGTGTGCGTAGTGACTATGGAGGAGGTGTGTATTTGAGGGAGAAGATTGGGTTCCCTTTGGGGCATAAAAGAAAAATGAGGTTTTGAAGATACTTTGGTTACTTCATGTTGTATCCACTTTTTTCCTCTAGTACTATCTAACATCTGAACCTTAAAAACCTGCTGTTCATAGCTATGGTCTCAAAATAATGTGTCTACCTTTCAGATTGAACTTCACCCAAGGACATAATCAGGTTATAACACCAACAGAATCAAATCTGTGAGAGGATCTATGACATTCATTGATATACAAGCAAGCATGCAGGAAAAAAAAAAAAAAAGGGCATAAACATTAGACTATTTTTTCTGCATTTATGATCTGATCACTGATGTTTCTATCATTTATTTTACATTGCTTCCTCTGAAATTATTTTAATCATAATCTTTAAAAACCTTGGGTATGAGTCACTTTTACAGAATGTGTTCTGGAAGAGTGGCTAAGCTGCCTTCTTTTCTCCTCGCACATTTTGATGCTTAATAACCTACAGTTGAGTCTGTCTCCCACTGCCTAACCCATCCTAAGAGTGACTCTAGTTCCAGATTCCAGACTCCTCCCTGTTTTCTCTGCCCTGCTTTGTGGCCCAGTTATGCTAAATGTCAGCTCTTTCCATTCCAAAGGACTGAGCCTCAGGCCCTGCAATTCTTCCCATCTATTCTAGGTTAATCTCAGGGTGCCTGAGTTCATGGAAACTCAGGAGTCAAGTGATTTAAATGAGAAGAGATTAGACTTGTAGAACTTGGAAATCAGGCAATTCCCCACGGTATTTTCATGCTAACAGCATTCACAAACATTTCTCCTTTCTTGATTTTTTGTTTAATCTCTGGAGGCATAGGAAATATCATTATTCCTCTCAGGTATTAACAAAGTTAAAGAGCGCTGTCTGTATTTCAGTCAATTTTTTTTTTCCCCACAATGAAGGGGGAAATGAACACAGAACTGAAGGAATAATGTTATTCAGATCATTAGCACCTTTTTATGTTGTTGCAGACTGTCCACTCAGTAACTTACCCTTGGACATTTTTATTCTCAGGTCACACTACCTTCTGCCATTTGGCATTTTCCCAAGCACCATCCCTTTCCATCAGTCAGTGTAAACATTAGCCAAGCATAATTAAGAAAGTAAATCTGCTGTAGAAATTATTGTGGTTTCATTGAGATTTAGCCAGCGTTAAACAATAGATCATCAGTAAATTTTTCTTTCCTGGAAATTTAAAAACAAACAAGAGAAGACTGGTCATCTAGACACATCTAAGCTGTGCCTAAATCAAACTGTAGCAGCCTGGTTTTCTGATCCTAATATTCTCAGTTATGTTCTCATTTCAGTACTAAGAAGTGAGTCTTTGGGTGGGAAGACAGGAGGAACCCTGAAATGGAAGGAAAAGTAGAAAAGGATAGCATTAAAGGCTGCTGTGAATCACAAGACTATCATAATATAGATATTCAGCTGCAAACAAAACTCACTGGTTATAGTGGTTTATAAAATTGACAGTCTGTTTTGCCAGAATGATCAACATTAGCAAGCAGCATCCTACTGTTCAGCTGTGGATTTAGACTGGAGTCATAGAAGAAGATAATATGTTTAAGAATAGCACCTCTCAGAGTGTGAAGTGCACCTCCTGGGCTGGTAATCTAACCCTGGCTCTGGCAGGGCCTCAAGCAAGGTGAAGGAATGGGAGGAGGAATTGAATGAATAGTATTTCCTTTTTTGCTTAGGACTTACCAAACCAGAATCTGGTATTGCATATTCAGTGCTAAAATACCCCATAGATAGTTCCTTTCATTTTCTGGATCTAAATTGATGTGGTTTAGCAAAAGAGAAAACTGTGCATTGGATGACTTATCTACATGGTCAAAGTACACTGCCTGAAAACATCTCCTTTCCCTAGCTCCAACTTTTGAATTTTCCTAAAGAATTATGCCTTGGAAGAAATCTAGATCTGAGATCCTGTCATTGAGGTTTTTTTTTTAAAGTTCTTTGGTGTTGTCTTGAAGATCATAATGTTACTTACCGGTTACAAATGTACCCGGTTACAAATCTACTTACCAGTTACAAATGTACCCAGAGGACGCCATTGTGGTACAGCAAATGTGTATCTTATATCCAGAGATGATGTTATTATTATCTTCTGTGATAGGATTTTCTCTCTGGATCATCTGTCTAACAGTAGTCATGAGTTCACACAAAGCAATTCACATGCTTTCTTTTCTTATCACTAGTGACCAGAATTCCCATTAGATAGTTGGCCAGAATTGGGATCTTCATAGCAAAATAGATTAAAGCATGAAAATTGTTATTACTATTAATGCTATTTTTTTAATACTACCATGATTTGCATAGCCTATGTCATGGAAGTGCTACTCTATAGAGCACGTAAAGAACATTATTTACATTAAACCACATGTGTGCATTAAAATGATTACTACGATTGTGAGGAAGAATTCCTTATGTCTGTGTGATGAATAAATTGAGTTATAAAGAGAACCAATGGACACTTTCTTCAGAGGTGTAATCACAAAAGAAGTACTAATTTTAATTGCTTTTGCCCAAAACCTAGTGCAAAACTTAGAAAACAAAGCATAGGTATAAAGAGATGTTTACTTAAGCTATAAAAAAGTAAAGTCAGAGTGAATTATTCAGCATTTGTATTGTCAAACAATAAACACACAACTATATCTCCACCTCCTTTGAACTCTAGGTTTCAAATAACTTTCACTTAAAAAAAAAAAAAAAAAACAAACTCACTGCGGCTGAATCGATTCCGATTCATAGCAACCCCTCTTTGGGGTTGCTACACCACCAGAGCTAACCAGAACAAATAATGTCTCCAAATATTAAATATTGTATCATGGTTAGATAGTAGCCTGTTGTTGTTGTTATATGCCGTCAAGTTGAACCCGACTCATAGCGACCCCTCCTTGGGTTTCCAAGGCAGTATCACTACAGAAGTGGGATTACCCAACCTGCCTTCCGAGGAGTGGCTGGTGGGTTTGAACTGCCAGCCGTCTGGTTAGCAGGCAAGTGCCTTAGCCACTATGCCACTGTGCTACCAGAGCTCCCAGATAGTAGCCTAACCGCTCAAAAAAAAAAAAAAAAAAAAACCATTGCCATCAGGTCGATTCCTAATCATAGCAACTCTACAGGACAGAATAGAACTGCCTCCTAGGGTTTCCTTCCAAGGCTGTAAATCTTTAGGGAAGCAGACTGCCTGATCTTTCTCCCATAGAGCAGCTGGTGGGTTCAAATCACTGACCTTTCAGTTATCAGCTGAGTGCTTAAGCACTGTGCCACCAGGACTGCTTGATATTAACCTACTATTCCTAATATTCGGAGCTCTGGTGGCATAGTGTCTAAGGCATTTGACTGCTAACCAGAAGGCTGGAGGTTCAAACCCACCAGCAACTCCTCGGAAGGAAGGTTGGACAATCTACTTCTATAGTGATACCACCTCAGAAACCCAAGGAGAGGTAACTGTGAGTTGGATCCAGCTCCACTGCAGTGTGTTGTTTTCTTGCGTCTATTCCTAATATTGCTTAAGTATAAATACTAATTAAAAATTCATTCAGGATCACATTCCATGATTTTAGATTAACAGGCAAATGAAAACTAACAAGGAAGTTTCCCTATCCTGTGAGCTCCAGAAATGAGATCACCAGCTTAGGAGGTAAAATTAAAATAAATGAATATAAGGTTTTGAGGGTGTGTATTAGATGATGTCTTGAGAAAGTTTTTCCAGCTCTATGACTATTTATTTGGATGATAATCATTGGAAGAAAATGTAATATCCTTTTAATTACATGCTATTTCTCTCCCTCCCCTATTGATAGGACATGTGCTTTGAAGCAGAATGATATAATAGATGAAAGCAAAGAATTTGTAGTCAGAAAAGAGTCTTTGCTCTGCCATTTATAAGTTCAGTTTCTTTGTAATTTTAATGGAAATAATAATAACACTTGTCTTACCTACTTCACATTCTGTGTTGCAAATGACACAAAAAAAATATAAAAGTTGTTTATAAAAATATAAAGTTCTATATAAAGGTAAAGTTGCACATTTATTCAGTTGCTTTTTCCCAAATTTTCTAAATGTATGTAGATCATTTTTCATAATGATCAACACTAAATCAGACTTTATTGAGATCAATAAATTTCCTCAATAAAATCTAAAGCAAACCCACTGCCATTGTGTTGATTCCAAATCATAGCAACCCTGTAGCCAGATTAGAACTGCCCCACAGGGTTTCTAAGGTGGTAAATCTTTACAGATGTAGACTGCCTCCTCTTTCTCCCATAGAGTAGGTAGTGGGTTTGAACTGTCCACCATTTGATTAGCAGTCAAAGGCTTTAACCACTGCTCTACCAGAGCTCCTATTTCCTCAATAGTTAGCCACAGTATGGGAATGCAATCTGTGACCTTAAAAGAATTTAGAATTATCTAAAGCTACAATACTAAGTCCATATTCTTGAATTAATTAAAATCAGGCTCTGAGTCAGTGGTTTTCAAGCTTAAGTGAACATTGAAATCACTTGTACTGCTTTAAAAATTATTGATGCTATGAGTGCCTATGCATGATGGAATAACTCATATCAGATTTATACTCCCCTGAAAAGAGCTATAAAAGTTAGATAAAATATATAAAATGTTTACTGGCATTAGATGCCTACTAATTCACAGGTTACACCCACATTCACCCTGACTTCTCCCTGGTATCATTTTCTAAATCTGGATTAATGAACGAGTGCCCAAGTAGAAATAACTTGTCTTGCCAAACAAATGAAATAGAAATCGGAGTTCAGGGCTGCCAAGGAGATTGGTGTTTGTGGGGTAAGATATGAAATAAGAGAGAGCAGCATAAAGAAGCCCCAAAAATATGTATAAAAATTCCACTCATGTCCTTAGCCAACTCCTAAGCTCCATACGAGCAAGGCAAAACTCCAGGAATCATAGGAGGAAACAACGACTAGCAGGCTACAGAATTGGCAGATTTTAGAGAAAAAAAATGCTAGAAATGCCTGGTCTAGACTCATTGGAGATAACCTGATGAATAAACCAGGCTTTTAGTTGAGATCCCTGAAGAGCCACTGTCTAGTAATAAAGGCTATGACATAGAATTAAGGGCAAAACTGATCACCTTAATAAAGATTAAAACCAAACCCAATAAGGTCAAGATGATACACAGACTATTTAACTACCTATCAGAATAAAAACTGAAAGAACTGAAGAAAAAATTGAAGCCTTGAGTTGCAATATTGAGAGATTCTATGGGCAAAATATTGAATGATGCAGGAAACATCAAGAGAAGAT
>NW_006921839.1:4198355-4211263 GCF_000298275.1 Orycteropus afer afer | reverse complement strand
GTGCCGTCGAGTCAGCCCTGACTCATAGCGACCCCTCCTTGGGTTTCCGAGGCAGTATCACTACGGAAGTAGGATTGCCCAACCTTCCTTCATAGGGTAATTTAAAAATAAATTATTTCAGGGGCATAAGATGGAAGCTAAGAAAGTTTCCACTCACCTGCTAATATCAGCCCCTTCCTGTTTTTTAAAGTCTAAATTCCTCACTGGACTTCTGTCCTTCAGTTGAAAGTTTTAACTGCTTCAAATGAAAAATTCAGATTTCCTGCCAAAGAATATGAATAACCAATAAATAGATGCTCAATCTCACTAGGAGTCTGGGAAATACAAATTAAATCAACAATGAGGTACCCATATTCACCCACCAAATTGATAAAGTTTACAGAATCAATAACATACTGTGTTGAAAAGTGGACAGAAACCTTCTCATACACTGGTGGTGGGAGTGTAAGTCACCACAAACTTTTTTGTAAAAATAATTGAGTGGTATCTATTATAATTAAATATATCCAAACCCCACCACTGGGAAGCTAACCAATAGAAATTAGTACACTAGCATTTAATGGTATATCTTTTTAAAAAGTTAACCACAGCTTTGTTTGTGACAGTGAAGGGGGGAAGCAGAATACAAGGAGGTGTACATATACTGTAGAATAATACACAGTTATTTGGATTCCTTGGGTAGTGCAAACAGTTAGTGCTGGATTACTAGCCAGAGGCTGATGGTTCAAACTCACAAAGGAGCACTTTAGAAGACAGCCTGGCAATCTCCTTACAAAAGGTCACAGCCTTGAAAACCCTGTGGAGCAGTTCTATTCTGCACACATGGGGCTGCCATGAGTCAGAACTGACCCGACATCAACTAACAACATTACTTATTAACCTAGAGAAATGCCCATGATACATGCATGGTTAAGGGAGAAAAGCAAGACGCAGAGTATTACAGGCAAGACACAGTAGAATGCAGAACCCGGACCCTGGAGTTAGAATCTGGAGATTTGGAGCCTTCATTTTTAGCTGTTTGACTTTGTATAAGGTACTTTATCTCTCTAAGGCTCCTCATCTATAAAAATGGATATGAATGTCAGCTTCTTCATCTATAAAATGGGTATGAATAAAATGGGATTATACCATCTATCTCACAGAGTCTAAATAAAAATTGACTAAAAAAAGATGCAAAAAGTGCATCGAAAGCCATAAAGTAGGCATCCAATTAATGTTAATTCCCTAATTTCCACACCTCTAAAGTGAATCAGTTTTAGAAATTGTTATGATTTGAGTTATACCCACCAAAAAGATGTAAAATCCTAACACTTGGTACCTGTGAATATGATTTTATTGGAAAATAAGAGTTTTTGCAGATATAATCAAATAAAAATAAAACCATATGGTGGGTCCTAATATAGTACAACTGATGTCCTTAAAGAAGAGGAGAAAAGACACAGACACAGAAGTAACACAGTTATGTGAAGGCAAAGATTGAGATGGTGCAACCACAAGCCAAGAATACCTGGGGCTACTAGAAGCTGAAAGAGGCAAGGAAGGATCCCTCTCCTTGAAGGTCCAGAAGGAGTGTGACCCACTGACACTGTGATATCAGACATCTGGTCTTCAGAACTATAGTGGATGAATTTCTCTCATTTGAAACAACCCAGTTTGTGATACTTGGGCAGCCCTAGGAAACTAATACACAGCTCTTCTCAACAGCCCAAACAAGGAAAAAGGCTGGGGACTCTCAGCAATAGCAAGACTCAATAGAAATAAGCACTGTCTTGAGGTTAGGAAGATATGGGTTCAAATCCCTATTCGGCCACTGTATGACCATGGAACCTTGCATAAGTATGTGACTGCTTCAGGTCTCATTCTCTTACCACATAGGTGAGGATTAAATGAGATATGTGTGCAGAGTTGTATGTGTATGTGTGTGCATGCACATATGTGTGTATGCCTTGCCCCAGAGGTGATAGTCAAAGTTCTTTTGTTATTGTTGTTGTTGTTGTTTTATTATTATTGTGATTTGGGTGAAAGTTTACAGAACAAATTCATCTTCCATACAGCAGTTCATATACATTTTGTTGCATGACATTGGCTGAAATTCCCCACAATGTAACAGCTCTCTTCCCACTCCCTCACTGTAATGACCTCTTCCCTGTGTCCTTCCCTCCCATGCACTCCCACCCTACCCCTCAGCTGTTTCCCTGTACAAACACTGCCCTTCTGTTCTCCCATGACTGATCACTCCAAGGAGTGTATCTACCTGATGTAAATGTTTACCTCATATGCCTGCCTATTTATCTGGAAGCCACAGGAGTGAGTTAATTCCAGACCTGAAGGGTGGCTAGGGACCATAGTCTCAGGGGTCTACCAGGCCCTATCAGATCAGCAAACCTGGTCTTTTTTTTTTATGATTTTGAGCTTTGTTCCACATTGTTCTCCCACTCTGTCCAGTATCTCCTGCACCAATTCCCCTCCAAGTGGTTGACAGTGGTAGGCAGGCACCAAGTAGTACTTCTGGCCTCATGGTCAAACAGGCTGAAGATCACATGGTTTACCACTCCCTTGGACTAATAGTTTCCATGTGTCTTTGGTTTTCTTCATTGTTCTTTGCTCTGGATGAGGAGAGAGCCATCGTTGCATCTAGATGGGCACTTGCAAGCTCTTAAGATCCCAGTTACTACTTACTAAAGTAAGATGTAGAACAATGTTTTTGTGTAGCATGTTATGCCAATTGAGCTTGAAGTCTCCTGTGACCATGGTCCTGAGCCCACATGCCCAACTGCTTTCTCCCTCTGGCTGTGACCAAGAAGCCACCACAACCTTGCCCCTTGTCAGCTCTACTATAAACCTGGACATTCTTACAGCACATAGGAACATAGTCTGCTAGCCTTATACACAGTCATGGGCGCACTACCATCTGCTTATGCCTAGAAATACCTTGTCATTCAGCCTGTCCATCCATCTTTCCACCTGCAGATCAATGCTTGCCAGGTGATAGTCAAAGTTCTAACACCTAAAATTGCATAGGTACCAACCAATTGCAAAACAAAAACAAAAACCAAACTCACTGCCATCAAGTTGATTTGACTCATAGCGACCCTTCCTTGGGTTTCAAAGGCAGCATCTCTGTGGAAGTAGATTGCCCAAACTTCCTTCTGAGGACTGGCTAGTGGGTTTGAACCACCTACCTTCTGGTTAGCAGTCTAATGCCTTGGGCACTATGCCACCAGAGCTCCCTACCAATCACCATAGATATTGTTTGATTACATATACTAGATACTCAATAAATGGGAGTTTTCTTCTCTCATTTATTAAACAACTATTTTTGACCATTTAATATGAGCTTGGTACTATGTTTCTTAATGGCAAGAGATAATTCTAATATGCAGGTAAGTAAAAAACAAAACAAAACAAAATTTCTATACAAAGGTTGTTGTTGTTAGCTACCTTCAAATCGGTTCTGCCTCATAGCAACCCTATGTACAACGGAAGAAGCAATGCCTGGTACTTCTCCATCCTCACAATTGTTGCTGTGCATGAGTCCTTCGTTGCAGTCACTGTGTCAATTCATATTGTTGAGGGTCTTCCTCTTTTTCACTGATCCTCTACTTTCCCAAGCATGATATCTTTCTCCAGGGTCTGGTCATTTCTTACAACATGACCAAAGTATGTGAGAGAAAGTCTGACTGTTCTAACTTCTAAGGAGCAGCTGTACTTCTTTCAAGACATATATGTTCATTCTGGTAGTCCATGGTATAGTCAATATTCTTCACCAACAGCACAACTCAAATGCATTAATTCTTCTTTGATCTTCCTTATTCATTGTCCAGGTTTCACATGCATATGAGGCTGTTGAAAATACCATGGCTTGGGTTAAGCCCACCTTCATCTTCAAAGTGACATCTTTGGTCTTTAACACTTTAAAAAAGTCCTTTGCAGCAGATTTGTCCAGTGCAATATATCTTCTCATTTCTTGACTGCTACTTCCACAGGTTGGTAAAAATCTTCAATGTCTTCATCTTTGGTTTTAGTAATTGGTGTATAAATTTTAATAATAGTTGTGTTATCTGGTCTTCCTTGTAGGCATGGATCTTATCCTATCACTGACAGCATTGTACTTCAGCATAGATCTTGAGATGTTCTTTTTGACAATGAATGTAACAGCATTCCTGTTCAAGTTGTCATTCCTGACATGTTGTTGTTGTTGTTAAGTGACATCGAGTCGTTTCTGACTCATAGCGACCCCATGCACAGCAGAACGAAACACTGCCCGATCCCGCGCCAGCCCCACAATCCCTGCTATACTTGAGCCCATCATTGCAGCCACCGTATCAATCCATCTCGTTGAAGGCCTCCCCCTCTTTCGTTGACCCTCCACCCTACCAAGCATGACATCCTTCTCCAGGGAATGGTATATATCGTATGATTGTCTGATTCTAAATAACCAATACCAGTCCATATCAGCTCACTAATGCCTAGGATATTGATCTTTATCCATTCTGCCAAAGGGACAAGGAGGCTGCATCTTCTGACCTCCTCTAACCCCACAAGAGGAAGACAGAATCACCATCAGTAGCCCAAGGCCTATGCCTGCAAGGCCAGACATGCCACCTCCCTCCAACCCTTTCATCAACCATTCCTCCAGCAGCACCCACCACCTCTCTGCTGGGTTCAATAATTCACTGCAGTGGCCACACAGAACTCACAGATTATGGAATTTATTAGGGAAGCAAGATGTCACAATTCAAGTTCAGAAATGCACTCAGTCTCTAACAGCTGGCTGTCAAACTTAGCAGATGGCAGTTTCAGTAGCACATCACTCTCTCAGGAGTGTGTGTCTCTCGTGTCTCTCAGCAGCATGTGTCTCTCAGGAGTGTGTTTCTCTCAGCAGCATATCTTTCTCAGCCAGCAGTCAGAGACATTCCTTCTGCTCTAGGAGGGCTCCTTTTGAGCCTGGCAGAGTGACCTAACTAACCAATCCCAACATCAGAATTCTATACACCTGAGAGAGAGCGAATTTTCCAGGAAGTAACTTTGTGCTGCTCCCAACAGAAGTACCCCAGGTGGATAACTTTAACAATCAGGAGCTACTCAGTTGCTCACAGAAAATTCTACCATGGAGTTTACAAAGACTTATGGCTAGAAAAGCCACACTATGTCATTTACTACAACACACATTCCCTTTCATTTTTGACGACTTCCAATTTCCTACATTCATACTTAGTACATTCCAAGTTCTGATATTAATGAATGTTTATAGCTGTTTCTTACCATTTTGAGTTGTGCCCCATCAGCAAATGAAAGTCCAAAAGCTTTACTCCATTCATGTCATAAAGTTGACTCTACTTTGGGGAGACAGCTCTTCCCTAGTGGTATATTGAGTGACTTCCAACCTGAAGGGCTCATCTTCTGGCACTATATCAGACAGTGTTTCAGAGTATTCATAAAGTTTTCCAGTGATATATCAGAGAGTGTTTCACTGCTATTCATAAGGAATTTTGAAATCTTCTGTTCAGCTCTTTATTTCATTATTCCTTCCATTCACTTTAGCTACTCTGCATTCAAAAGCAAATTTCAGTCTCTTTTGACATCTATTTTGGTCTTTACTTCCTTTTCTGTCTTTTTAATGACTTTTTGCTTTCTTCATGTACGATATCCTTCATTTCATCAAAAAATTTGTTTGGTCTTCAATAATTGGTGTTCAGTGAGTCAAATATATTCTTCAGTTTGTCTCCAAATTTGGGTGGGATATAATCAAGGTGTTATTTTGGCTCTCATTAACCTGTTTTAATTTTCTTTAGCTTTTACTTGAACTTGCAAACAGCAATTTATGGTCTGTTTCACAGACTGATGATATTGAGCTTCTCCATCACACTTTCCATAGTTGTAGTTTATTTAATTCTTATGTATTCCACCTGTATAGTCACCGTTTATGTTGTTGACAAAAGACATTTGCAATGAATAAGTCATTGGTCTTGCAAAATTCTATCATGGAGTCTCAGGCATTGTTTCTTTCACCACGGCCATAATTTCCAATTATTGATGCCTCTTCTGTTTCCAACTTTCACATCCCAATTCCCAGTAATTATCAATACATGTTGATTGCATGTTTGGTCAATTTTAAACTACAGAATTTGGTAAAAACCTTCAATTTCTTCATCTTTGGCTTTGGTGGTTGGAAGGTAAATTTGAATAATAACTGTATAAACTGATCTTTCTTTTAGGTGTATGAATATTTTCTTATCACTGGCACCTTTGTACTTCAGTGTAGATCTTAAAATATCCTTTTTGATGATGAATGTGATGGCATTCCTTTTCAATTTGTCATTCTCAGCATAGTATGCCATATGATTGTCCCATTCAATATGGCCAATAACAGTCCATTTTCACTCACTAAAGCAAAGGTAGTAGAATCAATTTTCACTCTTTACAATTTGTCCTAAGGTCAATGCTGCACACCCATCAGTAGACAAAGAAATAAAAACAAATAACAATAATAAACCTCAGGTTCTTAATAGCAGTGTTGTTCTACTGTGCTGCTCTTGTAATAAGGTGCTAAAGAAACACTAAACAGGGAAATTCAGAGAGAAGCTGTCCATAGAAATTTACCATCAAAAGCTAGGCAGGATTAGGTCTGATTGCAGTGGGGATGACCCTGGCAAGCTTACAGCATTAAAGAGAGCCAGCCCAACTGGGAGTTTAAGTACTTGCCCCCTTCACTACCCTGAGCCTCTTTTTTCTTACCTGTAAACAAGGGAATTGGGTGCTATAATCCCGTTAGGGGAAAGTCAACTGCGAAGGAACTGTATCAAGTGCTGAGGAGCAAGGATATCTCCTTGAGGACTAAGGTGTGCCTGACACAAGCCATGATATTTCCAATTGCCTCGTATGCATGTGAGAGCTGGACAATGAATAAGGCAGACTGAAGAAGAGTTGATGCTTTTGAGTTGTGGTGCTGGCGAAGAATGCTGAAAGTACCATGGACTGCTAAAAGAACTAACAGATCTGTCCTGGAGGAAGTGCAGCCAGAATGCTCCTTGGAAGCGAGAATGGCCAGACTTCGTCTCACCTATTTTGGTCATGTTGTCAGAAGGGACCATTCCCTGGAGAAGGATGTCATGCTTGGTAGGGTGGAGGGTCAACAAAAGAGGGTGAGACCTTCAACAAGATGGATTGACACGGTGGCTGCAATGATGGGCTCAAGTATAGCAGAGATTGTGGGGCTGGCGCAGGATCGGGCAGTGTTTCGTTCTGCTGTGCATGGGGTCGCTATGAGTCAGAAACGACTCGATGGCACTTAACAACAACAATCCCGTTAGGACACTTTTTCTCTAAATACTGAGTTCTCTGGGTTCTACTCAAATCTGTGTCATGGCATTTTTAAGGTAAGTTTAAAAGAGTGAAGACTAGGAACAATAAAACTCAATTTGAAATTGCAGGGAGAGATTTTGGAGCCCAACAGACCTGGATTTGAACCATTGCCACAGTGCTGAAACCATCTCTATTCAAGGAACTGAAAGTGCTCCCACCAGAAGGGCGTATCTTTACTTCACACCAGCATAAGCATTAAGGAAAATAAGACTCCTTGACCAATTTAGGGCTCCTTGGCCCATTTAGCACTAGTGGAATTTTTGCAAATTTTGTGTATTAAGAATTTAGTTCAGTTGTTAGAAAAAGAGAATCTCTCCACTCCAAAAACTAATTTTGTTTCACCAAATGGTGTTATTTTTTTTCTCTCATGTACTGGGAAGTCTAAGGAAGGTGCAACAGACTCACACTCTTCTTATCCTTTTGCTTAGCTACATTTACCATGAGTTTGTTACCTCATAGCCATGAGGTGTCTGCTAATACTCCGACCATCATGTCTATATTCTAATGGAAGAAAGAGAGGTGAGGTTATTTGGATTTTAAAGTTTGGATTTTAAAACTGAAGTCCTATGTTTTGGAAATCTCTACAATACCAGATAAACTGGAACAGCTGGTCACCCCAAAGGAAGAGCAAAAGGCAAATGGCACTATCAACTGTCTGTCTCACCTTTTTAAGGCTCTTACCCAGAAGTCCTATCCAAACAATTTCTGTTTACATCTCATTGGCTAGAACTTAGTCACATGGTGCTCATTTGCAAAGGAGACTGGAAAATGCTCACTGTAAGCTAAACAAACTTTATGTTCTTGTAGGCAAAGAAAGGGAGGCAGTAGTAGTTCTGTGATGGAATTCTCACCTACCGTGTGAAAGACTTAGGTTTGATTTCAGGCCAATGCACCTCACATACAGCCACCACCCATCAGTTAGTGGAGGTTTGTGTGTTGCTGTGATGTTGAACAGGTTTTAGCATAGCTTTTAAGAAGGACTAGGAAGAAAGACCCAGTGATCTACTCTCAAAAATCAGCCAACAAAACCCCAATGGATCATAGTAGTCTGCTCCACAACAAATAAAGAGAATGGCACAGGAGTAGGCAATATTGTGCTCTATTGTTCTGGAGCCATGAGCTGAGGGCCTACTAAATGGCAGATAACAGCAACAACAACAGGCAAAGAAGACTATAATTATTGAACAGTCAGTTCCTTCACACTTACTGAACCAGTAACAGCACAGTCTGTGGAACCCTATATAGCATCTTAACCCTGAAAATTCTACTCTAGGCTCTGCCCAAGAGCATTCCCAGAGCCTTGTTTCAAGTATTTCCCACCTACTCAGGTAATGATGATGCAAGAATCTAGCAAATCAAAGCACCATTTCGTTTCTCTGTTGGCTTAGTTTAAGAAATGGGCTATGGCAGCTCTGGACCTCTGTAGGAGACTAAAAGTTTCCCATAAAATCAAGGGGCAGGGCCTGGGTTTCCAATGACATCCTCCTCTTGCCTCCCCTCCTCCCCAGTGAGTGTACATCTCTATCTTGTATCTAAGCTCCAGCAAGCAGAAGAAGGAAGAAAGATGCATACTCCTACCAGCACTGACAGGGCCCTGATTAGGGATTAAGCTTTCTCCAATCCCATCTCCACCCAACCACAGAGTGTCGTTTTGAAGAATCATTTGTGGTAAATGAAGGGAGAGGAGCTATAAGGGCAAGAAATTGGTAGAAAATAATAGGAAAGAAGTGTTATCGTTTGATGAGGGTAATAACCTTTCTAAACTAGTGTCCTACTGCATTAGATTTTCCATGAAATTATTTAAAACAGCAGGGAATCAAACATCCCTACGTTATTAACCTCTAGTGTGTGCTTACTGAAGAAAATCCAAAGGATATTTATGTGTCTCGAGCAGAGGTTGAACCTTAATGTCCCAGACTGAGGCAATGAAGCTATGGAATCCCGCCTGTATTATCTTTGTCAATAAGGGTGCCACAGTTATGTTTCTTGCCTGGTGAGCAGGCATCCTTCTTCTACAGCCTCTCGTGATAAGCAGAATGCCAGTTTTCACTTTCGAGTTTTTGGCAGTTCGTTGCTTAAAGAAGAGAGCTTATTAGCAGCTGGTCCTCACTTTTCAAGGAGTCTTGGTGATAAGAAATCTGAAAAGTTAATACACAAAGGAGTGTTTTTCTGAGATTCTCTCCTAGAAGAAAACAAGGTGGTATGAAAACTTTGCTCCCATAACCCTGATAGTGTTACAATAAACCACTACACTACATATATTCACAAAAACATCCAACCACAGCTCACTCCATTACCTCGAAGTAAATCTGTCACAATCCAAGTCACTGTAGAAGCACTATGGTCATACATGTTGAATTATAGCTAGATTTTAGCATTAATTATAATAATTATATTGTCACCGCCACTTCATCATAACAACTTGTCTCATTTATGACATATGCTCTTTGTTCCAGGACTTGCAAAATTCCCAAAATGCAATAGGAGTTTTAAAAAGTGTTTGATCAAGGATACAAATGTAAGTTTTTACAGATTTATAGTTTTAAAAAATAGATTCAAATAAATGATAATTAATATATGGGAAAATGTGCTAAAACTGATTGGATTGCATATTCCTTGTAAGTTAGAAAGATTTACTTTTTGCTTGTTTTCAAGAGTTATGCACGTATAAATTATAGGTAGTTATGAATTCCAAAACTATAAATATACAGAAAGACCCTGGAGGTATCATACCAAGAAGCTGTTTACAAAAACTATGCCCCTCCAGTACCTTGAGGAAGGCATGGGATATTGAAATTTTGGCTAAATATTCACTTTTTTCAAAGAAGGAATATCTCTGAAAACAGATGGTGTCTGTTGCTTTGGGACTTGATCTGCATAAGCATTGTCAAAAGCCATTCCTCTTCTTTCTTTGTCCCTTCTCTTCCCTTCCCTTCCTTTCCTTTCACTTCCAAAACTATTAGCTATAGCTCAGCAAGTTGGTTGGGTATCAGCACTGAGGGAAGTAGGAGTAGGCGATGGTAGCTCCAGCAGCATGTAAGCCCCAAGCAAAGTGAGAAAAGCACCCATGGCACACGGTATCTGAGCCCAAGTAGGTTTAGAGGGCAGAGGGGAGGTAAAGGTAGCCTGGTATGGGGTCCTGGAGTTCAAACAAGGTAAGGAGGGTTTCCATGGAGATAGTAGCAGCTTGGCATGAGATATCAGGCCCAAGTGTGGTGAAGAGAATAGGTGGAGCAACTCAGAGAAGAATGTCCAAGCCAGTGTGGAGTGTGCCAGGCATTCTTATGATGCTAGATTTTCAGTGAGGTGAGGAGGGCATCCCTGCAGGGAAGAAGCAAAGCCTGAGAGTTGAAGAGGGTGTCCACACTAGAGAGTGTGACCAATGGCACATGTGGTTCTGTGCCTAAGCAGGGAAAGTATAGTCCTCACCAAGAGGTGACTTGAAGTGGGACATTAAAGCACAAGTGTAGGAAGGAAGGTATTTGTGTGTGAAGGTGGCACAGTGCAAGGGGTTGGAGCCTGACAGTCCTGATGATGACATCCATTCAGGGATGGGAAGGCCTTGGTGGCCTGGCACAAGGTGTAGGAGTCCAAGCTGGATGGGAAGAGCACCCACACAAGGCAAGAAGTTCAGCACAAAGTATCAGTGCTTAAGCAGTATAAAGAGGACATTTGGGAAGGAAAGTTAAAGGGTAGGGGGTCAGAGCCTATGACATTCCTGCAAGGGAAAGGGCACCAGACACTTGAGAGGAGCCCAAGTGAGATGAGCAGGACATTTCTATGGTAAGGAGGCCCAGCATGGGGTGTCAGAACCTGAGAGGGATGAGAAGGGTATCCACATGGAAAGTAAGCAGCCCAGTGGGGGAATCAGGCTGAACAGGGAGAGTAGGCATTCACAAGGAAGTGTGGGAAGCCTGAGCAGGGTGAGGGACTGAGAAGAGTCCATGGGGCAGGGACAGTGGTAGCAGCAGCACAGCAAAGAACTTCAGTGCCCAGGTGGGATGAGGAGGACAAATTCATGGAAAGTTCACCTGTCACTGGATGTCTGAGAAGGAGCTTGGTAAATATGGTGTCCACATATGAGAGAGAGAGGAGCCCAGCAAAAGGAGTCAGAGGAAGGAGGGTGTCCACCTTGAATTCGGGATATGCAGCAGCAGTGACAGGAGTTTGGCTACATATAGAGATACATGGTGTCTGTTACTTATATTCCTCATTGATCTATAGACCCAAATCTAAATTATAGGAAAGGTTACTATAAAGAGCCAGTACAAACTAAATGGACTCTTACAGAAATTTCTAGATATCATTCAGATCCCAAAGCAGGTTTCTTTTTAACATACATGATAGTACATATTACAATTGGAGGTGAAGAGTACTTTCCAAGTACAGCTGTCATTGGAATGTGTAGATGCACAGAAGACTCAGCAGCTGAGCAATGGAGCTGACCAACAGAGCTGTAGGATAAAGAGGAGTTCAGAGAACAATCCCTCCTCAGATCCTGCAAGACAGCTTTACAGATGGCTGGGCAATTGCAGCAATAGCAACAAACATGGAATGAAAGAACACAAGACTAATTTGCAGGCTAGGGAAAAGAACAGATGCTCTACTAGAGTCAAGATGAGTAGTTTATGAACCCTTCTGAGATACATTCTAGGAGCTAATGGAATGAGAGGAACTCAATTGCACTGCATCTGAGGAATCATTATGGCACTGGTATTTTGTCAATTTATTTGTTCTGAATTCATCTGTATTTTTTATACCTGTTGTCGTTGTTGTTGTGTTTGCCATCGAGTCAGATCCGACTCATAGCGACCCCACCTTGGGTTTCTGAGATGGTATCACTACAGAAGTAGATTGCCCAACCTTCCTTCTGAGGAGTGGCTTCTACTCAATGGAAGGAAGACTGGGCAATCCACTTCTGTAAAGATTTACTGCCTCGGAAACCCAAAGGGGGTCACTAAGAGTCAGAATCAACTTGATGGCATGAGTTTTTTGTTTGTTTGTTTGTTTAATTAATACCTCTTCTAACAACACAACATAGTAGAAAAGAGTCCTAACTGTAGACACATGGTATGACCCTGCCTTGTAGCCATAGTTTTTAGTCCTCTGAAGAATTAATTTTATATTAAAGACTCTGCCCTCTCTCATATAATTCATGTACTATTTGTCACAAAAATGTTTTAAACCATTTTTTACAATCCATTTTGAAATAATTATAGATTCACAGGAAGTTGCAAAAATAGTACACAGAGGTTCCATGTATCCTTCACTGCCTTTCCTCCAATGGTTACATCTTATCTGTAGTACAATATCAAAATCTGAAAACTGACATTGGTACAATGTGTGTGTATAGATCTAGGCCATTTTGTCACATATGAAAATTCTCATAATTACCATTATAATCAAGATACAGAACTATTCCAACACTGCAAAGATCTCTTTCATGAGGCGGGGCAAGATGGCGGACTAGGCAGAAGGATTGCACAGACCCTCTTCAACAAAGAAAAGGGAAACCAATTAACACAGACACAGAAGATAATCTT
>NW_006921839.1:4165633-4191070 GCF_000298275.1 Orycteropus afer afer | reverse complement strand
CTAAAAAAAAAAAAAAATCTCTCTCATGCTGCCTCTTTTATAATTACATTCACCCCCATTCCCCACCAGACTACCCTTAAGACTTAGCAACCAATCATCTGTTCTTTCTCTTTAAAATTTTGTCATTTTGAGAATGTCATATAAATGGAATTATACAGCACATGATTGGCTTTTTTCACTCACCGTATTGTCCTTGAGATATGTAATGTCTTGTTTTTTCTTGTTGAGTAGTATTCCTTGGTAGAGATGTATCATTTGTTGTTTAACTATTCACTTATTGTAGGATATTTTTGTGTTTCCAGTTTTTGACCATTACAAATAAAGTTGCTATGAACATTTGTGAACAGAAGGAAAAAAAAAGTGATCTCTGATAAAGAAAAAAATGTTTACAAAGTATAATATTAGGACAATTGAATAAATTTTAATATGGACTGTGGATTACATATTAGTATTGTATCACTGTGAAATCTAATTTGGATAATTTTACTGTGGTTATGTGAGAGAATGTTCTTGCTTTTAGGAAGTACACATTCAAGTATTTCAGATGAAAAATTTAGAACAAAGAATTTAGGGATGAGGTATTTAACATCCTGTTTCAAATATTCTAAAACTATACACACACACACACACACACACATGCACTATCACATACACCCCTAGGAAATCTGGGTAAAGGTATACTACAGTTCTTTGTACTATGTTATATATTTTCTGTAAGTTTAAAACTATATTAAGATAAAATAAAAAGGAGCCCTGGTGGCACAATAGTTGAGCACTTGGGTACTAGGCAAAGACCAACAGTCCAAACCCTCCCAGCAGTTCCACAGGAGAAAAAGATCTCATGATCTGCTTCCATAAATGTTCCCCCAGCCACCAGCCAGTCGACTCTGACTTACAGTGACCCGTTAGGCCAGAGGAAACTGCTCCATAGGATTTCCAAGGTTGTAAATCTTTATGCAAACCTCATCTTTCTCTCACAGAGTGTCTCATAGGTTTGAATCACTGACCTTTTGATTAGCAGCCAAATGTTTTAACCATTATGCCATCGGAGCTCCTTTCATAAAGATTACATCCTTGGATGCTCTTCTCTGTCATATAAGGTTGCTATGAGTCTGAATCGACTGGATGGCACACACAACAAAAATTACCAAAAAAGTACTATTAGAATCATAACCTGCTTTTGCATATTTTATTCAAAGATTGGAAAGGGTGTTAGACATGTGTGCTGTGTAAAGAATCTTCATCTATCCTGAATCTTTGTTGCTGTTGTTAGGTGCTGTCGAGTAGATTCCAACTCATAGTACAACAGAATGAACTGAACATGTATAACAGAACATGTACAACAGAATGAAACACTGCCTGGTCCTGAGCCAACCTCACAATCATTGATATGTTTGAGCCCATTGTTGCAGAAACTGTGTCAATCCATCTCACTTAGGGTCCTCCTCTTTTTCACTGACCCTCTACTTTACCACGCATGTTGTCCTTCTCCAGGGACTGGTCCCTCCTATAACATGATCCTGAATCTAAACTAATAAAATATAGCACTAGATTAATTTTTCCCACCCTTCACTCTTTTGAGATACTATTGTACTATTGTAAAGGAAAAGTTTGATCAAAGAGAATTTTTAAGTGATATTAAGTATATAAGGCTAGTTAAATCTATCTTTAATAATAAGGGTTGTGCATTGCAGAAGCTGGGGGTATGGCCTCTGAAGCCATAGGCCCAGGTGTGAATCTTGGTTCTGCCAATTACTAGCTGTGTGACATGAAGCAAATTGGTTAACCTCTCTATCTCTCAATTTTCTTATCTATAAAAGAGAGATAATAATATTACCTACTTCTAGAAATTTCACAGGTTAAAAAATGTTTATATGTAAAGTGCTTAGAAAAGTGTCTGGCATATAGTAGGCTCTATTCAGGAGTTTGCTGTTATTATATAGTGGAATTAAAAAAGTCTCTGGACAGATACAAACCGTGCATGTTGTTTTTTTCCAGGCACTTTTTCCTGTGCCTCATACATCCTTCCAATTTGTATCAAACTCCATATTCTTTTAGGATATTTTTATTTTCCTGCTCTTTGACAAAATGTTTCTTAATCTTCAGCAGTAATATATCAATATGGAGTGACAGTTTGACAATATGGTTCTCACTTCTCATAGTATAAATTCAAAGACAAATTGTGAACGAGTCAAGTGAAACTTGTAATTCACAGCTGTGAGGTCACACTAGTGAATTATAAGCTTTTCATTATGTCAGAACTGTGAATTACAAAGATTTTTTTCCCTACATTTCCTGTCAAATAATTTATTAGCTCCCCTTCTCTCACAGGATTTTGCAGCATGCCAGAGAACACAGGGGCTGCTCTACAGTGCTTCCAGACAGAACAATAAGATTTGAGACAAATAAGAGTAATGTCAGAAAGAAGACAGTTACGATTTTAAACTCAGTATTCTCTAAGTTGGAGCCATTGTCATTCAAAGTTGAGGAAGTTGTTTTTTTTTTTTTTTTTTAATTGTTGGAGGAAGATTCATTAACAACCTGAGATGTGTAGTTGACACAACCTTGCTTGCTGAAAGTGAAGATGACTTGAAGCACTTACTGATGAAGATTAAAGACTACAGTCTGCAGTATGGATTGCACCTCAACATAAAGAAAACAAAAATCCTCACAACAGGACCAATAAGCAGCATCACGATAAATGAAGAAAAGACTGAAGTTGTCAGAGATTTCATATTGCTTGGGTCCACAATTGGCACCCGTGGAAGGAGCAGTCAAGACATCAGACTACGTATTGCTTTGGGCAAATCTGCTGCAAAAGATCTCTTTCAAGTGCTGAAGGGCAAAGATGTCTCTCTGAAGACTAAAGTACACCTAACCCAAGCCATGGTATTTTCAATCACCCCACATGCATGTGAAATCTGGACAATGAATAAAGAAGACCGAAGAAGAGTTGATGCTTTTGAGTTGGAGTATCGGCAAAGAATACTGAAAGTACAATGAACTGCCAGAAAAACTAACAAATCTATCCTGGAAGAAGTGCAGCCGGAATGCTCCTTGAAAACAAGAATGAGCAGACTTCATCTCATCTATTTTGGTCATGTTGTAAGAAGGGACGATTGCCTGGAGAAGGATGTCATGCTTGGTAAAGTGGAGGGTCAATGAAAGAGGGAAGGCCCTCAACAAGATGGATTGACACAGTGGCTACAATGATGGGCTCACATGCAGCAGGAATTGTGAGGCTGGCACAGCAATGGGCAGTGTTTCATTCTGTCGTACATAAGGTGGCTATGAGTCAGAGCTGACTCGATGGCACCTGACAACAACGACAACCTTATCATCATCATCAGTGATGATTTCTCAAAAGCCACTGAGCATGAAATTCTACACTGTTTGAAAAATTAAAATATATTATTGTTACTATTAACATTACTATTATAATTATTACTCTCAAACTCTGGACAATTCTTTACCAAATTATATCAAACTCTGGATAATTTGCAAGGCACTTGTATGTCTTATTTATTTTTCACATTGACTCAGTGAAGTAAATAGGACATTCACTTATGAGTAAATTGAGAGGTAATCAGGAATCATAATTTCTTATTCCAAATCCAGAGATTGTTTTCCACATTTTACTAAACCTCTTTTCCCACTTATAAGCATGCATATGTGATGCAGCCCTAATAAATCCTGGTGCTTCCTATAGGCCAATCTCTGTCTAGTGTTACAGTTAAAGAAGAGTCCAGTAGTCTAAAGTAATTTAAAAAAATAATTTCAACCTGTACTTCAAGCATTAAAGAACATTTGCTCAGTTTTGATTTATACCTCATAGCCACATTATCTCTTCTTTTCTTCCCCTACCCCGAAAACTCTCCCTTCTGCCTGTTACTATAGCTTTAACCATTTGTTGCCTTTCACCTTTCTTTTGGTGTCTCCAATCCTTTCCCTCCCTCTGTTGTCCCTTGATTCCATTCCACAAGAGAACAGGAACTAAGCACACAGAACCAAACTCCCCATGAAATTTAGGAAGATGGACAGGCAAAGCAGGCAAAAATAAAGTGATTTTTAGTAAATGGTGATGGGATAGTGAAAACGCATAATGCTCACACATTAATCAATCTTATCCCCACTCCTGTAGGTTTTATCTTGCTATCTTGAAGATTATAGTGATGAGTATTATTATGTATGCATTTAAGTGTGATGGGTAAGACCCATACTTGGCCAGAATTCCTTTCCACATTTCATGTGGAACTCCACATGAAGTTCAAGCTCAACATGTTCAAGCTCAACATGTATGCAATTCCCTGAAGGTATTATGCTCTTTCTAGATCCTAGGCCAGTGCTTCATAATCTTTTTCTCATCATAACACATCAGGATAAACAACAGAAATTACTACAAGAACTGGGCATCAATATTTTTTCACAAAGAGAATGTCAAGATGCTCCGATGCTTGGGCTTGGGACACTCAGTTCTATGTCTTTGATCTGCTGTTTCTTCTACCTAGAATATTTTTCCTCTTCCCTCCCTCTTATTTCTTTGCCAGCTTCCTTCCACCCCTCAGGAAACCACTAAGGTGTTACTTCTACCAGAATGTCTCCCCACTGATCTCCCAAGGCCAAGCAAGGTGATTCTCTCATATAGTCCCATAGCCCTTCCATGCTTATCCTCATCTTTGCAGCCCTCGTTACTTTTTACTTAGCTGTATCTCTCACTAGACTATAAACATCTCCAAATTAGGAACTGCATGCTATATACCTTGATATTTTTAGCACTTATATGGTTTTTTGTATTAGCAAATGGTTAGCACTCAATAACTACTATTTTAATGAATTCATGAACTAATGAATTCTTCCTAGATATATGTATCTAATTGTCATTGGTGAAGCTTGTAACTTTACTCCTAAGAAAGAGCTCACCTCTGATAGTTCTGGTAGGGGATAATTTGATATGAAGTTTCTATGCCTTTTCTCATAGGAAATGAGACAAGCTTAATCAGAACCAGGTACCATGTTGTTCTTTCTTATAACACCCATTTAAAAAAAAAAAAAAAAAAAGCCACTTACTAAAGGGGCTCCCCATTCTGTCTTTCACTGGCTGTTAGAGACCTAGCAAGATGATTCAAGCCCAACTATTTTTGTTGGTATCTACTTGGTTCTTGAGAGATCCCTACATCCTTTTCAGGACTGTCAGTGAACAGTAGGTGCTGTATGCTTGCCCCACTGTTTCCTCTGTCATTGCCCTAATGTCTTGTGCTGCTCCCTCCAATAACCTGTCTTCAGTATTCCCTTTTCACTGAGTTCTCTTGGAGGAGGCAGACACCTACCCCTTCACAGAGTTCATATTTATATATACCCCTCAGTTCTGGGGGTCATATGTCAATTTTATCCAAGACTTCTCTTAGCCTGCTCACTTGCACTGGGACTCTTGACTCCACATCTTTGTAATTATCTGCATGAAGAGTGAGAAGCCGCTGCCCCTTTTTGCACACCCTAACAACTGGCTTCAGCAAAAGGAAATGAAACACCCTCATCCTCTCTTCCACTGGGAGGAGAGAACAAATATAACAGTACCTCCCACTAAACTCACACACAATGATATACAAGTTTCCTCCAAAGGTTTCTTGCTTATGGAGTATTGTTCTCTGGGGGAAAAAAAAAAAAAGACAGTTTTGCTATCTTTTAGCAAGCTCTATATCGGAAGGAGGGAGCTCTGGTAGCATAGTGCCTAAGACACTTGACTGCTAATCAGGAGGCTGGCGGTTCAAACCCACCAGCCACTCCTCGGAAGGAAGGTTGGGCAATCCTACTTCCGTAGTGATAACTGCCTCGGAAACCCAAGTAGGGGGTCTCTAGGAGTCGGGGCCAACTCGACAGCACACAGGAGCAGCAATATGGATCCTGGTGGCACAGCGGTTTAGTACTTGGCTGCTCACCAAGAAATCAGTAGTTTAAACCCACTAGACTCCATAGGAGAAAGATGTGGTAGTCTGCTTCTGTAAAGATTGCAACCCTGAAAACCCTATGAGGCAGTTCTACCCAGAGGTACATCTATGGAAAAGAGCACCTATGTCAATTAGTTTTAAATTTCTGAATGATCTCTCATAGCTGGCAATGGAAATTACCATAGCAAATAGAAACAGCTGATTGATGGCACTCCCTCTCCCAAGAGATGACCAGAGTATATATCATACCTGTCATACCCTACATATGACTCTGGATCTACGTGTCCCATAGGTTAACTATGAATGAAGTTGACTAGACAGCAACAGGCTTAGATTTTGTTGTTTTGTTTTTTAACGTGGATATAGGTACTTACTTTAGGACTTGGCATTGCTTATTCTCTATTGTATTCAGCCTCAGTTCTTCAGGGAAATTTCCAAGTCAACAGAAATAGATCCATTGAACTTCCTAGAACATACATAGTTTCTATTCTGGTAGAGTTTAAAGTTTAGGAACTGCCAATCAAAAGAAGTGATAACAAGCAATATCAAATGTTAAAGAAAGTGACTTAATTTGTTCATTCAATTATTCATAGATTTATCAGTTTCCACTATCAGGAACTATTTCAAGTTTCCACTGTTAAGAACTATTTGGGTCTGCTGTGTAAATAAATTTAAATGGCTCCTGACCTATGTGAGATTACAATCTAGTGGGAGAGATTAACATGTGTGGTAGTTAAGGTTGTGTGTCAATTTGGTTGGGCCTGGTTTTGAGTGGCTGGGCAACTGGATGTAGTTATTCCCCATGCCGAGACAGGTAATAAACTTCATGGTGGAATCTATTGGAGCAGCTGAGTAGCTGCATTAGGGATGTGGGCTGCTTCCAGGATATAAGAAGCACCATTGAGGAAGGTGTCCAGCTTATGGCATGCTTGGACCCTGCATGTAGCAGAGTTGTTGTTCAGCAGTCTATCATGTTATCTGCCAGTCTTGGATCTGATAATGGACTTGAATCAATGGCCTGCTATGTGGTTTGATAATAGTGGGACTGTGCCTTTTTACTTGTCAACCTTGGGTTTTATCATCCTTAGCAGCCAGCTGCCTGAGTAAAGAAAAGCCTCCAGCTTCAGTGGGCCAGAAGCAGGAGGCAGAGCTGAAGCCCAAGGTCAAGGGACTTTCACCCAGACCCTAGAGCCTGGCACTTTGAACTCGGACTTCTAGCCTCCAGAAACTATAAGAATAAACTCCTGTTTGTGCAAGCATCTTATTTGTGGTATTTTCTGTTAAAGCAGCACTAGGTAACTAAACAACATGTAAAAATACTAATAAACCATAAACTAATAAAATTAATAAAGCCATTCCTTGACTCCATTATGTAGAGTCTGCCTTTCCCTGTGTGTATGCCTCTGCACCTGTTCCAGTCTTTTCATAACTCAGAAGTGAGTAAGTTTAAGATCCATCCTACACTGTAGGACCTAATTAATGTAACAAAACAAGATCCCTGTTTCCAAACAGGATCACATCCACTGGCAGTAAGGCCAGAAATTCTATATATATTTTCAGAGGACACAATTCAATCCATAACTGACATAAAATGTATTTAGACAACAAATTAATTATTGCCATTGTGATACATGATTCAAGTATCCCAGGGTGCTATGAGAACAACAACAGACCTAATTACATTATGACACCTATTTGACATCTTATCTCCTCATCTGTATTGTCAGTCACTTGCTTCCAAAGGGCATTCTTGGCAGGGCCATGAACCTCTGAAAAAGAATTAAAGAGAAAGCAAAGTCTTCTTTCAAGGAACTCATCTACCAGGGGCTCCGTGCATGGGAAATTGTTCCAGTCCAAGAGGAGCCAACCAAGAATTCAAGTGACTTATGTGTGTTCCCACTTGTAATTTTCTCACTTTCACTGAGCTTGCAATTATTAAAAAAAAAAAAAATTGTTCATTCAGTAAATATTTAAACATTACACCATATACGGGAGCTCTGGTAGCATAGTGGCTAAGACACTTGCCTGCTAACCAGACGGCTGGCGGTTCAAACCCACCAGCCACTCCTCGGAAGGAAGGTTGGGCAATCCTACTTCCGTAGTGATACTGCCTCGGAAACCCAAGGAGGGGTCGCTATGAGTCAGGGCCGACTCGACGGCACATAACAACAACAACAACAACAACAACACCATATACGTCATTGCACATCCTGGAAAACCCTTCCTCTGATCTCTATATGCCAAATCCTTTCAGTACTAACTCAATGCAATCTCATGCAGGAAGGCTCCCTGCTTTCCCCTAAGCCAAGTATCTGTTTTGTGACCTCCTATAGCAGTTAACTGCACTGCTCATATATCTTATCATTTTCAGTTGATGCTATCTTTATCATTTTCAATTGTACTATCTTTATTTGTGATTCTACTTTTGATAAAGACAGAGGGAAGAGAGGAAATGCAGAAATCTTAAGATTTAATAGCATGGAAGACAGTCAACCATTAATCCATATTAGTATCTCCTGTGTATACAATACACTAATAAGCAGTATAAGGAGTATAAGAGATATTTAAGACACACTCACTGTCTCCAGTCAGCCTCTTGAGAAACAGGAAAAAAAAAATAGATTGTAATCTTGTTAGACATGACTTATAAAGAAAGCAAAAATAAAAAGTTAACTGAACCACCTCTAAAATGGAAAGTAAGTGGACATACATGTAGGAGAATTGAAGTAGCTAAATATATGTTGTGGTGTGTGATCCAACTTAGTATTCTTAAATTGAACAGTAATGACTTTAAAGTATTTCTCTCCTAGTTTTCAAAATAGTCAATGCTGAAATAGCACCTGTCAAATGTATCCCATGACTGTTATAACAAGCTTGTCCTAGATACAAGAAAACTAATTGTAGAGTCTTGGCTTCTTTTTTTTTTCCCCCTCTTTTCTATAAATACATTCTAAACAAACAGTTATGAATTTAATTAAATAAATATTGATATATTTCTTGAAAAAAATAAATGCCTTTCATAAGACTTTACTCTCTTGGCATCATCTCTACAATAGCCAGAGTAGTAAAGGATTTAACTTCTTCCAAAATATGAACTTTTCACTGAGATTTCTGGAAAGCAGTTATTGTACACCAGTATGCTGGAGGGATATCTTTTATGCTAAGAATCTGACTAAGTCTTCTAATGAGAAAGTTATGCGTACTTATGTTTGTGTATTTAGTGGTAAACTGATTTTTTTACCAGTTAAATTATAGTCATTTATCTTCTAAATCCTGAGATTAACCAACCTTCAAGAATACTGCAAAAGTGTAATTAGAATTACAGAACCAATCTCGTTAAAAAGAAGAATAATTTTGAGCCACCTAGAAGGATACCTAGAGCCCTAAATAAGAATATTTTTTTATCGCCAGATTCACTTGTCACTTTAGTATTGAAATTAGATAAAGAAATCATTTGTCAAGCTCTTTCCTGTGAACCCTCACCATACTTGGGCATCTAATGGAAACTATATAACAGAGATATAAAGCAAGAGCAATATAAGAACTTTGTGAATCACTGGTGTCTGCATGGTATTTGGACTGCCTTTGTAGTGGATGAATCAATTGGAAAAAACTATATTGTATATATGGATATGTGTGTGTGTGTGTGTGTGTATAGTTGCTCTGGTAGCATAGTGCCTAAGGCACTTGACCAGAAGGCTGGCAGTTCAAATCCACCAGCCACTCCTCGGAGAGAAGGTTGGGCAATCTACTTCCATAGTGATACTGTCTAGGAAACCCAAGGAGGGGTCGCTATGAGTCGGGTGTGACTTGGGCACATAACAACAACAACAACAATGTATGTGTATACACACACACACACACACACATACATATATGGGCCTGAGCCTTGAGACATTCCCAAAGAAATAGTAACCTAAAAAAAGAATTAAAAGGTACAGCCCAGGAAATGGGGGAAATATGTGAGTGTGGTATCGTACACCAAAGGAAAAGACTGTTTCCAAAAGAAAGGAGACCAAGAGTCTCTTATTGCAGACAAGACGAGTAAGAAAAAGACTGAGACGTATCCATTGCATTTAATAACTTGAACTCAATGATGACTTTTGTAAGAGCTATTTTTTCAGTAAAATGATAGGCAGTAAAAGCAAACTGGAGTGGATTGAAGACTACAAGGGTCGTATCCAGAGCAAGTCAAAACTGTATTACTTTTGATTAAGAAACTATTTCAAAACTGACAGAGCAAGGAGCCGATTCAATTAAAAACATAATTTAAGGTAATGTGTAATTCAAAATGCATTACAAAACTCAAATCAGGGCAATGTGATATGGAGCTTGGGCATCTGCATAGGTAAAATTTTATCATTGTTATCATGAGGTGGATCAAGAGATAATATATCATTCTGTCATAATAACTCTGTAGCCTAAAGTTAGATTTTGCTGTTGCTTTTGATTATTTCAAATAATAATTGTTTGTGTAGTGCATCACTTCAAAGGATTTTCACAGAACTTTTCTCATATGATTCAACAACAAACCTATAACTAGGAAATTACATGAAAAATCCTTTTATCAGACACCTCTCAAACAACACTTCAAATCCACTTAACACTATCTCTTAATCCAGCCTCTATTAGGGTGCAAAGTTCTGTCCAACTTTTGTCAGCTTCATTTAGATGCTCTCCAACAGCACCTCTCCTTGTGTCTTCAGCATGTAACCATTCCTGAGTGGGATTTCTCTGATGCCACAAGATGGGATAACTGAGGGGAGCCACTTGGCATTCAAACATGTGCAACCAGAACTACAGGGATTCCCCCTTGGACAATAGGGGACAAATACCCCCCTTCCCTCTCTTGAGAGAAAATTCTGAGATTTATTTCCTAACACTCTTAGAAAGTTCCAAAGAATTGAGTACCATCATCCAAGTAATGATCCCTCAAAAGCACCTCCTTGTACTCTTTACTTTGTCTCTTCTCCTCACTCTTGCTCCTTGAGATCACATTCCAAAATACTCACCCATAAGCCTTTCTCCTCAAGCTCTGCTTTTAAAGGACCCTACTAAAACCTGCTCTAATTCAGAAAGTACAAATGAAGGCCTCAGGCTAAGTGGGGAAAATGGCATTCCCTGAACACTTAATAGATGCTGGACTCAGTGCAAGGTGCTCCACACTTCCTATTTCATTTAATCCTCACAAAAACTATGAACTGAGTCAACTGGGAAATGAGTTCACATTATTCAAAATTACACATCTTATAAATAATAGGCCAGGTTTCTCTGACTTCAAAATTTAGACCCTTTTTTGCCTCCTAGGTAGCCTCTAAGGAGCTCAGGTGCATAGTGGTTAAAGCATTCAGCTGTTAATCAAAAGGTTGTTGGTTCAAACTCACCAGCTGCTCCGTGGGAGAAACATGAAGCAGTCTGCTTCCATAAAGATTTACAGCCTTGGAAACCCAAAAGGCAGTTCCTCTAGTATTTGTCGGTTCACTGGCCTAGCCTTTTTTAGGAATTTGAATTCTGTTCTACATTTTTCTCCCACTTTTTCGGGGACCTTCTATGTGTGTCCCTGGTCAGAGCAGCAGGTAGTCACAGTTGGGAACCCTCTAGCTCTTCTGTTCTTAAGCTAGAAGAGACCATAGTTCATGTGGGCTATTATCCCTGTGGCTTAATTTCTTCTCTGAGTTGTTGGCTTCCTTTATTACATGATGTCCTTTTCTAGAGGTTGGTCCTTCCTGAGGATGTGTCCAAAGGAAGTGAGCCAAAGTCTCACCATTCTTGTCTCTAAGGAGAATTCTGGTTGTATTTATTCTAAGATCGATTGGTTTGTTCTTCTGACAGTCCATGATATACTCAATATTTTTCATTAACACCACAATTTTAATGCATCAATTCTTTTTCTGCCTTTCATTTTGATTGTTCAGCTTTAGTATTCATATGAGGCAACTGAAAATACCATGACTTGGGTCAGGTATACCGTTGTCATCAAAGGGACATCTTCAATTGTTAAAACTTTAAAAAAGTCTTTTGCAACAGATCCTTACACCAACTTTTGAACAAGTTTTTTTATGAAACTCTCATTACAGAGCCAGCCAATATAAAGTCCATGGATGCCTTTTCCCTCCCAGGCTAGTTCTCATTACAGTAAAGGAGGAAAGGGAAGAAATCATGGCCAGTAAAGAATGATCTACTATGATCACTTCTTGTCTTAAGACTTTGCCAAAATCGCCCTCAAATAAGAACCACTGGTTTATAGTTTTTTAACCAAAAAGTTTTAATTCTGAAGTTGAACAAAGCAAACTTGGGCAAGTTCTCAAAGCAATACCTACTTGTTTGGAATTCAATTATGGATATATGCAAATGCAACCACTGCTGTAGAGTCAGACCCAACTCATAGCGACCCCTCCTTGGGTTTCCGAGGTGGTATCACTGCAGAAGTAGATTGCCCAACCTTCCTTCCGAGGAGCGGCTGGTGGGTTTGAACCACCAGCCTTCTGGTTAGCAGTGAAGTGCCTTAGGCACTACACTACCACAGCTCTTATGGATATATGAGCAGGGCTTTAATCCAACACTCACAGTTTCTCCTCTATCACACTCCTTTCCTTACATTGTTTTGTCTCTGACTCCCACAGATAACACTTATCCAATGAAAACAGATTTGTGTACAGGAAAAGACTAATTCATGGACCATGGGGGCCCTCTTCTCTCTCACCAAATATTTCTCATTTGATACAAGTTTTTAGTTTAGCCCTGATTAACGTGCTGTCTCCATACTAAAAGCAATATCTAGATAATTGACTCTGCTTCTCAGTGGCAAGCACACTGTGTTAAGAATGTTGTTTCTATATTTACAGATCCAATGAAGACATGATTGAAAGTGTCACGCTATTGGTGTAGGAACAATATTCCCATAATCAAACATCCAAAGCAAATTATATGATTATTTGTATTATCTAGGATTTCAAGGCTATGTTTCAGAGCAGAGAGGCCAAGTAATAATATGCCAACTTGTTCAGCAGCCGCCTTTCTCCTTCCTGCACAAATAGAACTGTTATTTACATTTATTTTGTCCAAAATTTTAACATAAATTCCCTTAATCATTATAAATTTAAGGAATATAAAAACTATGATTAAGAAGTATATCAACCAAATAAAGACCTCAGAGTAATTTTTAATATTTTCTTGAACTGTGAGTTCTTTTTGGTATATATTATGCAAACACAACAATGTATACATGAGATATACAAGACTGCCAATACTTACTGATGTACACTGTCTCAGAAATTTGGTCAAAGATAATTTCCTTCTATAAAGCAATTCTCCTATAAATAACTTCTAAAAAGTTGCATGATATTCCTATCAAGTTTTTAAATAAATCTATTCAGTATGGTTAAGATGGTAAACCTTTAGGTGACATTTCAAAGGTGAAATGAATCCACATAAGTAGTATTTTACATTTGTATAGAGAGTCGTAATTTTTCAGTTCTAGGGCCAATCTTCTCTAAACCATTCACTCTAAAATATGTGTTTGAAAGATGGAATTAAGCAACAGATATCCAGATCTGGTCATTCACTAACCCTAATAGAATAGCTTTTATCAGATTCTCAATGCTGTGAAACCAGGGGAAAACTGTGCTATTCAACTTATAAAATTCATATACATGTATGATTGATTCATTCAAAAGAAGAGAATATTTCATAAGTTAAATGACTGTGACTTAACAAAATTTAAAGAAAAATTGGTACTAAAGTTCATTAAATTTTAGGTCTTCACTCTTTTGTTGAGGCTCATTCTAAAACTTGGGACTAAAAGTGATTTATATTATGCAAATAATGTTGGTCTTTTCTTCCTTTACTGTTTTTTTAATGATCTTTTCCTTTCTTTATTTATGATGTCCTTGATGTCATCTGATCTTCAGTCATTTGTGTTCAATGCATCAAATCTATTCTTAAGGTGGTCTCTAAATTCAGGTTGTACTTAGACTCTTAAATTTCTTCAGCTTCAGTTTGAACTTGCGTATGATCAATAGATAGTTTCTTCCACAATTGGCCCTTTGTCTTGTTCTGACTGATATTGAACTTCTCCATTGTCTCTTTCCATAAATGTAGTTGATTTGATTCCTGTGTATTTTATTAGGTGAGGTCCATGCTTATAACTGCTTTTTATGTTGTTAAAAAAAAAAGGTATTTCTAATGAAAGGTGATAGCATCTTTTCTATCACCAAAGTCATAGTTTCCAACTACTGATCCTTCTTTGTTTCCAACTTTCACATTTCAATCATATGTAATTATAAATGCAACTTGATTGAATGTTTGATCATTTTCAAATTGCAAAATTTGGTAAAAATCTTCAATTTCCTCATATTTGTTGTTAGTGGTTGATGTGTAAATATCAATAACAGTCATATTAACTGTTCTTTGTAGATGTATGGATATTATCCTGTTGTACTTCAAGATAGATCTGGAAATGAGCAAGATCTGATGAAACATGCTCTTGAACATAGAGTAGCTAAAGCTAATGGAAGAAATGATAAAGTAAAAGAGCCGAACAGAAGATTTCAAAGAGCAACTTGAGAAGATAAATTAAAGTATTGCAATGAAATATGCAAAGACCTGGAGTTAGAAAACCAAAAGCAAAGAACATAATAGACATTTTTCACAATGAAAGAACTGAAGAAAAATTTGAAGTTTTTAGTTGCAATACTGTAAGATTCCATAGGCAAAATATTGAACAATGCAAGAAGCATCAAAATAAGATGGAAGGACTACGCAGTCACCATATCCAAAGGAACTACCAAGCAGAAGACCTACCCTAAGGAGATGCACCCCTTAGGTTAATCAGCCATGAGACATCAGAGGAGCAGCATTCACAAAGAAGGAAAGCTGGACAGACTGGAATGCATGGATAAGAAGGGCACAGGGAAGGGGTATTCACAAGGAAGAGATGGGAGGAGAGTTTTTGTGGTTGGGGTTGTAACCAGGGCCATGAAATCAAATGTGCATGAACTGTAGAGAGTAAAATGAATCTGCTTTGTAAATTTGCACCCAAATCACAATAAAAATTTTAAAATAAAGGAATAGTCAGCATTCAACCATTTCAGGAGGTAGTATATGATCAGAAACTGATAGTATTGAAAGAGAAAGTCCAAGCTGCACTGAAAGCATTGGTCAAAACAAGCCTCTAGGAATAAATGGAATACCAATTAAGATGTTTCAAGAGATACTGTGCTGGAGGCACTCATTCATTTGTCTATGCCAAGAAATATGGAAGATAGCTGCCTGGTCAACCAACTGAAAGAGATCCATATTTGTGCCTATTCCAAAGAAAAGTGATCCAACAGAATGTGGCAATTATCAAACAATATCACATATAAGTAAAGTTTGCTGAAGATAATTAGAAAAGGATTGCAGCAGTGCATCAACAGGGAACTGCCAGAAATTCAACCTAGATTCAGAAAAAGATGTGAAACGAGGGATATCATTGCTGGTGTCTGATAGATATTGGGTGAAAGCAGACAATATTAGAAAGAAGGTTACCTGGGTTTTATTTTAATGTACAAAGACATTTGACTGTGTGGATCATAATAAATTATGGATAAATTATGAAGAATGAGAATTTCAGAACACTTTGTTGTGCTCATGCAGAACCTGTATGTAGACCAAGAGGCAATTTTCAGACAGAATAGAATAAGAGTATACTGTGTTGTTTTAAAATCAGGAAAGGTGTGCATGAGGGTTGTGTCCTTTCATCATACTTATTCAATCTGTATGCTGAACAAATAGTCCAAGATGATGGGCTATATGAAGAGTAATGCAGCATCAGGATTGGAGGAAGACTCATCAACAACTTACCATATGCAGATAGCACAACCTTGATTGCTAAAAGTCCTCTTGATGGCAAGAAGACTTGAAGCATTTACTGATGAAAGTCAAAAACTGCAGCTTTCAGTGTGAATTATACCTCAATGTAAAGAAAACAAAAATCTTCACAACTGAACCAATAAGCAGCATCATGATAAACAGAGAAATTATTGAAGTTGTCAAAGATTTCATTGTACTTGGATCTACAATCAATGCCCTTGGAAGCAGCAGATAAGAGGTCAAATGATGTATTGTATTGGGCAAATTTGCTGCAGAAAACCTTTTTAATGTTTTCAAAAACAAAGATGTCATTTTGAGGAATAAGGTGCACCTGACCCAAGCCGTCTTATTTTCAATGACAACATATGCATGTGAAAGCTGGGCAATGAGTAAAGACTGAAGAAAAATTTATGTCTTTGAATGATGGTGTTGAATACATCATGGACTGCCAGAAGAAGCAAACCTGTCTTTGAAGAAGTACAGGCAGGATGCTCCTTAGAAACAATGATGGCAAGACTTTGTCTCAAGTTATTTGTTATCAGGAAGGACAAGCTCCTGGAGAGGGACATAATGCTTGCTAAAGTAGAGAGTCAGTGAAAAAGAGGAAGCCCCTCAATGAGATGGATTGACACAGTGGCTGTAACAATGAGCTCAAACATAGCAACAATTGTGAGAATGGTGCAGGACCAGGCAGTGCTTTATTCTGTTGTACATAGGGCCACTGTGAGTCAGAGTCGATTCAATAGCATCTAACCACAAAAACAGAACAACCTGAGGAAAATACGGAGAAAAATTTGAGACACAGTTCACTTGGGATTGTGTATAGTTTATCAGCAGAGAAGTGACAAGAAATAAGCTTGGAAAGATATATTAGGGTTTGTGGTTACTAACATACCATGAAGACCCAGGTAAAGAATTTACACTGAATTTGATACATAATGGGAAGTTGATTTCAGCTAAATTCAACTATGATTAATCAGTAAACAAAGTCAGAAGGAATTGGAGTGAGAAGAAATGAGAGAAATTATCTCCTACAATTATGATATTTAGGTATAATGAGGTAGTACTAAGATTTGGGTTTACAAAATACTTGGAATATAAAATCCACATTTGTTGACAAGTGACTATAAAGAATGAATATATGGAGTTAATAATTCAAAAATTATTGCTTTCTTTTGATTCTACATAAAAAGAAGAAACTCAGTTTGAAATGTTTGAGGATGAGAAAATTAAATATTTTGGGAGATAACAAGGTGCAAAGGAGACATTAAACAGTTGGACTTTTTAATCTGGAGCCCAGGGTCAAAGTAAAGACTAAGGAGGAAGAAGCCCATAGAATCTATGTGTTAATGATAGCACGTGTGGCCATTAAAATGGCAAAGAGTTGAGTGAGAGGCCCAAGGACAGAATTTGGGGGAATTCTATCATTTAGCTGGGAAGAAGAAGGAGGAAGATAAGAAAGAAGATGGAAGCAAATTAGGAAGAGAATCAAACACTGTTATTGAGGACCACAAGTGAGAGTTTAAAGGAAGAAAGGTGGTCAGGTGTGTGAAATATTACAGGAAATTTGGGAAGGATAAGATCTGAAAACAAGATTTTGGCTTTAACAAGAGATAGTTGACAACTCTGAGTGTTCACTGTGTGTAATGTGGCCAGGACACAAGACAAAATACAGAGAGCAAATAGGTGACAAGAAAGTGGCAAGGCCTGTTATGTTGGCAATATTAAGATAATTTTGTAATGTTCAGATTCCTAACCTTTCTTCTCTTTGGAGTTGCTACTCCATTACATCTGTATGGCAAATTTTTAATATGACCAATAGTCAAAAAATTCACTGGGGAAAAAACAAAAGAATCAATATCCAAATTATAAATAGGTTACCTTCCAAATATTAATTTAAGTAGCCTGGCATTCAAATATGCTTTCTGGTAGGGAAAAAAAAATGCTACAAATGTAATTAAATTTCTGGGCCCATTGAGTTTTTGTTTGGGATAATGTTAAAGCTTTGGAAATAGGCAATAGTGTTAGCTGCATACATTATGAATGCAATTAATGTCTCTGAATTGTTCACTTAAAAATGGTTAAAATGGCAAATTTTATGTTATATATATTTCATAATAATTTTTTTTTTAATTTCTAGGTCTAAGTAGTCCTGAAATATTATTTAAATCATACTTTACTTCCATAGTGATACTGCCTTGGAAACCCAAGGGAGGTTGCTATGAGTCGGATTCAACTTGATGGCAGTGAGTTTGGTTTTTTTTGTTTTGTTAGCTTTACTTAAAATAGAAATTTATTTCAAATATATCTAGAACATTATTTATAACACTACTTTTTAAACTAAGACATAATGAGTTTTCATTCCCTCTCTGGTAATTATTATTTCAATATCAGTTTTGGAGGTTGAGAATTTTGGGACGTATTTTGGGACCACCAATAGTTATTACATTCAAGAAGCCAGACATCAGAATCAGCAAAAGAGAAAATATTTTTACTTTATTCACCTAAGAGGGTAGCCCAGTCCCTTCCAGGCATAGTAAAATAGACCCACAAAAGACTGCTGTTATGAACCACAAAGACTTCCCCTTCCCCAAAACTCTTCCTCCTTTTTTTGTGTAGTCAGTCCTAAATTGTGGTCATAGATGAGGAATGTTTATATCATACATACCCAAGATGGTATTAATTCATTAAATAAATATTTACTAAATGCTGAAAGGTAAAGTTAACCTTGTCCTGCAGGCAAGTATCCAGAAACTGACCATGGCCCAATGCTTAAGACAACCAGAACAAGATGTAGATCCTGGCTTACAATAATTCCATGAAAAGGAGTTCTGCACTGCTTTGTTACAGCATAGAGCTACAAATATAGACCTAAGCCACTCAGCAGAGAAAGGGTTGGTATTACCCCAAACACAAAACTGAACTGTCAGGACACTGCTGAAGCCAAGATTCTGCCTCTTTGCAATGCTGTTGAAAAGGGAGGATATGCTGCCTACCTAATCATGTGGCTTAAAAAGCCCATAGCCTGAGGGACAGGACCCTCTCCCTGTGTCTAACTAATATCTGTACTTGCTAGTAATGTCCTGGAATGCAAAGTGCACCAGGGGACCTATTGTTCCTGTCTCCATGAGTTTTCCCCATTAACCCTACTCCAACAGGCCTGGTGTATGTGTTGCTTGGCCACTTGCCCTTGATGCACAAGACCAACAATAAATCAGACAATGGAGACACAAAACGAACAAAACAGAAGGTCTCTGCCCTCAAGCTTACATCCTCCTGAGAGAGAGTCACTAAACAAGTAAGTATACAATATACCAAGGAATGATAACGGTATGAGGAATAACAAAGCAGTGAGAGGACAGAATGATCATGAGGGTAGATAGGGTGATAAGTGACACCTGGGCAGTGAGATGAAAGGGAGAAATTGGTTATGTGTATGCCTAGGGGAAGACCATTCTTGGCAAAGAAAACTGAATTTAAAAACCTCAAAGCAGGAAAATATTTGGTAAATTTGGGGAAAAGCAAAGATGGAAGAGCAGAGAAGAGTGGAACAAGATGAGGTTATTTAGGCCATGGTAAACACGTTGAATTTTACTCTAATTCAGATAGAAAGACATTGGAAGGAAAAATCCTTTGGGCTTCCAGTGTAGAAGAGATCAGGGTTTGTGATGAAATGCACAAGCAGGGAGGTAGTTACGAATTGATCGCAATAATCTTGGCAAGAGAGTGCATGACTTGGAGTAGGGTGGGTGGTGATCAGATCATGAGAACCGGTTGGATTTGGAAAATATTTCAAAGGTAGAGTAGACAAGAGATTTGCTAAAGGAGTGGATGTGGGGTATGAAAAAGAGAGGTTAAGAATAATCAATGTTTTTTTTTGTTTTTTGTTTTTTTTCAGCCCAAAAAACTGGAAGTCGTCTCTTGGCATGGGAAAAACTCTGGGGTGATCAAGTTTGGGGGCTCAAATTGAGTTCAGGTCTGGTCATGTTAACCTTAACCTGTTTTAATACACCAAGAGGAAATGCCAAATAGAAAATTATATATATAAACTTGGCATTCAGGGAAGTCATCCGGGCTGAGATACAAACTTTGGAAGTCACCAGCATACAGACAGCATTTAAGTACATCAGGTGAGGTCTCCTAGGACAGCTGTGCACAAACTATGGTCTGAGATTTTTGAAGGTCCTCAAAATTCATTCCTTCAGGAGGTCCACATGGTCAAAACTATTTTCATAAAAGTACTAAGATGTTATTTGCCTTTGTCACTCTCATTCTTTCATGAGTGTACAGTGGAGTTTTCCAGGGAGTACATGACGTAATATGGCAACAGATTGAATGTAGCAGATATGAGAATCCAGCTGTCTTCTATTAAAGCCAGACACTAAAGGGATTTACAAAAATATAAAAAATTATGCCATTCTTCTCACTACATATTTTGTTTTGGAAAATATAGTTATTCTTCATTAAAATGTCATTTTTGTTAATGTATGATGGGTGTGTTGTTATTTTTGAAGCAATTAATAATATATATTCTTTAACTTCTCAGTTTAATTTCTTACACAACGAATATCTTAACAGGTTATTAGGTTATCAATTTCTTAAACAGCAGATGTAGCACACATAAACAAAACTCTTTAGGATCCTCGTAATTCTTGAGAGTAAAACGAGGACCATATTAGAACTTAAATCCTGAGGCACTTAAGTTGTGGAAGGCTGCAGCCCACAGTGGGAGCCCTAACTCCATTGAGTCTTAACATAAGTACAGACACCATTTGCGTTCTTTCTGACCTTTAAACTGACCTTGTGGCTATGCTTAGACAAAGGAGGTGCAGTTTGCCTTTAGAAAAAGTGTGGCTGAAAGTAAATTATGCTCACACAAATAACTTGCAAACTTGTCAGAGTGTGTCCTTTTCTAATCTAAATTATGGTTGGGGTCCTGGTACTGTTCTGTAGCTATGACTTAGGCCACTTGTCATGAATCATACCCGGACCACCATATAGCCAGGTAGTCAAGCCCCAGCACCAATCCTGTAACTCTTTTTAATCTTCAGTTATGTATGTGGGAGCTCTGGTGGCATAGTGCCTAAGGCATTTGACTGCTAACCAGAAGGCTAGCAGTTCAAACCCACCAGCCACTCCTCCGAAGGAAGGTTAGGCAATCTACTTCCATAGTGATTCTGCCTCGGAAACCCAAGGAGGGGTCGCTATGAGTCTGATCTGACTCAACAGCAGTGAGTTTGGTTTGGTTTTGGTATTATGTATGTGTCCCAATCATGGTCCTTTCCCTGCTTCTGTAGTCCCGCCAGTGTCAGTGATGAATGAATCTGCCACCGATCATGATTTTTGTGATTCCCTTTGTTTTCAATCATATATAATTAATCCCATGGTCATGTCTGAGTAGACTCCATTTGGCTTTCTGTACCGTGTACATGCTGATGGTTTCCCTCATCTTGGATGATTGTCTTTGTTTTGTCTTTGTCCTGTCTAAGGCTTAATAAAAAGGTCTCTATTGAACATGTTTGAATCTGGGATCTTTTTTCCCCTAGCACAGGACTAAAGAGTCTGAGAACTGCTGGTCTAAGGAGTAAGTATAAATGGGAAAGATAGGAAGTCTAAGAAATGAGGTAAGATGGATGAGGAGAAACCACCAAGAAGAGTGAGAAGGAGCCAGCAATGAGTTAGGAGCAAAAACAAGAAAAAATATTTCAAAGACCAAGTGAGAAGAGTCTTTCAAGAAGGGGGCAATCAATGCTGCAGGTAGATTGAGTAGAATGAGCGTTGTCTCTTCGATTTGACAATACAAAAGTCAACAATGACCTTGATAAGAGTATCTTGTTAGAGTGATAAAGACAAAGCCTGACTAGAGGGAATTCAAAATACAATGGGAGAACTGGAGATAGAGAAAGCACAGTCCATTTTTATTATTTACTGCAATTATGTTCTAGAAAGTCACTGTGAACACTGAATTAACAATACTGAACTGTGTTCTCCTAGGAGAAATACAAGGTTAGGTGTCCATGAGCCTCTGGTTACAACATTTTCATCAACCAATCAGCACATAACCATGTTTAATGTGTGTTTCTATTTTAAAACACCTTATTTAACATATACCACTGATTGACTAGCACTGAACTCACAGCCAACAGCACTATAACTCATGCCTGAACAAAGTTTATCTAACATACACATTTTCTCTGAAAGGCACATCAAAGCCTTCTTCCATTTAGGAATACTGGGCAGTACTTCAGCACTGTGCTTGGAGGTACAGTTTAAACTGCAAAGTCAGTAACAAGCAGAACAGAAATGCAAAATATGTGACAATAAATAGATTTTTTTTTGGGGGGGGGGGGAAAGATACTTGTTTATAATATGAGAGCCGAAATAAGAAGGTAGAAAGTGGCCTTGCTCAACCTCAGCTGGGAACATGTAGATCAAAAGACTCAAATTTGTGCGTCACTCTGTGCATATGCACAAATGATGGCAAAAGTTTCACAAGTACTGGCTTTGAGGTTACAAATAGCAAGTACACAAATTTGCAGGTATAGATAATAGTGAGTAACAAGAATCAACTGTATAAACATTTAAAGAATTTAGTTTAAAAAAGAAGCAGAGCTAGAGAATGGTATACAGAAGGGATATAACATCAAGAGAGGGTTATATACAGCCCCGCCACCCCTCCCAAAAAAAGTGTTAGACTCTTAACCTCCACACCCATAGGTGTAATCTTGTTCAGAAATAGGGCTTTCTTGTTATGTTAATTAGATCATACCTAAGTAGGGTGGGTCCTAAATCTATCACTTCTGTGTTATAAAAAGAGCAAGACTAGCACAGAGCTATGCATGAATACTTGAGGGAAAAACAGATGCCATGTGAGGATTGTCCACAAGCCAAGGAACTAAGGACCCCCAGGACTACCTACAAGGAAGGAATCAACACAAGTCAACCTGATTAGAACTTTTAGCCTCCAGAGTTGTGAGAAAATAAATTTCCGTTCTTTAAGCCACTCTCTTGTGGTATTTTGTGTTAAAGCAGCACTAGGAAATTAGAACACAAGATTATTATTCTCGTTTTAGGTGCCATCAAGTTAGTTCCAATTCATAGTGACCCTATATACAGCAGGATGAAACAATGCCAGGTCCTAGACCATCCTCACAATCAATGTTATGAGTCCATTGTTGCAGCTACCATGTCATCTCCCCAAGGAGATTTTTATTGACCATCTACTATGCCAAGCATGATGTCCTTCAGGGACTGCTCCCTCCTGGTAACATGGCCAAAACTTGTGAGACTAAGTCTCACCATCCTTGCTTCTAAGGAGTATTCTGGCTGTGCTTCTTCCAAAGCAGAGTTTGTTCATTCTTCTGGAAGTCCATGGTATATTCAATATTCTTCGCCAACACCATCATTTAAAGGTATCACTCCTTCGTTAGTCTTACTTATTCATTGTCCAGCTTGCTTTCACATACATATGAGGTAATGGAAAACACCATAGCTTGGGTCAGACACACCTTACTCCTCAAAGTAAAGTGACATCTTTGTTTTTCAATACTTTAAAGAGGATTTTTGCTGCAGATTTGCCCAAATACAATACATTGTTTGACGCCTTGGCTGCTATTTCCAAGGGTGTTGACTGTAAATCCAAGCAAAATGAAATCTTTGACAACTTCAATATTTTCTCCATTTATCGTGATGTTGCTTATTGGTCCAGTTGTGAGGATTTTGTTTTCTTTATGTGCTTCAAGTCTTCTTCACTTTCAGCAATCAAGGTTGTATCATGTGCATATTGCAAGTTGTTAATGAGTCCTCCCTCAATCCTGATGCTACATTCATCTTCATCTAATCCAGCATCTTGGATTACTTTTTCAGCATACAGAATGAGTAAACACGAGGAAAGGAAACAACCCTGATGCAGTTTTCCTGCTTTTAAACCACATAGTACACCTTTGTTCTGTTCTGTTTGAACTACTGACTCTTAATCTGTGCAGGGTCCACCTGGGCACAATTAATTGTTCTGGAATTCCTATTCTTCACAATGTCATCAATAATTTGTACGATCCATATATAGTCAATAAAACAGAGATTAACATATTTCTGGTGGTCTCTGCTTTTCAGCCAATATCCATCTGACAGCTGCAGTGATATTCCTTGTTCCATGTTCACAAGGTTATCTAAGGGCAGAGAAGGGAGAGATAATGTTGGATATTTGAGAGAAGATATGAAATAATCACATAGAAGGACAAGATAGTGAATTCACTAGAGAAATAGGACCACAGGGTGCCTCTAAAGTCCTACTTTTACTTAATGGTTATAATTTTAAAGTGACACCATTCAGCAGAGTTGTGTGTTAGCCATAAGTCATATTTAACCAGTATCATTCAATGATGAACACACACCTCAAAATCCTTCCCAATCCTCAACCGAGTTCTGAGATTTGAGATAATTTTTTAATCTATCTTGGCACATATTTTATGATTCCCTACCATTTTTTTTCTTTTATCTTTTAAAGGAACTAATATGTAACTCTAGAAAAATGATGACCACTTTCAGGGTTAATAATTCAAGCACTGAATCTATCTATCTCCTCTTGAACAGTTGAATAAATGAGGAACAAAACTTAAGTACTAGTAACAGGTGCTCAACAAATTCTGAATAGAACAAAATGTTGATATAATATTTCTATTTAACTAGGACATCCCTCACCACCAACAAATCAAATCAGCATAAACAACAAACAATGTATCATCAATACAGTTATCATTAACAATTATGTCCTAGTTAAGTCACTTGTTCTGTCTTCTGGGTGTTATGCACAGCAGTGATGATAATTATAACTGCAAAGGTCATATCTATATTCTCTCTGCTTCTAGTCATCTTGGTTATTATCATAATTGGCAGTTTTCACCAGAAGCACATTTGTTAAGAACAATCTGATTGTTTGTAAGGCCCATGTCTAAGAAAAGGAAAATGTATCTATAATCTTTCTTCATCTTCCTATCACCAACTATGATTAAAAACCCACTGCCATCAAGTCAATTCCAACTCACAGGGACCCTATAGGATAGAGTAGAATTGTTCCATGGGGTTACCAAGGCTGTAAATCTTTACAAAGAGCTCTAGTGGAGTAGTGTCTAAGGCATTTGACTGCTAACCAGAAGGCTGGCAGTTCAAACACATCAACCACTCCTTGGAAGGAAGATCAGGCAATCTACTTCCGTAGTGATACTATCTCGGAAATCCAGGAAGGAGTCACTATGAGTCAGATCTGACTCAACAGCAATGAGTATGGTTTGATTTTTTGGAAATCTTTACAGAAGCGAGGTGCTTCATCTGTCTCCCGTAGAGTAGCTGGTGGGTTCATAATGCCAACCTTTGGTTAGCAGCTCAATGCTTTAACCATGCACCACCACAGCTCCTCCAATCATGATTATTTACTTGAAATTTTTCATAATCACCTGGCACTGGACCTAATAAAGATCTTTACATTACATTGCTAAAGATAATCAGGCCGGTTCCGGCAAGATGGTGGACTAGGCACAAGGACTGCACAGACGCTCTTCAACAAAGAAAAGGGAAACCAATTAACACAGACACAGAAGATAATCTTGGACCCCTGAGCCTTGAAGGGAAGGATACAAAAGTG